>NC_080186.1:19453500-19779500 GCF_030028045.1 Hippopotamus amphibius kiboko
GCTTAAAAAAAAAGTTCTTAAAGATCAATCAATCAATCAATCAATCAATAAAATAAAAGCCTCCAAATACAGTGTGCCTTTGGTATCCTTTTCCTAATTATTGAGGCACTTCTGTATAGGAGGTATCCGCTCCTTCAAAGGCACACATGCATTTCCTTACAAAGCAGAACTGTGCTGTTCCAATTGCTCTGTGATTAGCTTTTCTATTTAGCAGTGTGTCTTGGAGATTTCTCCAGATTATTGTATTTTGCTGTTACTTGATTCTGTTCAACTGCTGAATATTACTCCATTGTATGGATGTACCATGTCGTACCCACTATTCCCCTTTCGATGGGCACTTCAGTTAGTCCCAGACCTTTACTCTTGCTGAAGTGAGTAGCCTTCCATATATGTTGTCTCTGTGTCCTCCTTCTGAGGTCTGAAGTCTGAGGAGCTGGGGATCATTTGGTGGTGGGGGATGGTCAGAATGTAAGACCAGATCTCCCACCGCATGCACACCCACAGCCCTGCCTCTTCCAGGCAGCTTGCAGCCTCCAAGGACCACAAATAAACAGGTGAGCTCCTTTGTCCGCATTTAGCAAGCACATTGCAGAAATGCATCGCCCACGGTGACAACAGCCCTGGTTTGGGGGAAGTGGAAGCAGGTTCCAGGCCCCTCCTCTGGCATCCGCTTGCCCAGCTGCCCCTCACCATCCTTCCTCCAGCAGTGTCGTCACCTGGAGCGGGAGAGGGGACCACAGCCCCTCTATATAGCCCTGGCTAGGCCTCAGAGGCCAATCTGACAAGGAGGGCTCCCAGGCACAGTCTCTGGGGTCCGGGCAGCCATTCAGCTGCTTTTCTGTCCAATTGTGTCAAACTGCTGCGAAGCTAAAAAGCTCTAAAATTGAAGCAGGAAAATTGGATCCGCTATTGATCCTCGTTGCTGGGTGACTTCTGTGACCTGTGTTAGCCACAACCCAGCCAACAGCAACGGCCCTGAAAACAAAGAGAGTTTGTGATAGGAGAAGGGAAAGAGATGGAGGTAAAGACCAGGCCGAGGTGGGGGACAAGGGAAACTTTCCTTTGCCCCCAGAAAAGTTTGCAGGAAAAAGATTGTCTGGCAGGAAAAAAGCAGTGGGAGGAGGGCAGCCGGGGTAACCCCTGGGACCCCCATTCCCACGGGTCTTAGAAAAACGAACTCAGGCCATTTTTGTGCCACATCTGCAATTCCGCCACCAGCCTACTGTGCACAGGGCCCGGGGTGTTGTTTAAAGTGCACAATGTCCTGTGCATGATAGAACTCCGCAGAATGCGGGATGGTCAGGGCCAGGGCCTTGGAGAGTAAGCAGACCGGCAGCAGCCAAGCTGGCTCTGAGAAATACGGGTTCCTGAGTCACCCTGGAGACTCTGATTCAGCATGTCTGGGGTGGGGCCCGAGCACACGTATTGTAAACAAGTTTCCATGCTCAAGACCCTTAATTTCCCATGTAACTGTGTCCTCTGGAGTCTTGGGAGCAGCAGAGGGACCTGCGGTTCCTGCAAGGGTGAGGGGGCTGAACAGGTGGGACTCCAGGCTCCTTAGCTCTTCAACTGAGGTGCTGTCTCTCTTGTCTTTTCCCGTGTGCTCCCCAGGGTGGATGACATCTTCAGTTGATTGTAAAACACACCATGGTTTCATGTCCCTTGAAGAAAAGTACTGCCAGTTAAACTAAGACAAACTATGGATTATAAAACGCATCTCACCTTCAGAGATGTTAAAGGTGAAATGTGCATTCTAGAATCCACGAAAGAGTGGTATGGTGGTCATGCCTTACAGTGACATCCTACAACTCTCAGGGAAGAGTTCTTACCTCCCCCAGGTGACCCTCAAGGCCCCACCAACATCTCCAGCCACTCCCCAAACCATTCTCCCCTTCTCTGTGCTCCCACCCCTCAGGTCAGCCACCTTCTTTCAGGCCCTTCTATCCTCCTTGTTCCCTCCTACCACAGGGCCTTTGCACAAGCTATACACGTTTTTCTTTCCTTCTTAACCTACTCATTCTGAAAACAAAGCTCAGTGGCCACTTCCTCAGGAAGACTCTTCCTGAACATCTTTGCTAGGTCACACCCCCCCCCCCCCACAATACCCCCCCCCCATACTGTCTCATGGCCCGTCCACAGTGCTGGTCTCAGCAGTAACCTCACCCTGTTGTGTATGATTAGGTGATGAATGCTGGACTTCCCTGCCTGACTGTAAGCCCCACACAAGTAGGGACTGCCCTGGCTTGACTTGCTGCTGAATCCCTTGCATCTAGCACTCTGCCTGGCACACAGTAGGTTCACAGCAATCTACAGGGGCTGGTACCTGTCCACTCCCATATGGGGCTCCAGGCTTCAGTGCCTTGAAGGGGCAATGTCTTAGGGGGCAGCCTGGGAGAGAGGCCTCGTGGTCCCACGCTGGCCTCGTGGACTCGGTCATGGCGATGAGGGGCTGGCAGCTGATGCTGATGCCTGAGTGACAGTTGCCCCAGCTCCTCCGCCCCGGCTCCTCCACCCCAGCTCCTCCGCCCTGGCTCCTCCCCCCTGGCTTCCTCACTGGGTCTCAGCCCAGCAACCTGTGCTCAGCTGCCCTGTGGAGCTCAGTTCTGCTTTCCTGCCCTTCCTTACCCCCTACCTCCATCTGCCATTCATTCAGGAAACCAAACCAGAGACAGACAAAGGAGAGGGGCAGAGGCCACCTACCCGTCTGTCCACCAAGCTAGCCAGAGAAGGAGGAACCTAGGATATGGCCAAGGAGAGATGATTCTGGAAAAATGCACTATCGAGAGCCCAGGATTTGGAGTCAGGCTCTCTAGGTTTCAGTCGCTGCCCAACAGGGGAAAAGTTCATTCAACGTCTCTGAGCCTCAGTTTCTTCATCTGTCAAATGTGGATAAAAAGAGCAGCTTTGCAGGCTGCTTTTGAGGGCCGTACAGGGCAATGGACTTGACTGAGTGCCTCCTCAGTAAGCACCCGTGGCAGGGAAGTGCTTAGCACGTGCTCTCACACTGCGGGAGTGCTGTTGTTACCCCATCTAGGGGCCAAGGTCAAGCCCCCAGGGCCCGCTGAGTTCTCATCGACCCGGCTGCCCTCATTGATCTGGCCAGGGCCCCCTCAGGAGCCCTTATTATGTGGACCCGCCACCCTCTGCCCCTGGGTGGCTGCCCTTTGCCAAGTTCACGGTCTGGAGCAGCCGGCCAGCGGGGCCTTCTGCTGATGAGGCCCTCGCCCTGCCCAGACCCGCTTCCCCCACTCTGCATCCATCCCTGACCTTCCCTGCACCCTCCCTCCTCCACTCCTGCCTCTTCCGTGGCTGCCCGCCCTGGGCGCCCCTGGTCTCTGGCTAGAAGCCGTCTGCAGCCCCTGAACCCCAGCCCCTCCCTGTCTGTCTGGTGTGTTTTGGGGCCAGGGTTGTGGACTGGACAGGTGGCCTGGGTTCAGATCTTGACTTGGCCCCTTCCTAGCTGTTATGGACCTAATGTTTGTGTGTCCCCCCCACCCCGATTCATATTTTGAAGCCCTAACCCCTCGTATGACTGTATTCAGAGAGGGGACATCTAAGGGAGTAATTAAGGTTAATTGAGGCTATAGGTTAAGGCCCTGATCCAATAGGATTAGTGCCTTTAGGAGGAGAGACACCAAAGAGTTCATTCTCTCCTCCCTCTCTTTCTCTTTCTCTCCCCGCCCCTCCCCCATCCTCCCCCTCCCCCCACACACAAAGAAGAGGCCACGTGAACACACAAGGTGGCAGAGGCCTGCAAGCCAAGAGAAGAGGTCTTAGAATGAAACCCGCCTTGCCAGCCACGTGATCTTAGACTTCCCAGCCTCCACAACTGTGAAAAAGAAATCTACTGTTTAAGCCACCCAGTGTGTGGACTTTTGTTAGAGCAGCCCAGGCAGACTAAGACACTCGCTCTGTAACCTTGGGTACGTTTCTCAGCCCCCCAAGGCCTCAGTTTCCTCAAAGGTAGGGTGGAGATTGTTGCCTCCTCCGCCGGGCTGCTGTGTGCCTCAACGCGTTGACTGTACGGTGTGTGATGGCACTTGGCCTGGACAGAGAACACGCCAGTGTGTGTTACCATGCGTCCCCTGGACACACACTCTCCCCTCCTCCTGGGGCCCCAGTCCTCTCCTCCCTCCTAGCCCATCCCCGGGGTCCCTAACTGGCCTCCTGCCCTGTCCCTCTTTCCCAGGAACAACTCAAACGGCGCCCCACCCCCCGCCCCACCCCTCACATCCATGTGTATCCGAGCCTGAGCCCTTGGCCTGAAGGGCCTGGAATTTCTCTCTTCCCAGATGGGTGCCTCCTGTCTCCCTGCAACACACACACGCACGCACATGCACACACACACACACACACACACACACACACACACACACACACGCAATACACATTCTAGGCACTCCAAGGCTGTGACTCAGTTTACCCCCTTCCCAGGAAACCAAGTGCAGGGCAAGGTGTACAGCAGGTACTGGAGAACAACATCTCAGATTCCACCACAAGAAACGTACCCCAGGCCTTTCCACTCCACCCGCAGCTGCCCTCCAGGGGCCTCTGTCCTTGGTGCGAGCCTCTGGCTGTGGCTCTGGGCACCTTGAATCTTAGCGACGCTGACAAGTGCTGTCGGCTCTGCGACTTTACCGTGTGCATCCCCTGACGTGCACTCCGTGTTCAAGCCTGCCAGCATTCTTCCGAGGGCAGTACTGGGACGAGCCCCAGGGGATGAGGGAGGAAGGGCTGTAGGCTCAGGAGGTGAGGTGACTGGTGGGAAGTGGCAGAGCCGGGATAGGCGTGCAGAGGAGGCTGACTCCAGAGCGCACCCTCCACCACCGCATCCCACCCTGCAGCCTCTTTCCCAGGCCAGAGCCCAGGCGAGGTGTCTGTGTGGAGCACTGCCTAGGATCTTCTGAGAGTCACCTTTTCCAAGAGCCACACGAGGAACTGGGCCCCCAGGTTGGGTGACAACACTGATCCCATGGACTGAGCACTTTGCAGAGTCAGCATAGGCAGGTGGGGACGCCCTGCTAACTCGTCCTCTTGGCCAGCCTTGCCCACTCCGAGGCTCTCTGCAGAAGCATCATCTCCCAGCTGCTCTCCAATGTCCCCTTCTCGGCTTTTGCCCGCACATGGCATGAGAAACTGCCTTGGGAACTCCTTTAGTGCACCAGCTGCCCATCACTGAGTGCCCCTCCCCCAGAGAGGGGGACTGCCTCTGAGGAGCTGGTGAGTTTCCTCCTTTCTGACACCAACACTTATGTAACTTACCATATCTTCCTTTTTGCCTTGGCTTCCAGGAAGCTCAAAATCAAATTTGGAACTCATCCTAAGCAACTATCTTACCCTTCTCTGTGAGGTTGACTATCTATTCCTGTTTCTATGTTCCTGTTTCCTAACTCTCTGTTTCTACATTTTCCTCCTTCCCTCCTTCCTTCGTTTCTTCCTTTGCTCCCTCCCTCCCTCCTTCCTCCCTTCCTTCCTCATTGTGTTCTCGGTTCCTGCCCTTGGAGCCTGCTCTTGAGCAAGGAGAATAAACACATGAAATGAAGAATCTCAAACATATTTATATAATTATAGTAAGATAAGTGGGATCAGATGGCAGGACCACCTGCTGGGGGCCTCATGGCATCAGGGTTTGAGGAAGGCTTTCCAGGGGCACTGCCCTGGAGCTGAGGTCTGAGGGATGTGTAGAAAACCATGGGTAAGGCACAGTGGGCAGAGGGTGGCAGCTAGCCCTGTGCTGGGAAGATGCTTATCGAGCTGGAGGACCGAGGGAGTCAGTCCTGGGGCCCAGAGCACAGAGATCCAGGCCAGCGTGGCTGCAGAGAGGGAGGTCAAAGACATGGGCAGGGCCAACCTCACAGGTCGTGGAAGGGATTGTGGTTTATCCAGAGAGCAGAGGCTAAAATGAAATCATTACTTGACGTGTAACAAGGTGTGCTTTTGTGGTCAATATAAACCCCCTGTCGAAATGCAGAATCTAGACAGGCAGACCCGTGCTGATAGGAGTGAGTCTCCTAGATTGTATTCTTCCTGGGAGAAGCAGAAATCTTGCCTCCTTCTGGGGATAATGAAGACGGTTTGTCTGGGTGGCGGAGGGAGGAAGTCAGAGGCTGAGGAGGGTCGGGGGTGGGGGTGGGGGAGGCACCACCGGAAGGGCAAAGCAGCCAGGATGGTTCCAGCGCTGGTTCAGCTGTGCCCTTGACAAAGTCCCGACACCCCTCTGAGCCTCAGTTTCCCTCTGTGGATGACGGCAGGGGCTTCACAAGGGCACTGCCAGTCAAAGCTTTACGCCTTGACAGTAAACCGTGGAGCTGGTCCGACAGGACCCCCACCCCCACCCCCGTGCCTGACAGAAGGCCTCCTCGCCAAGTCCAAGATCACGGTCCCCAGAGTGTTTCCACCCCAGCCATCCCCCAGCCCCTGACCCGCCCTCCCCAGAAGTAGGAAACGGAGACAGAGAGTCGTGGATAAGCCATTAGGGCCTGGGCTCCACCACAGATTTAATGATGTTGTGTTACTTTAAAAGCCAGCACTGCAATCCCGCCCTTGCGCTCCCTGGAGAGAACCCTGCCCAGGGCAGCAGGGCCCTGTCCCCCTACCGCTGGGGGCAGGAGGCCTCTCAGCCTGCCCCAGTCCCCAGGCCAGTTCTCTCCAGATGTAGCTTAAGGTAAGAATCGCTCCTGGGTCAAACACCTCCAGAGTCAGCCTCGCTTCTTGGGAGGGAGGCTGTGCTGGCATTTGACCTCAACGTTGGGTCAAGGGAGTGGAGCAGAGGCAGGAAGCGAAGGAAGGAAGACGTCTGTGTTCTGGAACTGGCTCTGGCCGTAATTTGCTGTGTGCCGCTTCTAAGCCTCAGTTTTCCCATCTGTAAAATGAGTGTGTTAGCTTGGCCCTATGATAAGCAGAGGCTGGGGTGGGATTGGATATGCAAGTGATTTCCTGGGGGAAACAGCTGGGAAGCCTAACAGGGAGAGGGAGAAGTAGGCAGGAAGGGTCCCCAGACCAGGACGCAGGTCCAGCACCTCCGCGGTGCTCAGGTATCAGGTAGGGGGGCCTGGAGGAACTGGCCCGGGTGGGTCCAGAGACGTGGCAGCCGGGCCTTCAGCCACTGTGCTGCGTGCCGCAGGGCCTCCTGAAGGAGAGCCGGGGGACACCTCGCCACAGTCTCCGCAGCGGGGCCCAGCTCCCCAGCTCCCAGCTGTGGGGCTCTGGCCAAGTCACCGTGTAAACTGGGCAGTGCTGTCTCCACACGACAGTGTGCGGACTATGTCACAGGAGCCAGTGTAGACCCAGCCCAGGGGAGAATCCCACAGTGAGGATTCGGGGCAGGGCTGGGGCGGAGAGGGCGGCCCCGCCATCAGCCCGGGAGAGCTCCAGGGCCAGGCCGAGCCTCGCGCTGCCCCTCAGGCCACACCGTGAAGGCTGAGGGCAAGTGAAGTCCGGACCGAGGCAGGCCTGGGAGGTCAGGGTGAGGAGCTGGGTGAGGCTGCGCTCTGTGGACACGAGGAAGCCATCGAAAGGCCAGGCTGGCAGAGTGGCTGTTGGGGCTGGGCCCGGGCCCCAGGGAGGTCACCCTGGCTTCGGCTGACTCGTGGATCCGAGCTGGGAGAGCCAGGGGCCCAGGGCTGTCAGGGTGCAGGTGGCCAGGCCTGGGGCCCACACTTCCCACCCCCAGGGCCCCGCTGACCAGAGGGTTTTTCCACCTTGGGCTGAGCCTGTCTGGCCCTTCCCAGGAGACGCCTTTTACTTCTCCATTCCCGGCCGTCCAGCCAGTCTGTGGTGGGAGAGCGGCCTCCAGGCTGGGCTGTGGAACTCGCCATAGTGGCCACACACGCCCTGCCGAACACCGAGCCTGGTTCCCCTTCTGGAAGCCACGGCAGAAAGAAGGTCCAACTTCCCGAGCATCACCCTCCACCTGGGCCTTTGTTCCCCAAACACCCTATCAGCCCCCTCGGGCCCTGCAGAGCCCAGCACCCAGAGAAGTTCCTTGCTCCTTCTTCCTCATCACAACAACACTTTAAGGCGCCCTCGCTGGGGGCCGGAGACCAGGTTGAATGCTTTCCTGAATTAGCTCCTTGAATTTCTATGCAACCCTGTGAATGATACACTTTCCTTTCTATGTTACAGATGAAGAAACTGAGGTCAGAGGAGTTCAACCCCTTATCCACATCTGGTCACTGGGGGAACTAGAATTCAAACCCAGAACTCTTCGATTCAAAAGGTTACTTGTAAAGAAAAACTATAACTATCCCTCAAAGCTTTCCCCTCTTGACAGTCCTCAAGCACATTTTATTTCAAACCTAAACCAAGCTGGAGAATGATATTATTCCCATTCTTCAGGTGAGAAAACTGAGGCTAGAGAAATGCAATAGTCCAAAACTTACACATGTGGTCAAGGTTGGACAGGAGGGGTCTGACCCTCTGCCCTTTGCTGCCACAGGCCAGCAACAGAAGATGGGGAACCATGACCCCAACCCCTCGGGCTGCTGCAGCCCGAAGTGGGCTCGAGCAGGACAAAAAGCAGAGATTTTTCCTTGTGACACTTTCAACTCTTCCCTCTGGGTAGGGACAAACCTGAGTCAGCCAGTCTGTCAAGGCAGAGATGTCCCTTACAAGAGTTTGGGAGCCAAAACCTGGGAAGGAGCCCTCAGGACACATTTTGAAGGTTCTTTAATATCTTTTCTTTGAAAAAAAAACGTGTTTCTTGTTTAATTACAAAAATAACACATGCTCATTTGAACAATTTCCTACGCTTGGCCAAGCTGGTTCTCCATCCCACCCCCCATCCTTCCTCTGAGAAGCAACCTAGCTGCAGGCAGCGATTTGATCTGGAATCCTCCAGCCCTTTCCATACTTAGTGAGATGAGTGTAATTCGTTTTTTTCTCTATTATAAAAATGGGCTTAGGCACACAGCAGCAAATTACTTTTTTTAGTTACTATATAATCTCAATGTGAAGCATGCAGTTACAGCATACAGTCTGACCTCAACTGCCAGAGGGCTTGTTGGATTGTTCTGGAGTGTATGGCTGCTCCTGTCGATGGGCAGGGACGTGACTCCCTCTGGCTGTGCTGCTCTTACAAGCAAAGCTTCTCTCAATTTTCCGATATGACTCATCACCCTCAGGATCATATTTCCGAAGGTAGAGGCAGAATGTCACAGAAGGTAGAGGCTAGAGTGCGGACATAGGAGCTGGCTCTGCCACTTAGCAGCTGGGTGACCTTGGGCAGGTCAGTCTCTCTGAGGCTCAGTTTCCTCATCTGAAAAATGGGGATAAAAACAGTGCACCTACCACAGAGGGTCCTTTTCAGAATTTAGTGAGTTCATACACATAAAGCACTTAAAACTGCCTGGCACAGAGAACGTGTCAGTGGCTATTCTTATTATTTCTAGGAGTGGGAAGCCTGGGTCTCAGGGTTTGTGCATTTTTCAGTTTTACCAGGTTTGCCAAAGAGTGCTGCCCCTGGGGCCGTCCTGCTCTCACAGCTTCAGGGATACTCGTTCTTCCCTGGGCGCAAGTACCCCCCCATGCAGGGCAGTCCCTTCCTTCTGGAAGGTTAATCATTAGAATTGCACCCCCCCCCCGCTCTGGGCCTCATGCTGCAGTTTAAGCTCCCCTGTTCTCCGGGCAGAGCTGCAGACTCCCATGTACTTCCAGGCCCTGTATTTAACCAAGCTCAAAGCCCACAAAGACCCACAGACACCCATCTTCCTTCTTCTAGGGCCATTTTCCCACTAACAAAATCTCCATTCAAAAAGGCTCTCTGGCTGTGATATAAAGGAAAAAGCCCCAGCCCAGACGTCAGGGGAGACTGACCTCAGTGACCAGGTCTGCCCTCTGTGCTGAGAGACGAAGGCAGGGCTGGTAGACCCTCCAGCCAGGTCTCAGGGCCTGGGCCAGGGTGGGCCAAGCCAGGGCCGCAGGGATGCCGACTTTCCACCTCCTATAAGTGTCAGGTTGATGCCGAACAGTGAGGGCCTCTTCAACTTTACATCCAGGGCACCTTGCCTGCCTCACCCTAGTCCTGGCCCTGCTCAGTTTGCTTATCTGCAAAATGGGAGTCTTAACTGCAGCCTAGAACCCCAGGGGCTCAGAGGACCCAGTGAGAGAGACCTGAGTGTAGGAAGGGCTTTGCGAACTGTCAAGTGCTGGATTTAGGATTATCAGGCAAGGTGGGTATGAAGCAGGAGAGTGTGATTCTGGCTGCAGTAACTCGGAAACCCCAGTTCAGGACAACTATCCCAGGAGGTGGGTGAGTGATTCAGAGGGGATGCCTCGGGGGTGTGTGCGTGGGATACAGGATGTGTGGCCCTGATTGAGGGCAAATAGATTCACTTGGAACCTCACTCCTTAAGACTCTGGGGAGCGCCCTAAGCCCTTTATCTCTGGGGGAGCAGCATCCTTTGGGCATAAAGACCATGCAGCAAGCACAGCCCCTGGGGATTTGTGTGAGGTTTGAGGCCAAAGGCAGGGGAGTCCGAGATGGCCCCACCCCCAGCTCCAGACCAAGGCAGGGCCAGTGAGACAGGGGCAAGCAGAGGTCCGGGCAGGGGAGGAGGCCACACCCTCGCTCAGGCAGGAAGCTTGCTCTCTCTTCTCCAGCACAAATTTATTTTTACTGACGCTTCAAAACAACCCTAGGAAGTCATATTATCACTAGTTCCATTTTTAAAGACGAGGAAGCAGGTTCAGAGCCGGGAAGTGTCTTGCCCAAGGTCCTGGCTCAAGAACCTACTGGAATCTGGGCAGGTTGAAGACTTGTATTTGATCTTCCAAGGAGACAGCTTAGGGTACCCCAGCCTCCCTGCCCTGCCCCCAGAAGCCTCCTGTGCTAAGGGAAGCAGACCCAGCCCAGCCTCTCCAGAGCACAGGGTGGGTGCTGGGCAGGCCAGGCTGCAGGACCCTCCCCCCAACCCTACTCCTGCCCGTCCCCCTGGTGGCGATGGTCACAGCTGGGCCTGGCCCCATTAGCACCATTTCCACCATCCATTCCAAGGCCTGGGGTGGGGGTGGTGCAGACGGGCTCCCCTGGGGCCCAACCTTCTTTGCTACACAGACTCCACCCTCCCCACCACAGAGGCCACAGTCTCCCCTGCCCTCCCACCCTGAGCCCACGGTCCACCCCTGAGGCCCTCCTGGGGCAGCTGGGCTCCCACCTCCAAGCTGCCCTAATGGTCCTGGCCTTTGGACCGAGGGTCAGCCCCAACATCACAACAATATCATCAGTAATCATGAAAGCCACCTCCTGTGGAGGGAAGGTTTCAGTGTGGCCGATGGCTCCTGGGCATTGTATGTGTGGGGGAACTTGCTTTGCCCTCACAGCACTGCCAGAGATATTAACTGGACCCATTTGACAGCTGAGTAAACTGAGATTCTTTGTTTAGTTTCCTCCAGAAGCAGACCTCAAGACAAGAGCTTACCATAAAGAGCAGTTTATTTAGGAGGTGACACCAGGGAACACTGGTAAGGAAAAGGGGAGATGAGGCAGGGAGGGCAGAAAGCCCTGAAGGGTGAGTCATCCGACAAGCTACCGCTGCAGCAACTGGAGGTGATCCCCTTGGGGAACTTGGGAGACAGTGCAGGACATGCCTCAGAATTATCCCAACCAAAGGGTAAAGGAGCTGGGATATTTGTCCTCTGATGCTCTATGTTTCATCGCCTGAGGGGGGCTTCACCTGCATTCCTGCTCCAGGACTCACAGCCTGGCCTGTGAGCACCTATCTTGCTCAACAGCCAGGGAAAGCCCTCAGGAAGAATCGTGGAGTTTGCAGTAAGCAGCCCTGAGTGTGAAGAAGTGAGTGCCAAGGGGACATGGCCAGGCATCTACAATGTCTTCTTTACAGAGGCTCAGAGAGTGGTAGTCACTTGCTCAAGGTCACACAGCTTGTCAGTGACAGAGCCAGGATTTCAACCCAGGTCTGTCTGATCCAGAATTTTAATCTCCGGGGTGGGAGTGGGATTAGGACTAGGGGGTGGGTGTGTCCAATATAGGGTCTGCAGCTCAGACCTTCAACCTTCTGCCACACCAAGGAAGCCTTGCCCCTTGCCCAGGAAGATGCCGGGAGAGGCGGCAGCGGGCTCCTATGTTCTCCGAAATCCTTCCTTGCCCCCATCCTTGCCGCTGGGATGTTGGGAAGCTCAGATGGGTTCATTCTGCCCTGGGACAAAGCAGATAGACAGTAATGCCCGACCACAAGGGTGAAGGAGTGAAGGAATGGCTACATGCAGTAAGCCAACGGCGTCTCAAAGCTCAAATCCCCTTACAGGGCCCAGCCGTTCACCTCTTCCCACAATCCCACCCACCAGGTCCTGACAAAGCCCCAGAGTTACCACCTGCAGCCCGCAGACAGCAAATGTGTCATTTTGCTGTGCATGTCACAGTCCTGTTAAATTTTTTGAATTTTGCCAACATTTAACAATTGTAGAACTTCACATAAAAGCTCAGATTTTTAGCTTCACTTGAGAAAACACTAGTTCTGACAAAAGGAGGCCACCTTCCTGCACTGTACGGGATGAGTGTTGGTTGCCTCTTGGGACCAGGCGTGGGCTCTCCAGGTTGTCACAGTCTCCAGCATGCCCTCTTGCTTCCCTGACACTGAAGCCAATGTCAGCTGCCACTTTGCAGCTTGAGCTATGGTTTTAATGCCACCTACAGGACCCTTGAAAGCCTGGAATTTTGAGAGGAAAATACCGTCAACTGAAACCCTGGAGCACTGGGTTTTGACTTGCTGTGTGACCTCAAGCAAATCCCTCCCCTTCTCTGTGCCTCAGGTGCTTCCTTTATGAAATGAGGGGCAGACAGATGATCTAAGAGCCCTTCTTGCCCACAAGGCCCCAGGGTTGATAAAGAGGCCAGGGGAGCAGGCCTTTCTTGGCACAGGCCCTTGTTCAGATGCAGGATATGGCTGCCAAGAGATCACGTGCTCCTGACACTGCAAAGCTGCATCCAGGCCCTTGTGACGTGGGCTCCCTTGAACCTTCCCCTAGCAAGGGAGGACGCCCCCTCGGGTCCATGGCTTGCCGTTCCCAGGTTCCACAAGCATGTCCAGCAGGCTGGCGGCAGGTGGAGGACTCAGACATGGTCTCTGCTTCCACGGGACATTAGTGCCAGAGCAGCAGCTGCAGCAGAGGGAAGGCCACTCGCCAGAGTAAAATTTAATACCTGAAGTTGATTTGAATGTGCAGGAACCTATGGAGGGGCTGGGGCCCCCAGCCCAGGCTCCTGCAGGTCAGCCCAGAAGCCATCGGGGAGAGGGCAGGGCCTGGGCCAGGCACAAGAGGTGGCTGGCTGTCCAGGGAGTCAACTCTGAGTCTAGGAAGATTCAGCTCAACCCAAATTCTTCATGTGCCTCCTCTGTGTCTGGCACTGGGCTCGGCGTCCAAGCAGTCACTTCCTAAATAGGAGCAAACGTCACCCTCATCGTTGCAGTTACTGCTGCCACTGTGGTTGGTGCCTCCCCAAGTGACCCGGTAAGAGCACACCTGTGAGCCTCCACCTCCTTCGTGGAGTCACCCTCCACTTGGCAGAGTGATTGTGAAAATCAAATAATAACAACAAACTGGTGTCGAGAGCTTTGGAGGTACCAAGCACTTTGAGATTTTT
This sequence comes from Hippopotamus amphibius kiboko, assembly GCF_030028045.1. NCBI lineage: Eukaryota > Metazoa > Chordata > Mammalia > Artiodactyla > Hippopotamidae > Hippopotamus > Hippopotamus amphibius. Next base: position 19,467,101 of record NC_080186.1, read on the forward strand.
TCGTGAGACACCGGGCGTGACAGGGCCCAGTCTCCACACTCAGGAGCCTCCCACACTCACACCCATTTCCACACTCACTCCCCACTCCCAGCCCTGCACACCCGCCCCTCCCTCCTGGGCCTGAGGAGGCCCCGCCCTGACCTGCCCCCCTCCTCTAGTCCCTGCAGCCAGCCACCTCCCAGCATCCCCTGCGGCCAGCCCCATGGCGCTGGGTTGGGCTCCCAGAAGCCACAGCCTGCCCTGACTCCCACAGCCAAATCGAGTCAAAGACCAATTAATATTCTGATACCTGTGGCCGGCTGAAGTGATGTAGAGCTGATGATTTCTTTTTCCATTTTACTCCAACTGTGGTTTCATTTTTTTTCCCAGCCCTCCTTTGGTCAGTGGTTTTAGGGGCACTAAAGTTCACTTTTGTGGGTAACCTGCACTGTTAGCTGTTGATTTAATTAACTCAGCCTTTCTCTTCCTTGACCAGAACAAGGCCAGCCGCTTTGCAGACACCCATTTGGACAGCCGACCAGAGGCGTCTGGAGGGAGAGCGTGTGGTCCCTGGCAGACACTCGCCAGCCCCGGCAGTCATCCACTCCACGTTTTATGAAGCACTTCTGAGCCACTATCTAATGAGACTCCAAGGGGTTTGGCTCCCATTTGACCGGTGGGGAAATAAGGCTCAGAGGTGTGAACCCGATTACCCGATTACCCGGGGCCACAAAATTAGCAACAAACCAAGCTGGGCTTGCAAGCCAACTTTGTCTATTTCCATGGCCCTCTATTTCAGAGAGACAGTTTATTCCTGCAAAAGGGTCCCCATTGAAGGAGAGGCGGGAAGACACATAGGGACGCTAAAGATGAACAGGAAGATGGGCTGGGGAAGGATGCTAGTTGAAATCACTGTCTCCTGGCTTCACTCCTGAGATTCTTCTTCCTGATGGAGCAGACCAGAGTCTTTCATCCTCTGAGAAGTTTCCAGAATCCTAGCATGAATCTCTCAGTGGCCAGGTGAGGGGAGCATTCAGCCCTCAGCATTAGGCCCTCAAAGGCCTCTGTCCAGAGGACACCTAGTACCACAGAGGACCCTCCAGGGCAGAAAAGCCTGCAGCAGGAGGAAGCAGGAGAGATCAGAACAGACATCTGAAAAGGCTTTAGGGGGAAAGCTTTCAACCAGGGACGTGCAAGCAGTTGAGGCCAGAAAGGTGGTGAAATTACTGGGAGACTCCCTGTGTGACTTGACCCGAGTCCCTCCACATTTCTGGCCCTCAGATGCATTTGCAGATGCTCACAGCCAGCAATGACAACCCTTTCTGTCTGTGCAGCTAGTGTTTTAGGGAACTCTGGCTGCTGGACTAGAGAAGGGAGGGAGCTGGGCTTGGGGCTTGGAGACAGACCCTGCTCTGCTCACCTTCTCACCTCCCCCAGGAAGCTCCCACCCCTCACCCACACCCACTCCTCGGCTCTCTGTTCAGGGCTCTGTGGACTTTTTCTTCTCTTTTCTTTTCTTTTTTTTTTTTTTTGCCACCAGGGTGAATCGTCAATTGATTTGTTATTTATCCCACTGACAACAAAGAGAGTGAAAAGGTAATAATTCTGGGCCCTGGGGTAATTCAATTCCTGTAGCACCGTCAGCTACATTAACTTACTTCCTGGATCTCAATTCAATTAGAGCAACATTCCCCAGCATTAATAAATCAATACTCATGCCATTTGTATATATTTTGAATGTCTTTCATTATACATTGCAGGTCGGGGATGGCTGTTGAATTGGAAGTTAATGGGACAGGACAGGGCAGGTGGGGCTGCCTGGGGAGAAGCTTCCAGCCGTTGACTCTAATTGCCTCTGCTGCAGAAGAGACTGTTAGTAAAACAGAGGCCTGGTTAACTGAGGGAGCCCGCTGGAGTTACCGTGAGCTGCAGCTCCAGTCTGGGTGGATGGAGGTACAGTGGTTGGAGAGACTATTCAGCCACTCTTGTATTCATTCATTCATTCATCCACTCATCTATCCTCCCAGTCTTCCTCCATCCCTCCTCCTACCCCTTCACCCACCTGTCCTCTCACTCTCCTCCAATCCCTCTTCACGCCTCCTCCAAGTCTTCCTTTCATCTTCCTCCTATGCCTCCTCCCACCCCTCCTCCTGGTTCCTCCCATTCCTCCTGTTATCCCTCCTCCTACTCCTTCTCCCATCCTTCCTCTCATCCTTCCTCCAAGTCATCTTCACATCCCTCCCCCCATCTTCTTCCCATCCTTCCCCCATCCTTTCTCCTCCTTTCTTCCAATTTTCTTTCCATCTTTTTACACTTCTAAGCATCCAGAACATTTTACTGAGGGCCTACTAGGCACTAGGCTACAGAAGAGACCGTACTGACCCATACTGACTTCTGGGCTTATATAGATGTGTATCATACATGTTCTTCAACCTCAAAGACTCAGCATCTAAACAAATAATTACAACACGACATTCAAGAGCCACAACATGAGCAGTCAATAACACTCCTGGGCCAGAGAAGCCAGAGCAAGGCTCAGAGGCGAGCCAGTGGCAGAAAGGTCCAACCATTGGAATTGTAGGAGAGTAAGGGAAGGCTCCCCAGAGGGAGTGAAGCCTGGGGTAGGTTTTGAGGATAAGAAGGCCTTCACCAAGTGGCTTGAGGGAGGTCTGGAATTGCAGAGGAAACTGAGGACCGCAGGGCAGGGGCTCGCAATTGTGTGTATGGATCCAAATCACCCAGGAGGTAAATAAAAACGTGGCTCCCAGGGAGAAAGATGGCGGCAAAGTAGAAGGACATGTAATGCACTCCTCTCCACAGGTGCACTAGGAATACATCAAAAGATGCAGTCATTCCCACAGAGAACCAGCTGAACACCAGCAGAAGACCTCAAACAGCAGAAAGGACTGCAAAGATCCTGACATAACCAGGTAGGACAGGAGGAAAAAAAAAAAGGAGAAAGAGGAGGAGAAGAAAGGAAAGGGACAGGTCCCACACCCTGGGGTGAGGGCATCTGAAACAGAGGGGAGATTGCTGAATTCAGGGAAACATCCCTTATCTGATGGGGAAACCCCTTCTCCAAAGGGGAATTTCCCTGGGTCAGAAGGGAAGCATCTGGGACTGTTCAAAGAGGGTGAAGCGACTGATGTGTGGCAGACGGGAAAGAGTGAGAAACTCATGGAGGGTCTGCACCACAGCTCAGTGAGTCCGGACTGAGACGTGGGCTCACAGCTGAACACGGGGTCTGGGAGCTGGAATGTGGGAACCAGAGAACTGGTTCAGCGTGAGAAACATTGTTGGCAGTGGCGAGACAGACTGAGAGGACAAGAAGGAAGAAATCTGCAGTGGAGAATGCCTACCGCGGAAAGCTGGGCGACCGTGGTGGTGGTCGATACGGCTGGCTCACAAGCGGGGAGGAGGAGCTGCAGGTGCAGTCTCTCTCTCGGCAAAGGAAGGACCCTTCTGGGCCTGGCTATTGCAGTCAGGGATAACAAAGGACCCTGGGCAGGGCTGGCCTAGAGTGCCTGCAGCCGTGGGCCAAAAGTCCACAGAGTGGCCCAGCTTTGGATACATTCTGTTTACATCTGAGCTGCCGGTGTCCCTCTGCAAAAGGCACCACTACCACTGACTGAGCCACTGCAACCCAGGCAGGGTGCCACAGCGGAGTGGTACACAGGGGGCAGGAGCTGCAGTTGTAGTCTCTCTCTCGGCCTGAGCCACTGGTGTCCCTCTACAACAGGCACTGCCACTGCTGCCAGGGCTCCCGTGACCCAGGCAGGGTGCCACTGCTCACTCACTCCCAGGGGAAGGAGCCACTATTGTACCCTCTCTCTCCCCACACACCAGCGCTTACAGAAGAACAATAAAGGAAGCTCTGCTGGTCGCAGAGTAATACAAAGAGCCCAAGGTGAGTAGAAGAACACTTACAGCTGAGACCCCAAGGAAACAGAAATATTATTATTAATTCTATTGATCTGGTCCATTCTGGGGTCAGTTCTAGCTTTTTTTTTTTCTTTTTTAACTAATTACGATTTTAGTCCTAAAGGATCTACATGTTTTATAACATATTTTTTCTTCTATTTTTATTTTTAGTCTTTTTATATATTTCTATTTCTAGCTAAGTTTTTTGTAGTGCTAACTTTATCTCTCCTACTTTCTTTTCTTCTCTATCTTTTATACATTTCTATTTTTTTCTTTTTCTTTTCATATATCCAGTCACAGTACACTTTTCTGTTGCCCTGTCTTCTATCCTTTTTTTAGTTTATTTTATATTAATATACTTATAATCAATATTATCAGTCTGCTCTGTTTCCTTGCTTTATTCTCCAGATGACATTGCTTTGGTTTTTATTATTAGGTTTGGTCTTTATCTTAGTTCTAATTATAATTGTCTGATTTTGTTTTGGGAATCTTCAGTCTGTCTAGTGATACTCTTGCTCTTTATTATAGTTGATCCTAGCTTTCAAAATTTCCCTGTATTTGTGTTTGTGTGTGTGGGTTTTTTTTTTCTTTTGAATTTCTGTTGGTTTTCTCTTTGATTGTCTGATTGCATACTGGGGTTCTTCCGTAAGGTTTTTCTAGTGCCTTGGATTCAGTATTTCTGTGTCTTGTACATGTATTTGTTTCCTTGATTTAGTATTTGTTTGACTCAACAGTCTGCCATTAGTCTGGGGCTTGGACAGTCTTTTTTAAACCCCTTTATTGCCAGGACAAGCAACCTCTGAAGTCTGGAATACTTGATCAGAAGTCAAGTAGGAGGCTCTGGGGAGGGAGCACTGAATCCAGGATGCTAGACTACTAGGGAGTCCTCAGCCACAGGGAAGATTAACTGCAGAGAACTTTCGCAGAGCCCTGTATCTGAGTCTAAGACCCGGCTTTGTCCAACTGTCTGCAACCGCCAGTGCTGGACACGTCACACTAAACTACAAACAAGACAGGAACACAAACCCACCCATCAGCACACAGACTACCTAAAGCCATATTAACCTCACAGATACCCTAAAACATACCACCTGACACGGCCCTCCTTATCAGAGAGAAAAGACACAGAGTCACACACTGGAAAGCAGGCACCAGTCCCCCACACCAGGAAGCCTACTCAAGACACTGGACAAACCCCACCACAGGGGGCAGAGAGCAGAAACAAGAGGAATTACTACTAGGCAGCATGGGGAAAGGAGACAGCAAATCCTATAAGTGAGACAAAATGAGAAAACAAAGAAACACCATGCAGGCAAAGGAGCAGGAAAAAAACCCACAAGACCAAATAAATGAAGAGGAAATAGGAAAATTGCTGGAAAAAGAATTCAGAGTAATGACAGTAAAGATGATCCAAAATCTCGATAACAAAACAGAGAAAATACAAGAAACAGTTAAAAGGACTTAGAAGAACTAAAGAGCAAACAAACAGTAATGGACAACAAAATAACTGAAATTAAAAATACTCTATATGGTATAAACAGCAGAATAACTGAGGCAGAAGAACGAGTAAGTGAGTTGGAAGATAGAATGAGGGAAATAACTGCACAGAGCAGGAAAAAGAAAAAAGAATAAAAAGAATGGAAGACAGTCTCAGAGACCTTGGGGACAACATTAAGTGCACCAACATTCAAATCATAGGAATCCCAGAAGAAGAAGAAGAAAAGAAAGGGTCTGAGAAAATATTTGAAGAAGTTATAGTGGAAAGCTTCCCCAACATGGGAAAGGAAATAATTAATCAAGTCCAGGAAGCGCAGATAGTCCCATACAGAATAAACCCAAGGAGAAATACACTGAGGCACATATTAATCAAACTAACGAAAGTTAAACACAAAGAAAAATATTAAAAGCAGCAAGAGAAAAGCAACAAATAACATATAAGGGAAAACCCATAAGGATAACAGCTGATCTTTCTGCAGAAACTCTGCAGGCCAGAAGGGAATGGCAGGATATACTGAAAGTCCTGAAAGAGAAAAACCTACAGCCAAGAATACTCTACCCAGCAAGAATCTCATTCAGATTCGATGGAGAAATCAAAAGCTTTACAGACAAGCAAAAGTTAAGAGAATTCAGCACCACCAAACCAGCCTTACAACAACTGCTAAAGGAACTTTTCTAAGCGGGAAACACAAAAGAAGGAAAAGACCTACAAAAACAAATGCAAAACAATTAAGAAAATGGTAATAGGAACATACATGTCCATAATCACCTTAAATGTAAGTGGATTAAATGCTCCAACCAAAAGACACAGACTGGCTGAATGGATACAAAAACAAGACCCTTATATATGCTGCCTACAAGAAACCCACTTCAGACCAAGGGACACATATAGACTGAAAGTAAGGGGATGGGAAAAGATATTCCATGAAAATGGAAGTCAAAAGAAAGCTGGAGTCGCAATACTCTTATCAGACAAATTAGACTTTAAAGTAAAGAGACATGGAAGGACACTACATAATGATCAAGGGATCAATCCAAGAAGAACATATCACAATTGTAAATATCTATGCACCCAACATGGGAGCACCTCAATACATAAGGCAAATGCTAACAGCCATAAAAGGGGAAATCAACAGTAACACAATAATAGTAGGAGACTTTAACACCCCACTTACGCCAACGGACAGATCATCCACACAGAAAATAAAAGACACACAAGCTTTAAATGAATGACACATTACACCATCTTGACTTAATTGATATTTATAGGACATTCCATACCAAAACTACAGAATACACTTTCTTTTCAAGTGCAAACAGAACATTTTCCAGAATAGATCACATCTTGGGTCATAAATCCAGCCTCAGTAAATTCAAGAAAATTGAAATCATATCAAGCATCCTCTCTGACCACAACGCCATGAGACTAGATATCAATTACAGGAAAAAAGCTGCAAAAAATACAAACACATGGAGGCTAAACAATACACTATTAAACAACCAAGAAATCACTAAAGAAATCAAAGAGGAAATCAAAAAATACCTAGAAACAAATGACAATGAAAACACAACAACCCAAAACCTATGAGATGCAGCAAAAGCAGTTCTAAGAGGGAAGGTTAAAGCAATACAGTCCTACCTTAAGAAACAAGAAAATTACCGAATAAACAACCTAACCTTACACCTAAAACAATTAGAGAAAGAAGAAAGAAACCCCAAAGTGAGCAGAAGGAAAGAAATCAAAAAGATCAGATCAGAAATAAATGAAAAAGAAAGGAAGGAAACAATAGCAAAAATTAATAAAACTAAAAGCTGATTCTTTGAGAAGACAAACAAAATTGATAAACCATTAGCCAGACTCATCAGGAAAAAAAGGGAGAAGATGCAAATCAACAGAATTAGAAATGAAAAAGAAGTAATAACTGACACTGCAGAAATACAGAAGATCATGAGAGACTACTACAAGCAACTATATGCCAATAAATTGGATAACCTGGAAGAAATGGATAAATTCTTAGGAAAGTACAATCTTCAAAGACTGAACCAGGAAGAAATAGAAAATATAACAGACCAATCACAAGTATGGAAATTGAGACTGTGATTAAAAATCTCCCAACAAACTAAAGCCCAGGGCCAGATGGATTCACAGGCGAAATCTATCAAACATTTAGAAAAGAGCTAACACCTATCCTTCTCCAACTCTTCCAAAATATAGCAGAAGGAGGAACACTCCCAAACTCATTCTACGAGGCCACCATCACCCTGATACCAAAACCACACAAAGATGTCACAAAAAAAGAAAATTACAGGCCAATATCACTGAGGAATATAGATGCAAAAATCCTCAACAAAATACTAGCTAACAGACTCCAACAGCACATTAAAAAGATCATACACCATGATCAAGTGGGGTTTATCCCTGGCATGCAAGGATTCTTCAATATACACAAATCTATCAATGTGATACATCATATCAACAAATTGAAGGATAAAAACCATATGATCATCTCAATAGACACAGAAAAAGCTTTTGACAAAATTCAACATCCATTTATGATAAAAATCCTCCAGAAAATGGGCATGGAAGGAAATTACCTCAACATCATAAAAGCCATATATGACAAACCAACAGCCAACATCATTCTAAATGGTGAAAAACTGAAAGAATTCCCTCTAAGGACAAGAACAAGACAAGGGTGCCCACTCTCACCATTATTATTCAACATAGTTTTGGAAGTGTTAGCCACAGCAACCAGAGAAGAACATGAAATAAAAGGAATCCAAATTGGAAAAGAAGAAGTAAAATTGTCACTCTTTGCAGATGACATGATATTATATATAGAAAACCCGAAAGACTCCACCAGAAAACTGCTAGCACTAAGCGATGAATTTAGTAAAGTAACAGGATACAAAATTAAGGTGTAGAAATCTCTTGCATTCCTATACACTAACAACGAAAAAGCAGAAAGAGAAATTAAGGAAACTCTCCCATTTACCATTGCAACAAAAAGAATAAAATACCTAGGAATAAACCTACCTAAGGAGGTAAAAGACCTGTATGCAGCAAACTATAAGATACTGATGAAAGAAATCAAAGGCGATACACACAGATGGAGAGACCTACCATGTTCTTGGACGGGAAGAATCAATATTGTGAAAATGAATATCTTACCCAAAGCAATTTACAGATTCAACACAATGCCTATCAAATTACCAATGGCATTCTTCACAGAACTAGAACAAGAAATCTTACGATTTGTATGGAAACGCAAAAGACCCTGAATACCCAAAGCAATCTTGAGAAGGAAAGACAGAGTTGGTGGAATTAGGCTTCCTGACTTCAAACTATACTGCAAAGCCACAGTGATCAAGACAGTATGGTACTGGCACAAAAATAGAAAGGAAGATCAATGGAACAGAATCGAGAGCCCAGAGGTAAACCCAAGTACATATGGACAACTTACCTTTGACAAAGGAGGCAAGAATATACAATGGAAAAAAGACAGCCTCTTCAATCAGTGCTGCTGGGAAAATTGGACAGCTACATGTAAAAGAATGAAATTAGAACACTTCCAAACACCATACACAAAAATAAACTCCAAATGGATTAAAGACCTACTTGTAAGGCCAGACACTATAAAACTCCTAGAGGAAAACATAGGCAGAACACTCTAGGACATACATCAAAGCAAGATCCTTTTTGACCCACCTCCTACAATCATGGAAATAAAATCAAGAATAAACAAATGGGACCTCACGAAACTTAAAAGCTTTTGCACAGTGAAAGAAACCATAAGCAAGACAAGAAGACAACCCTCAGAATGGGAGAAAATACTTGCCAAGGAAGCAACGGACAAAGGATTAATCTCCAAATATACAAGCAGCTCATGCAGCTTAATACCAAAAAAGCAAATAACCCAATCCACAAATGGGCGGAAGACCTAAATAGACATTTCTCCAAAGAAGACATACAGATGGCCAACAAACACATGAAAAAATGATCAACATCACTCATCATTCGAGAAATGCAAGTCAAAGCCACAATGAGGTATCACCTCACACCGGTCAGAATGGCCATCATCAAAAAATCTAGAAACAATAAATGTTGGAGAGGGTGTAGAGAAAAGGGAACCCTCCTGCACTGTTGGTGGGAATGTAAGCTGGTACAGCCACTATGGAAAACAGTTTGGAAGTTCCTTAAAAAGCTAAAAATAGAACTACCATATGACCCAGTAATCCCACTCCTGGGCATATACCCAGAGAAAACCATAATCCTAAAAGAAACATGTACCATAATGTTCATTGCAGCACTACTTACAATAGCCAGGACATGGAAGCAACCTAAATGCCCATCAACAGATGAATGGATAAAGAAGATGTGGCACATATATACAATGGAATATTATTCAGCCATTAAAAGGCATGAAATGGAGCTAGATGCAATGAGGTGGATAGACCTAGAGACTGTCATACAGAGTGAAGTAAGCCAGAAAGAGAAAAACAAATACTGTATGCTCACTCATATATATGGAATCTAAAAAAATGGTATAGATGAACCCAGTGACAGGGCAAGAATAAGGATGCAGATGCAGAGAATGGACTGGAGGACATGGGGTTGGTGGGGGTGGGGGGCGGGGGCGAAGGGGAAGCTGGGATGAAGTGAGAGAGTAGCATAGACATAGATACACTACCAATTGTAAAATAGATAGCTAGTGGGAAGTTGCTGTATAACAAAGGGAGATCAACTCGATGATGGGTGATGCCTTAGAGGGCCCGGACAGGGAGGGTGGGAGGGAGTCGCGGGAGGGAGGGAATATGAGGATATATGTATAAATACAGCTGATTCACTTTAGTGTACCTCAAAAACTGGTATAAGAGTGTAAAGTAATTATATTCCAATAAAGAGCTTAAAAAAAAAAAAAAACCATGGTTCCCAGGATCCTCTCTGGGAAATCTCATCCAGGAGGTCTAGGAAGGGGCCCGAAGTCACGGTCAGCAGGCACAGGGCTGCATCTCCAGCTGGCCCCATCTGGCTGTGTAGCTGAGGGAGTCCCAGCCCTCTTGGAGCCTTTCTAGGTCCGCAGTCATATTTCTCATTGAATAACGTCCCTTGAGAGGCAAGACAGGTACTGTTTCCTCCCTTTGACAAATGAAGAAACTGAGAACTAAATGGACAAGGGCTGAACTGCTGGTGGAGTCTCTGCCTTCCTTGCGTGGAGGCTTTAGGGCCTGTGCACCTAACTGCTGCCTCTCTGCTTGGATCAGCTCCCCCCCCAGGTATCTGTGTGGTTGGCCCCTGCCCTTCTGCACTTGTTATCTCTTGCTGCATAACGGATTACCTGCAAATTTGGTGGCTTAAAACAACAAACATTTATTATCACACAGTTTCTGTGGGTCAAGGATCCGGGAGTGGCTGGTTCTGGCTCAGGCTGTCTGAGGAGGCCGCAGTCAGAAATTCAGCAGGGGATGCGGTCCTCTGAAGGCTTGACTGGGCCTGGAGGGGTCACCTTCCAGATGGCTCACTCATGGCTGTTGGCAGGAGGGGTGAGCTCCTCCCTAGGTGGGCCTCACCACAGCGGCCTCATGACGTGGCAGCTGCTTTCTCTGGAGCAGGTGATCTGAGAGAGCAAGCTAGAAACTGCAGTGTATTTTATAACCTACCCGTAAGTCATATGCTATCATTTCTGGCACATTCCACTCAAAACTGAGTCACCAAGTCCAGTCCACATTCAAAGGGAGAACAATTGAGCTCTATCTCTTGAAGGGAAGAACACCAGAGACTTTGTGGATCTATTTTATGTATTTATTTATTTTATTTTATTTTATTATTTATTTATCTATTTTTAGCTGTGTTGGGTCTTCGTTGCTGAGCACGGGCTTTCTCTAGTTGCAGAGAGCAGCGACTACTCTTCGTTGCAGTGTGTGGGCCTCTCGTTGCAGTGGCTTCTCTTGTTGGGGAGCACAGGTTCTAGGCATGCGGCCTTCAGTAGCTGGGGTGAGCTGCAGCTTGCAGTCTCTAGAGCGCAGCCTCAGTAGTTGTGGCATGCGGGCTTAGCTCCTCCATGGCATGTGGAATCTTCCCAGCCCATGGCTTGAACCCCTGTTCCCTGCATTGGCAGGCAGAATCTTTTTTTTTTTAAAGCTCTTTATTGGAGTATAATTGCTTTACACTGTTGTGCCAGTTTCTGCTGTACAACAAAGTGAATCAGCTGTATATATCCCATATCCCCTCTCTCCCGTGGCTCCTTCCGACCTTCCCTATCCCAGCCCTCTACGTCATCACCCATCATCAAGTTGATCTCCCTGTGTTATGCAGCAGCTTCCCACTAGCTATCTATTTTACATTTGGTAGTGTATATATGTCAATGCTACACTCTCACTTTATCCCAGCTTCCCCTTCGCCCCCACCCCATGTCCTCAAGTCCATTCTCTACATCTGCATCTTTATTTTTGCCCTAGCGGGCGGATTCTTAACCACCATGCCACCAGGGAAGCCGTGTGGATCTATTTTAAAGCCCCCATATCTTCCTTCAGCTCTCACTCAAATGTCCCCTTATCAGAGGTGCTTCCCTGACACACTTGTCTGTAAGAACTCCCGGCCTCTTGCTTTCTCTCTCTCTCGCTCCTCTTGCTCTGCTTTCTTTTTTCCTCCGTGGCATTTGCCATCACCTGATATCCTATCTATTTTAATTATTCATCTTGTCTGCCTCTCCCCACTAGTATAGACTCCATGAAATCTGACACTGTGTCAGTTTTGTTCACTGCTGTATCCCCAGCACGACAATGGTCCCTGGCACATAGATGGTACTTCATAAGTAATTGTTGAACACAAGGATAAAGATGGAGCTGAAGGAAGAGAAGGCAGTGCTGATCCACCCTGGATCTTCCCTGTCTCTGGAACTTGACCTTGTCAGGTGACTTCCCTGTCACCTGAAACCTCATCCTGTGCCAGATTGGTGCAGCCTGGTCTGAGGGTCAGTTCTGGTCCCAGATCAGCCATTAGCCTTCAATGTGATGCCAGATACGTTCTTTGCACTGGTGCAGCCTCAGTTTCTCCCTCTGACAGATGTATGCTGGATTCCTTCTTCCATTTAACGAGTATGTCCTCAGCACCTACTAGGCACCACACAGTGTTCTGGGCACCAGACAGACACAGCACCTGCCCTCACAAGGCTGGTGCCCAGAACACTCCTTTTATAAGAAAAAGAAGCGAGAGAAAGATCCCTCATTCTCTCACTTTCTCAACCACGTGAGGACTCAGTGAGAGGGTGGCAGATTGCAAGCCAGGAAAGGGGTCCTTACCAGGGATCTCATTGGCTGGCATCTTGATCTCAGACTTCCCAGCCTCCAGAACTGGGAGACAAATGTCTGTGATATTTTGTTACGGCAGCCTGAGCTAACTGACACAGATGCTGATGGCCAATTGCGTTCAGAGAGCCACAGGCTCCATATTATGTTGGGATATTTAAAAACATTTAAAATCCTGGTTTTTAAACATCCTTTCCTGGGGAGGGGTGGACGGCCACTAGAGGGAGGGATGTCTTTAACGCCAGTATGAGGGGGCTATGGAGAACAAGCTCTTGCTCACCTCTGGGCCTTTGTATATGCTGTTCTTCCTGGACTTGGCTTCAATGCCAGCTCCAGGAGGAAGCTCTCTCTAACCCAGAGCCTGGTCAGAGGCCCTCTGCTGGTTCCCACAGGCCCCTGGGCATCCTGAATGAGTGCATTCTCCTCACTGGGCTGTAATTCTTCCTTCATCACATGTCTCCACTCAGTATCTTTTGTGAGCATCCCAAGGGTAGCCCGCCAAGCCGGGACCCTCAATACCGGCCCCATTTCTGGATGTGGACCCAGCTTCAGCGAGGTTGAGCTCTTTGCCAAGATCACACAGCTGGTGATCCTCCAAGTTATGGTATAAACCCAGGCCTGTCGGATTCCTCAACGTGTGAAGCATTTCTCCAAATGCTCTATCCTGTATCTTCAAACAAAATGAGTCTGCTCATGTATCAAATGGAGGAACCGAGGTCCAGAGCTCACCCACACCCAGCCAGCCCTGACTCCAGCCCCACTCACCTGGAGGAAATCTTTGGCCCAGTGATACATCAGCTACCTTGCAGGGAGCTCTTACTGTGGGAGGTGCTCCCTGTGCGCTCCTGTCTACTTCACTCAAACACCTTGGAGAACGTTGTCATTAGTCCCACTTTCCAGATAAGAAAAAAGAGGCGCAGAGATGTGAGATCCCTTGTTTACTACCCTCAACTAGTAAGGCGCAAAGCAGGGATCTAAACCCAGATCCACTTTGTCTCTAACTGCTAAGCCACAGAGCCCCTTCAAAGTGCTGAACAAGAGGCAGGTCACCATTCATTCACCCATTCACTCACTCATTCATTCATTCATTTAATCAATAATAAATGAGATTGCCCTTGTGGGGGGAGATAGATAAAATATAAATTAAGCAGATATGTAAACAAGGTGATTTCAGAGAGGTAAGTGCCTTAAAGGGAATGAGGTAGGGAGGGGCACATCTTTTGTTTGGGGCTCCTCTCTGAGGAGACAATGCTTGGGCTACCACCTGAGCATCCAAGAGCTGGCCTCTCCAAGATTTGGGGAAAGGTGCCAGGGTGAGAAGACATGCAGTATTTTGAGGAAAAGCAAGAGCAGCTTGGAGGGGCAGAGACTGGGGAGGGGATGAAAGCCCCAGGCTACCTGTCTCTTGGGTGGGGGACCCCAGCCAACCACGACTCCCACTGGGCAATGGGCCCAGCCAGGTCCTCTTAGTGCTGGAGGGACCTTGACTCTGGGGCTGGATGGCTCAAGAAGTCACAAAGAGAAGGGGCCTGTGGGCTGCTGTGCTGGGTGAGGCCTCCGGGGTGGGGTTCACTGAACATAGACAGTGTGTCCATAAGACAGAACTGGGCCCTGTGACTGTGCCGGCTGCCTGTGCCCCTTCTGGCTGCCTCCTGTGACCTGGGGAGGAGGAGAGAAGGGGCAGCACGTAGCTCTGCTGGCCCTGGTGTCTTCATGGGCCCCTGGGATGGTGTCACTCACGGGGCAGGGGTTTGACCCCAAGGCTGCACAGCTCAGGCATGAGGCCTGGGACCTATTGCAGGGGTGAGAGGCCTGACTGCCCCCTCCCCACGTCAGACCTGGGCCAGACCAAGGCCTCTTGTGTCCTCTGCAGGCCCGGGGGAGAGAGGCCGGCCCAGGGAGGAAGCAGAGATTCCGAGCTTCTGCCCATCTCGGCTGCCCTCTCCCTGGCTGCATTCCCCTCCCAGCCCCCACCGCCCCTTCCATCTTTGGACAGAGACGGAGCAATAGCCTCCTTGGGGGAGAACGAAGGGCAGGACTGACCTGGTCACTTTACGACTTGACACAGTCTTTGACATTCACGTGTGGTGTTTGGTCACCTGGGCTGAGCCAGCCCCGGGGACCCCAGAGGGACCACAGAAGGGGCAGTTGTCCTGTGTCTGCCTACATTTCTCTCTGAGGTCCCTGAAGGAACAGCCCAGGATGATGGGAAGCACATGGGATTTGAAATTTTATTTAAAAACCTGGGTTCAAATCCTGATCCACTTTGCGTGACCTTGGGCAAGTCACCTCATCTCGAAGTCCTCAGTTTCCCTTGAAAAATGGGGGTGCCTGGTGTACCACCAAGGCAGGTTAGCAATTAAAGGAGAAAATGCACATAAAGAGCCCGTTGCCCTGGGCACTCATCAAACGTTAGCCTCCTCCCACCACCCACTTTTTCTTGCTTAAATTTATTTTTACATCCCCACCCTCCATCTACCTGTGTCACTGATTAGCTGTGTGTGATCCAGCATAAGACTTTCACCCTCTTTCTGGGCTTCATAGAGTTTGGTAGCTGGACAGATTTCAAGTTTCATGTAATGAACCCATGTTTGCCTGTAATGACAAACTAAGGCCCAAGGTCAATGCCACAGTGGAAATTTCGTCTCCGTGAGGCCACAGCTGTACTGTTGGAATTCCAGTCAAGGGCTCCCCTCAGGGTCCTGGCCCTCCTCCCCATCACCTAGCTATGAGTGCTGAGCAAGTCCCTTTCTTTCTCAGGGATGGTTGCCTACTGGTTGCCAAATCACACGGGGTTGAGCCAGGTGATTTTTGAGGATCCTTTTTGTTCTGTCTTTTTAGTCAGTTACAGGACTCTGTGAGTTGGATCAATAAGGTTGCAGCTTCGGCCGCTTCTGAAGCCACCAGGGTGACTTGTCTAAGAAGTCAAGTGGCTAAGTTTCCTGTTCCAGGTGGGTCACACCTTCATGCCTTTGCCTGTGTTGGTGTCTGTGCCAGAACACCCTTCCCACTCTGGTAATTTCCTTTGTTCATACCCTAAACATTTATTGCACACCATAAAAATGCCACTTCTGATATCAAGCTTTTCCTGTCCACCAGCAGCCACCACCCCCCCACCCCGCCCATGTAAAACTAACCTTCCCCTCTCACTCTCCAGGCCCAAGCACTCTCCCAGCACTAGACACACACCACTCACTCTATTGCCCTTACTTTTGTATGTGTCCTGGGAGCACCTTGAGGACAGGGGTGGGTCTAATTCATTTCTGTGTCCGGCATCAGGCCTGGAACACAGTGGGCAAAGTAAGAATCTATTGAGTGAAAGAGTGAGCGAGTGAATGAACGAATGATGTCACAGTCCAAGGTGAATGGCAGCCAACGGGCCTCACCCCTGTCCCTTGCTGAGAGCCCGTCCCCTGCCTGGTCCATCTACCCAAGTAAGCAGCCCTGGTCCACCTGGCCACCAGAGTCACTAATGAGCATTGATCCCGATTGGTCCCATCCATCATGCTGCTCGAGCTCCTTTCCTTAAAGAACATTAGGGAGCAAATGTATCATCAGTGACTGGAGGCCCAATAAAGCAGGCACCTCGCGAAATTTAGTATTCAACTCGTAAAGGCCTTAAAAGCATTTTTCAATTATGAATGGCCTGGGGGGAGTCATTCTTTCTTCGCCGGGGGATGAATAAAGATGGAAAATAATAGCATATCAATATTGTTGCAGCTTAGCAGGATTAATCTGGAAGAGTTAAAGTCGTTGCTCTCCCTGCTGCCTGTGTGTCAGGTGCTCTGGGAAGGACTTGGTCAAGGTGACCCTCACCAGGACCCCATAGGCAGGGCTGCTACCCAACAGATCAGCACCTCAAGTGCCATGACCCTCTCTTTACCGCCCCTGGAGCCTCACTTCAGAACATTCCCTGGCTCTGAGCCATTTTTCTTACCCACACGAGGCCTCCAGGGCCAGCCTTCTCATGATGATCTGGGAGATCTGTACCAGGCTTAGGGTTTAAAAGGAGTCTTTATCCTGATTGTGGTGATGGTGGCTCAGATCTACACATGTGGTAAAATGCCATGGAACAATACGGAAAGAAAGAAAGAAAGAAAGAAAGAAAGAAAGAAAGAAAGAAAGAAAGAAAGAAAGAAAGAAAGAAAGAAAGAAAGAAAGAAAGAAAGGAAGGAAGGGAGAGAGAAAGAAAGAAAGAAAGAAAGAAAGAAAGAAAGAAAGAAAGAAAGAAAGAAAGAAAGAAAGAAAGAAAGAAAGAAAAAAGAAAGAGAGAGAGAGAGAAAGAGAAAGAGAAAGAGAGAAAGAAAGAGAAGGAAGGAAGGAGAAGGGAAAGGAGGGAGGGAGGAAGGAAGGAAGGAGAAGGGAAGGGAAGGGAAGGAAAGGGAAGGAAGAAGGAAGGAAGGAAAGAAAGAAAAGATCATGTTCAAGCCAAGTGAAAGGTACACTTTTGTATTATCTCTGCAATTTCCTGTGAATTTTAAACTATCTCAAAATAAGAAATTATAATAAAAATATGATAAATAAAAATTTAAAGAGTTGTTCTTGTATTGATAGAAAGAAAGGGAGTGGGCCTATGCTGGTGGAAACATAAATAGGCAAAAGCTTTAGAAAACAATTTGCATTACCTAGTATAATAGGCAGAATGATTCACCCCACCATTACCACCAAGAAATGTCTACACTGTAATCTCCAGAACCTATGAATATGTCAGGTTACATGGCAAAGGGGAATTAAGATTGCAGATGAAATAAAGGTTGCTAATCAGCTGACCTTGAGGTGGAAATATTATCCTAGATTTTATGGGTGGGCCCAATGTAATCACAAGGTCCATATAGTGGGAGAGGGAAGCCTCATAGTGAGAGAGAGATTTGAAGATCTACACTGTTGGCTTTGAAGATAGAGGAAGGAGTCATGAACCAAGCCTCTAGATGGCTGGAAAGACAAAGAAATAGATTCCTCCCTAGAGCCTCCAAAAGGAACATAGCCCTGACAATGCCTTGATTTTAGCCAAATGAAACTTATTTTGGACTTCTATCTTCAGAACTATAAGATAATAAGTGCGTTTCTTTAAACCACTAAGTTTTTGATAATTTGTTACAGCAGCAATAGGAAACAAGTGCCTCTAATAAGTCATGTTTTTGAATGAAATATGCACATACCCTAAGATTCAGCAATTTTACTCCTAAAAAAATTAGGTCATAGCTGTGGTGTGGAGACATCTACAAGAATGTTCATAGAGCATTATTTGAAATAACCCAACTAGAAATGATGCAAACATCCATCAATAGGAAATGGATAAATCCATCGTGGTGTATTCCTACCATGGAATATTATATAGCAGTGAAAATGAATTACAGCTACATACAAGCACATGGATAGATTCCACAGCACAATGATGAATGAATGGAGCAATTCACAGAAAAATACATATATAGTAGAATTCAGTTATATAAAGCTCAAAAATAGGCAAAGCTAAAAGAAAAACCACTCTCAAGGAATGTCTTTTTAAGGAGTGAAACTAAAAAGAATTAAGAGAATAGTTAATACAAAATTCAGTACACTGGTTAACTCTTGGGAGAAAGGCAAGAAGCTGTTGAGACCCACAAGGTGTCTCGAAGGTACAGTAATTTCTTGAGCTGGGTGGTGTGGACACAGCTACCCATTTTATAATTATTATTAATTATATTGTATTGTATTCTATTATTTATAATTATTATTACTTAAACTGTGTGTATGTAAACTTTTGAGTGGATGGTATAGTTCACAATAAAATAAACAATCTTTAAGTGTTCTCACTGTGAAGTATTCATCTGATTCTTTGTCATTATGCTATGAGCAGGCAGGATGGGGTCTTTACGTTCATTTTAGAACAAGGGAAGCTGAGGCTCTGAGGGGTTAAGTGACTTTCTCAAGCTCACCTGCTTGCTTCCCAAGCTTCGTTTCTATCCACTCACCCCATCTCTCAATGCTCTGACCTGACTGAGTTTAAGGAAGCAATGAGACAGCAGAAAAAGAAAATAGAAGTCTCTTTTGAATTTCAAAAAGGAGAATCAAAACCTCAGGTCATGGAGAAATTTTGGAGATTATGTAAAGGGTGAGAGCAAGCTCCTCCATCCCTCAGATTATGTGAAGATTCCTGGGCTGATGTTAGTGTAAATGTGTCTGTGTGTAGCAGGGTGGCAGATGGGATCTGGGGAGAGACAGAAGTAGTGAAGAGTGGTGTAGAGATTATAGCTCTCTGATAAAGGTGGATGCTACACTATATTTCCTCTAGGCCAAGCATTACAGGAGGACAATAAAATACCAGAAATCTCATAGACTCTGAAAAGAATCTATAAATCTTACTTCCAGGGAAAACCCAGGGAGGCAGCAAGTCCCCAGAGTAAAAAAGCCTGGGTTGTATGCAGGTTGGTAGGATCTTGATAGCTTCATTGAACTTCTGAAAGCTGATTTTATGTAGCAGAAGGCATAAATAACCAAAATCTGAAATGAAAAAAGGATACATCACTAAAGAACTTACAGATATGTTTTACAATAATAAATGATCATTTAGATGAGCTGGACAAATTCTTCAAACAATTCAACTAACAAACTGACAGAAGAAGAAATAGAAAATCTGGTTAGTCCTATATATTTTAAAGAAAAGATATCCAGTTTAAAAAAAAAAAGTATCACAGAGGAAATTTTAGGTGAAGATGGTTTCACTGTTGAATTCTTCCAAACATATAAGAAAGAAATGATACCAATCTTACACAAATTATTTCAAAGAATGTATTTTAAAATCATATTTTAATACATTTTGAGGCCAACATAACCCTGATACCAAAACATTGTAAGAAAATAAAATTATAGGCCAATCTCTCATGATTAATGAATCACTCTGACTCAGTTGTTTATTTGTAAAGTGGAGATCATGAATAATTATCTTCCTTGCAGAGTTCTTGTAAGGATTAAATGAGATAGATGCAAAAATCCATACTAAAATATAAGCAAACCAAATCCATATGTATATAGATTATTATGGTCACAACTAGTTGGGATTTTTATTCCCAGGAATGAGAGGTTTAGTTTAACATTGAAAAAGCAATTATTGACCCACCTCCTAGAGTAATGAAAGTAAAAACAAAAATAAACAAATGGGACCTAATTAAACTTAAAAGCTTTTGCAAAGCAAAGGAAACCATAAACAAGACAAAAAGACAACCCTCAGAATGGGAGAAAATATTTGCAAATGAAGCAACAGACAAAGGATTAATCTCCAAAGTATACAAACAGTTCATGGAGCTCAATATCAAAAAACCAAACAACTCAATTAAAGAATGGGCAGAAGACAGAAATAGATATTTCACCAAATAAGACATACAGATGGCCAAGAGGCACTTGAAAAAATGCTCAACATCACTAATTATTAGAGAAATACAAATCAAAACTACAACGAGGTACCACCTCACACTGGTCAGAATGGCATCATCGAAAAATCTATACACAATAAATGCTGGAGAGGGTGTGGAGAAAAGGGAACCCTTTTGCACTGTTGGTGGGAATGTAAATTGATACAGCCACTATGGAGAACAGTATGGAGGTTCCTTAAAAAAATGAAAATAGAACTACCATATGACCCAGCAATCCCACTACTGGGCATGTACCCTGAAAAACCATAATTCAAAAGGACACATGTATCCCAATATTCATTGCAGCACTATTACAATAACCAGGACATGGAAATAACTCAAATGCTCAATGACAGATGAATGGACAAAGAATATGTGGTACATATATACAATGGAATATTACTCAGCCATAAAAAGGAAAAAAATTGGGCCATTTGCAGAGATGCGGATGGACATAGAGTCTGTCATACAGAGTTAAGTAACCCAGAAAGAGAAAAACAAACATTATATATTAACACATATATGTGGAATTTAGAAAAATGGCACAGATGAACCTATTTGCAGGGCAGGAATAGAGATGTAAATGTAGAAAACAGACATGTTGACACGGGTGTGGGGGAAGAGGAGGGTGGGACAAATTGGGAGATTGGGATTGACATATATGCACTGCCGTGCATAGAATAGGTAGCTAGTGGGAACATGCTGTAAGGCACAGGAAGCTCAGGTTGGTGCTCTGTGATGACCTAGATGGGTGGGATAGGGGAGGTGGTGGGAGGGAGGTCCAAGAGCAAGGGGATATAGGTATACATATAGTTAATTCACTTCATTGTACAGCAGAAACCAACACAACATTGCAAAGCAATTATACTCTAATGAAAAAATCAATTACCTAGCAGATACAAACTATTACATATAAAATAGATAAACAAGGTCTTACTGTATAGCACAGGGAACTATATTCAATATCCTGTAATAAACAATGTGGAAAAGAATATGAAAAAGAATAATATATATTCTGAGTCACTTTGCTGTACACCAGAAACTAACACAACATTGTAAATCAATTATACTTCAGGGACTTCCCTGGTGGCACAACTAGAGACAGCCCACATGCAGCAACAAAGACCCAATGCAGCCAATAAATAAAAATAAATTTATTTTAAAAATTATACTTCAAAAATTTTAATCAATTATTGTAATTGACCATGTTAATAGAACAAAGGAAATAAATGATAAAAATCATTCTATCATCTCAATACATGCAAAAAAAAATCATTTGATAAAATTTAATACCATCCACAATTTAAAAACTTTTAGCAAATATTTAAAAAGGAAAATTTCCTTAACCTGACAAAAAGTATCTACATAAAACCATAGCAAACATCATACCCAAGAGTAAAACTTTGAGAACCTTCCTCTGAGATTGCTAATAAGACAATTGTGTCTACTATCACCACTTCTAGTTAACATTGTACTGAAGATCCTAGCCAGAACAATAAGATAAGAAAAAGAAATAAAAGGTGTAAAGATTATAAAGGAAGAAGCAGGAGACAATGTGGTTGTGTTCACAGAAAATCTAAAATAACTTACAAATAATTTAAATGATTTGACAAATTTAGCTAACAATTGAATTGTATTTCTATATATTAGTAATAACAATTAGAAAATGAAATGTCAAAATATATAATTTATAATAGAATCAAAAATATCAAATAACTAATAATAAATCTAAAATGAGATGTATAAGACCTCTACATAGAAAACTAGAACACATTATTCAAAGAAGTTAAAGACTTAAAACTAATCCTTCTTCATGGATTAGAATACCCAACATTGTAAATATATTCTCCATAAATTAGAGAGAATCTATAAATGTGGATTCAATACAATCCAAATCCAAATCCCAGCAGACTTTTTTTGTGGAAACTAACAAGTTAATTTTAAATTTTTTTATGAAAATTCAAAGGTTGAGAATAGCCAAGATGATCTTGAAGAACAAAGTTAAATAACTTAAACCACTGAATATCAAGATTTATTATAAAGCTAAGGTAATTAAGATAGTGTGGTATTAATGCAAAGACAAATAGGCCAATGGAACATAAAAATAAAGAAGATTCCATTTCTTGCACATCTGAGTTTACAGACTGAGGTGTTTACTCATGGCACAGTCATAAATGCCATAAGGGCATGTAATGGGTAGACCCTGACTTTGTCATTAGGGTCAGGAATGCTTCCTTGATGAAATGATAACAAACCTGAGATCTGAAGAAAAGGCAGAGAGAGCATGTGCAAAGGCACTGTGAGTGTAGAAACTCTGGCCCATTCAAGAATTTAAGAGACGGCTCATGAGGCCTGAGCACAGATCACAGGGGGTCAAGGGGTCAAAATAGGAGCTGTGGCCAGAGTGGTCAAAGGTCAGAATGGCCTCGAGGGTCACAGTAAGGAACATGACCTCATTTCCACTTTCACAACATCCCTTACACCTGCTCAGGGACTTGCTCCCCATATGGCTGTGAGAATCACAAGCGTGGACACAGGCTCTGGGTCACTTTGGTGGCAAGAGAAGGTGCTCAGAGGTATTTGATGAATACCTGTGATGGCAGAGCTGGGACAATAGCCAGGGCCAGCAACTGTCGTTCACCTTGGAGCCTCAAGGTTTCCAACAGCTCCCAAGTCTTCACTAGAATCTCCCTCTCTCTCTCCTTAAATGTAAACATAGAAACACCCCTTGCTTTACACACAAGACTTTATCAATATTGTGTTGTCCTCTTCTTCTCCCCTAGAACATGGCCACAGGGCCAGGGTATGCATCTTGTACCTCTGTCTCCCAGCTCCTGACACAGAGCCTGGAACCTAGGGCGTAATCAGCAGACACTGGACGAAATGTTTTCTGACAGCTCTGTGCTCAAATCTCAGCTCTATCTTACCTCCTTTGTGACTTCAGGCCATTTAACTGGGCCTCTGAGGCTCAGTTGTTCACTTGTAAAATGGGGATGATAATAGCTACTTCCCTCCAAGAATTCTTGTGAGGATTACATAAGACAATGTGTGAAAAGTGCTTAGCAGAGTCTGGCATACCCTACATGCTCAAGAAATGTTAGCTGTCATTATTATTATTCTGAGTCTCAGTTTTCTCATCTACAAAATGGACAAATAAATGAATATATCTGTGAGCAATATGGATGGAGATGCTCACAATCTTCCTTATATATTTCGGTAATGGTTGAAATTGCCCATCAGGCAAATATTGCTTTTGTCACTTTTAATGTGAGTAAATCTTACCTTTTGGAATCGTCAGGAAGACAAGGCAGTGTATGAAAGCACTTAGCGCAGTATCCAGTTTACAGTAATGATTCAATAAATAGTGGATTTGGTTATTACCAACAATAAGCAGAATCCTCTGTCCTGGAGCTGGCCTTCTCAGCATGCTAAGTCTTGCCCTGTCCATCTAGCAGGTGACCTTTTGGAGACATTTGGGTTTCCCTGGCTGATGCAAAAGCACTGGAGACCCTTCTCTCACCCTGACCTGTGCCTTCTCCCCTGACTTTTCTGGTAGAGCATTTATCCCTGGAGTCTTCAGCCTGCCTCCTCCCAGGATAAAAAGGACACAAAACTTTGTGTCTCCATCAAGGCTTCTGGTCATCAACCCAAAAAAGTAGTTTCATGCAACCCAGCCATAATTTCAGAGAGAGACACCAGTGTTTTTACATGAGGCAGGCCACGGAATTTGCAGTTGAACAGCCAGCACCTCTGGGTGATAGAAGGAGCCCAGGGCAGCCAGAAGATCAAGGCCCAGGTGCCTCGGGAAACAGGCTCTGAGGTTCCTGTGGACTCTAAGTCAGAGAGGAAAACTCCCAGCTTGTCCCTCTGACTCCTGGCCAGGGCTAACTGTCTCATAAATTTAATGCTAGGAGGAAGGTCCCCACTCCTCCATCACCTCCCTGGACTGGGCCACCTTATCTCACCTCAACCAGAGGGACAGCCTTCTTGCTGGTTTCTCCTGTATTAGTCAGGCCGGGATAAGCGGTGCTGCAGTAACAAATGATCTCCTTGTCTCAGTGGCTCATAGGAATAAAGATTTATTTTTCAGTCACACTGCCTGTTCAATGCTGGTCAGATATAGCTCTGATCCATGTCATCTTCACTCTGTACCTGGGTAGATGGAACAGCCTCCCTCTAGAACATTGCACACTCTTTCGGAGGAAGGAAAAGAGACATTGCAAATCACAAAACGCCTTAAAGCTTCTGCCCCAAAATGGCACATGTCACTCCCACTCCCATTTCATTGGCCAAAGTAGTTAAACGACCAAACCAGAAGTCAGTGAGGTAGGAAGGTGTGATCCTCCCACAGAGAGAAGCAAATAACTGAGAACAATAATACAATCCACCCCCGCACACTACCCCCTACCTTACACCAATCCATTTTCAATTAAGCAGATAGAGTGATCTTTAAAAGCATAAACCAAATTATCATGTCTCCTTCTTCAAACCCTCCACGCTTCATCTTTAGAACAAAATCCAAATTCCTGGAGGGCCTGGCCCTGCCTCTCCCCCACCTCATCTTCATTTATACGCCTGCTTGCACACTTGCTCCATCCACACTGGCCTCTGCATGTGCAGGCTCTTTGCTACCACAGGGCCTTTGCATATGCCATCCCCTAGGTTCAGGTTAATCTTTAATTCAACTCTTCCCAAGCCTGACTCTTCTCATTTGTCAGAGGTCAGCTTAAATATCACGGAAGAGAGACATCCTCGACTACTCCACAATTCTCTCTCATAATACCCTGTTTATATCCTTCCTAACACTGAGGAAGCTGGAATTATTTTGTGTACATAATAGTATTATTGTTCATTGACTCTTCCTTCCACATACACACCTGAACCTGAGCTTCTTGGGAGTCCATGCGTCTGTCCTATTCACCACTGTACCTCTAACTCAGTAGTTCAGCAAACGATAGTGACATGAATAAAAGAATTAGGTTGAGACAGAAGGGGTAAGGCCTGGCCCAGACAGCCCAGTGCATGTAAGTATCATGAAACCTACCAACCCCATGGCACATCCTGGAATATCATGGCTGGGTGGGCAGGGTGGAGTCCAAGCCTCACCTCCTCCTTGTCCTTGCTCATCCACTACAGTCCCCCCAGAACTGGAAGGCATGTTTTATGCCACCTAAAACTTAAAGCAGATGCGACCATTTATTGAGCAGTTACTCCAGACTGGGTGCTGTGGTCTGCACCCTACCCGCAGTATCTTGAGTGTTCATTGCAAGCCTGTAAGGTGGGTATGATGATCCTTGATTTACAGATGTGGAAACTGAGGCTCAGCGCAGTTGGCAGATTTGCTGACCATGGCTGTGCTGCTCACTGGTGGAAGAGCTGGGATTTGAACCCAGGCTCCAAGCAAGGCCTGGGCAGGATTTCTGTGCCACCTAAGAGTTTTAGAAGCAGAGACTGTCTTGACACCTGTAGTGGCAGAATTCTGGCCCTCAAAAGAGGCCCAGTCTTAATCCCTGAAATCTGTGGTGTGCAAAGGGGCTTTGAAGGAGTGCTTAAGTTAGGGTTTGACAAGGAGGAGTATCCCGGGTTACCCCTTGCAATTCCTTTGGGACCATCTGGATGACCACCTGGCAGGAGTGTCAGAGTCGGAGAGAGGATTGGAAGATGCTGGCTGCTGCCTTTAGATATGGAGGAAGGAGCTCATGAGCCAAGGACTGTGAGTGGCCTCTGGAAGCTGGATAGAGCAAGGAAACAGATTCTCCCCTAGAGCCTCCAGAGGGAGCACAACGGACTGACCCCTTGACCTTAGTCCAGGGAAACTTCTGACCTACAGAATTATAAAAGAACAGGTATGTGTTGGTTAGAGCCAGTAAGATTGTGGTAATTTGTCACAACAGTCACAGGAAAGTAATACAACCTCTCACTGCGTCAGCACATGTCCTGCCTCCCCAGTCTCCCCCGTTGAACTGTCAGTTCCCTAAAGGGGGGAAGCTAATGATGGTGGGGCATACAGCAGGCATTCAATAATGACTCAGAGGGTGTAGTTCAGTGGCAGGCATGGGTAAAAGTCCAAGAGGAGGGGAAGGAGAGGACAGCTGGTGAGACCAAGCAGGTTATGGGGGAGGCAGGCAGGGTGCTGGCTGGAGCAGTCCTGAACCCCAGCCCCTGAAGCACAACACAGAATCCAAATCCCACTGCTGGAAGGATCCCACAAGTTAGGCCAATTGCTCCCATTTTATACATGTGAAGGCTGAGACCCAAAGAGAGGAAATGAGTTGACCAAGACCACCAAGCAAGCTGGTGGCCCAGATGGGATTAGAAATTAGATCACTGACTCCTGTCAGTCTTGTTCCCATGCCTCCGGCCAGCCCTGCCCCACCTTGGGTGGTAAAGATGTCCCTCATCCAGGGACCTGGAGTGGCAGATTCCTGATAGGCCAGAGGCTGGGGACCGAGTGCAGGTGGGGCTGGGGAGGGGTGTGGAGAAGACCAAGGCATGCTCCTTACCCAAGAGCTCTGCCACATCTGTACTCTGGGAATCGGAGACCCAGGTCCCAATCCTACTCTGATGGAGCAGGGATTCAGGTGGCCCAACTCTGCCACCCTGTGACTTCCAGCAAGCTCCTCTCCCTCTCTGAACCTCAGGTTCCCCATCAACGGACTAAACTTGACCTCCAAGGGTTTTTCCGGCTCTTGTGTGGTGTAATCTACCATCAGCCCTGCCTTGCTGTCAGCCCTGTATGCCCCCAATCCCAGCTGGGGTCCCATGATTTCTCAGCAAGTTCACTTGCTCTCCAGACTCTGCCCAGCCCCCACCCAGGGCTCAGCAATAGGTGTTTCCCACCCTGTCCTGGCCTTTGCCCCTCCCCTCCCCCTTCCCTCTCAGCACAATTTAGTTTCCAGCCTACCCTGCTCTGGGGTCCTAGCCCCAGAGAGAGAAGGGGTGCTCAGACTTACATGATGCAGAAAGGCATCCAGCCCCACATCTGTGTCTCTCCTGCCCCCAACTCCCCATCACTGGACCATCCCGACCCCCCTCTCAGACCTACTATGACCTCTGCATGCCTAGACCTCAGCCTTTGGTCCCTGTGCCCCGCCAGCTGACCTGGACTTTCTCCTCCGGCTTTGGAAGCCCTTCAAGCTCTTCCCAACCCCAATATCCTGGTAACCCCAGAGACTGTCCATCTCCCCAAACCTCTTGGATTCCATCTGTAGAGAGGCTTACAAAGGAGTGAATCCTAGCATGAAAACCAATGCACAGAGAGGGTCAGTAACTGCCTAGAGGACACACAGCAAAGGCACAGAGCCCCCGTATTCAACGTCTTCACCTGGAACCACTTCCCAGCACCCACACCACTGCCCATCGACCCCCTCTGACAGCCTGAAGGACAGGGAGAGCAGCCAGCCCCATGACCAATGTCCAAGACCACAGTGATGCTATTCTTTCCTCGAGTGAGCTCCACCCACCCTGCGCCAGATTTAGCTGTTTAATGCAACCCGGCCTGCTCCTTCCCTGCCTCTGAGATTAGCTCTGGAACGGGGCTTTGAATGCCTGCCCAGAGATACTCAGCTTAAAACACCGGGAACCAGAAAAAAAAAATCGACCACATTTAATGGAGCCGTTAGCGGGCGGTCCTGGGCCGTCCATTATGTGGCCCTGCCAGCCCAGGGAGCCCAGCCACGTGGCCGCCTGACCACAGCATTAAAGCGACATTAGCCCTCAGGCCAGGCTGCAGGGGAGGAGCTGCCAGAGCCCAGGCCTGGGGCCTGCCCCTCCCGCCCCCCCCCACCCCAAGGTCCAGGGCCCCAGGGATTCTTGGTGTCACTCAACAGGCAGCAGGGAAGGAGGCCTTATTGGAAAAATCTTCCCCTTCTGGTCTTAGGGCCCCACTCTGGGACAAGTCCTGAGTATGGCCCTTCAAGGCCTAAGACACCCACAAATACTGCCCACCTGAGCTCTATTGCTGTGGCAGAGGTGGCATCAGTGAAGAACCCCAAGGCGCCTGTTCCCCAAAGAGTGCCCTGGCTCATGCCTGACGGGCCCCCATTGCTGCTTTTGCTGTTTAAAAGTTGCCCTCATTAACCTCCAAGTTGCTTCAGACACTGTCTCCCAGAATGTGCTCCAGGAAACGTCAGTCTCCCAAGATGCTTCATAAAAAACAAAAAGGGGACTTCCTAGGTGGCGCAGTTGGTTAAGAATCTGCCTGCCAATTCAGGGGACACGGGTTCGAGCCCTGCTCTGGGAAGATTCCACATGCTGCAGAGCAACGAAGCCCGTGTGCCACAACTGTTGAGCCTGTGCTCTAGAGTCTGTGAGCCACAACTATTGAGCCCATGTGCCGCAACTATTGAAGCCCATGTGCCACATCTATTGAAGCCCATGGGCCTAGAGCCCGTGCTCCACAACAAGAGAAGCCACTATAATGAGGAGCCCGTGCACCACAGTGAAGAGTAGCCCCCGCTCTCAGCAACTAGAGAAAGCCAGTGTGCAGCAACGAAAACCTAACACAGCCAAAAAATAAATAAAATAAATAAATAAATTTATAAAAAAAAAAAAAAGGAAGAGAGGATTCAGTAGTGAAGAAAGTTTGGGAAGCACTATGAATGCCAGCTCCCTCCTGGAGAGTTCCAAGTTTAGTAAATGCTCTGAGAAGTTCTGCAACAGAGTTTGATTTTATTTAAACTGTTTCTCAAACTTATTTGATTACAGAACCTCCCCATTTATCTTGGCAGAACCCCCCTTAATATGCCAAGGGGCTAGTGTTCCAGGGAACACTCTTTGAGAAATAACACTTTAAGGTTCTGAGTCCCTCTCCTTCCTCAAGCCCCAACTGTGGGCCCTCCAACCACGAGGACGCTCAAAGCCTGTGAAGAGAGTCAGGGGGCTCTGGCCTTCCGTTGCAGGTGGATCCAAAAGCCAGAGTCACAGGAAGGGAATATGGACTCACCTGTCCATGGAAGGAGGGCCAATGTCATGTGGGAAGAAGAGCCCGTGGGCTGCCCTCCGTCCCCCACCCCACCCTACTCTGAGAGAGCAGGGACTCCGCCACGGAAGGAAGGTCTCGCCCTTGATGGAGCTATTTCTCAGAAGTTCAAACACTTAAACCCATGCTGCCCAGCGTTTTCTTCTGCAGATTCGTGGGCTACCCAGTGTCCTGGCAGAAGCCTCAAGCAAGACAATAGGAGACATGGATTCCGCTCCTGCTTTTCCTGATGGTCTGCTGTGTGACCCAGGGAAGGCCTTTGACCTCTCTGTGCTGGTGGCTGCAGGCCTGAGCTGGAGGGACCCCTTTGCTTGGACACACAGCTTCTCCTGCCCTCCTAGGAACGCTGGGCTGTTTGTGTACAGTGCTCTGAGATCCCACCAGCCACGGCTTAGCAAGTACCTTCTCTGCATCGACCCTATGCCTGGTGCTGGGGACTCGTCTTACCCTCGTTCCTCAAAGCCATATTATCTTGCTGCAGGCGGATCTGGAACACCCGTTGCTACAGTCTTCAATGGAGAAAAGCAATTTTTAAACATGGATCTCCCAGATGTGAAAGAAGAATGCAGATGGGACATCAAAGCTCCTTTTATGTGAACTTTCTGGGGCCACAGAACTCATACAGTGTGACAGATATATTTTCCAAACGTGGCCACTATGACACCCTCCATCCACACGGTCTTCTAACATGGTAACCACCACCCTCTCCGCTCCCTCCTTTGATCTGGGTGGGCCTGAGATGACAGTGTTAGTGATGCTGTGTGGTTTCTAGGTCATAACAGGCAACATGGCTTCTCCTTGCCCCCTTGGGACACCCTCTCTTGGAACCCAGACGCTATACTCTGAGGAAGCCCAGGGCACGTGGGGAGAGCACGTGGGGGCAGCCCGGCCAATGGGCCCAGCTGAGGTCCTAGAGGACGCCAGTATCAGCCATCAGACCTGACACCAAGGAAGCCTTCAGGATTACTGCCGCCCCAACCACAGCTGCATGAAAACCCAGCACGAACTGCCTCCCTGAGCCCAGGCAACTCTCAGAACCAAGAGATCATTGAAAAATGCAGCTGCCTTAAATCACTGGGTTTGGGATGATATTTTATCACCAGTGACAGATAACCAGAACATGTGGCGAGTAGCTTCCTTCAAACCACCTTTGTGGGGGTGAGGAGGGCCTGCCACACCACAGAATGTCCCTCTCTTTCTTCCGTCCTCTGCTGACCCAGGCCTCTGTCACGTGACAACAGTCCACATCAGCCAGCTCGGACATCACAAAGCCCGTGCCTTGAGCCCTAGCGCTTGCCAGTGTCTGATCACCACTCTTATCCATACCACTTACAACACCCCTGCCAGTTAGATATCTTAAGCTGTTTTTTTACAGATGAGGAAACAGCTCAGAGAGGTTGAATGACTTGCCCAAGGCTGCACAGCCCGTATGGGAAGGTCCAGGACTTGAGGCAGATCCCACTGGCGACCCTTCCCCAGGCTGCCTCTTCTCTCTCTCTCCCCTTCTCTCTCTCTCTCTCTCCTGGGGTGGGCTGAGGAAGGAAGCAGAACGGTCCATGGAGAGCATCCAGGCCTAGGCCCCATCCTGACTTTGCCTCTCATTAGCTGTGTCTCTTTGGGCAGCTTTCTTTACCTCTCTGAGCCTCAGATTCCTCATCTGTGGAATGGGATACAGATGCAGGGCTGTTGTGCAGAATAGAGAAAATACAGGTACTGTGCTTTGATGACAACAGGAGTGAAGATGTGACAGCGTCTGCTTTAAAAGGAGGACGTTCAGTGACCAAGGCCGGCCTCCGGCCTGACAGCTTGTTGAAGCCCGGACTAGTGGTCTGGACTCCAGACAAGATCAGGAACCACGGGGTGGCAAACTCAGCCCCCACGTTCCCCGACCGGTCCACCCCATCCCCTCGGGATGGAGCCCTCTCCCCAGGCATGTAAAACCTCCACCAGGCAGGTTCACACCTGGCTGAGCTGGCTTCAATGAACACACCCGTTGGAGGCTCCTGGAGGAGAAACTCTTGTGCCTTCCTCCTGGTTAATTCACTTCAATAAATATTTACCACCAGCTGTGCTGTCTCTTCCAGTCTCCCCTCCAGGTCCCATTTCTGCCTCCTCCGCCCTGCTCTGGGCCCAGAGACTGACCCTCATGGGCAGGATCAACACACCCCGGAGCCCTGTGGCTTCCCATTGGGCTCAGCTAATGGGAGTCCCTGACAGGAGGGAGAAGAAGAGGAAGCGAGCAGAGACAGGCTTGAGTATCGTGGGATGATAAAGCTGGAAGGAAGTTAGAGCTACAATCCACCTCCTCAAATGAGGCCTCCGGGGCCCCGAGAGGGAAGGTGACCTGTCCAAACTCACACAGCTAGTAGGCGGCTAGTTCTGTCTGGTCTACATTTGTGCGTGGGGAGGGTGGTGGGGCAGCAAGAAAGAGGCCGCCCTGGCCCGCTGTGTGCTGAAGAGCACTGGCTCCCTGTAGTCCAGGCTCCCTCTGCATTTCAAGGGTCCCCTCCCCCGCCACTCCATATTCCGCAAGAAGGACTCAGAGCAAACACCCACCCCCCATCCCAACCCCAGGCTGACCTTCAGGGACAAACCTCAACCATCAGGGAGGACAATGGTGTGTGCAGTCTGGACTGTAGAGCCGGTCAGCCTAGTTCAAGTCATGACTCTACAGCAGGCTGGCTGCGTGAGCTTGGGCATGCCGCTAGGTTCTCTGTGCCCCAGGTTCCTTGTCTGTAAAAGGACAGAATAATAGTGCCTGCCTTATGGGACTGTGTGGAGAGTAAATGAGCTGATACTTTTAAAATTCCACACTAATTCCAACAAACATCAGTTGTTCCTAAGACCCACCCCCATCCCCAGGTCACAGACAGTCAGGCATTCCCAACCTAGGAAGGCTCTGGGGTCTGTTTGTCAATTTGTCCTGATATAACAAAATATCACAGACTGCCTGGCTTCTAAACAACAGAAATTTATTTCTCACAGTTCTGGAGGCTGCACAGTCCACGGTCAAGGTGCTCGAGTACTCGTGTTCTGGAGCAGGCCCTCTTCCTGGTTCGTGGTGGTGCCTGCTGGCTGCATCCTCACGTGGTGGGAGGGACTAGGAGTCTCTCTGGAGCCTCTTCGATAAGAGCCCTCATCCCGTTCACGAGGGCTCCACCCTCACACTTCCGTCCCAAAGCCCCACCTTCTAACGCCATCGTCTTTAGGGGTTAGGACTTCAACACATGGATTTCAGGGGGAAAGCAACATCACGTCCACAGCGTGGCCCAACCAGTCCAACTCACCAGCACCGGTGAGGAAGCAGAGCCCCTCTCCTGGGCCCCTCCCGGCTCCCTGCCCAACCTGCGCACTTGAGGTGTGGTGGGTGGAGGAGGGAGGGTTCAGCTTCCTGGTCACCACCCCTGCCTCTTGGTTGGGGCCACCTCCTGAGACAGCCTTAGCAGCTTCCAGAAGCCCCCATAGCCTAGAGGTCAGGGCTTGGGCCAGATGCCTCCCACCCCGTCTGCTTCCCGTGGCCACCGACACCCCACACGACTGTGGCCCAGTGCATTCACGCATTTACCCAGCATGCATTCACCGAGCTCCTACCGAATGCAGAACCGTGCTCTGGGCACTGAGGAGACCTCGGAGACCAGCGCATGGAGGAGAGACAGACAAGAAAACAGATGCGTGTAACCGCCAAGACCAGAGCTAGGATAGGAGCCTGTGGGTGCTGAGGAAGCACCTGACTCAGCGTAGTGCGGTGGGGGGATTGGCGGGGCAGGAGATCGGGACAGGGGGTCAGACTTCCCTGGAGGAGGGGACGGCTACACAGACATAAAAGGTGACTTGGCGTTAACCAGATTCTTTTATTCTTTTAGTCAACACATATTAATCGAGCACATACTGTGAGCCCAGCGCTCTTCTAGGCACTGTGGAAACTGCCGTGAACAGATGGGATGAGGTTCCCTGGGCTGACATTCTAGTGAGGGGAGACCTTCGACGACCCCGCAGGTTGATAAAACAGCAGGTGTTGATAGCACAGAAAGGAAGCTGAGGCAGGCCACTGTGGAGGGGGCGGGGGCTGCTTGGGAAAGAGCCTTGAGCAGGGACGGGAACAAAGTGAGCGGGAGCCATGTGGGGATCTAGGGAAGGGGGTCCCAGGCAGATGGAACAGCCAAGGCAAAGGCCTGGCATGAGAGGAGCGTGGTCCCTGGCAGGTGTTGCCGGGTTTGGTGTAGCTGGAGCTTGGGGTGTGTGCGGGAGGGGCTGAGGCAGGAGACGGGGAGGAAGAGGTGAGTCGGGCCAGATGGCGAAGGGCTTTGCATGGCAAGAAGAAGCCTCTGGGCTTTCTCCTGGGGGCGTGGGGAGCTCTGGAAAGCTGAGTACACGCGCATGCTCAGCTCGTTAATACCAAACGGCCACCCGTGCAGGGGACGTCCTTGCCTGTCCACACCCCAGGGCTTCACCACGATGCTGCCTGAGCCCAAACTTTGCTGTTGGAGACCAAGCCTCCCACCACCCCCCGGCCAGGGCTGAAGCGCACAGGACAGAGCCAGGCGCCAGCCCAGGCCAGGGTCACCCCCTCCCGAGGGCGAGCAGACAACCGCGAGGTCTGGGGCGACAATCCCCCACCCCAGCCATCAGAGCAGAACGGACAAAGGCTGGGCTCAGGAGCCCTGGTCCTCTTCTGACCCTGCCACCCAGTCTCTGTGTGACTGGGGGAGCCTTTCCCTCTCTGGGCCTCGGTGTCCCCTCAGAAGGCCACCAGTACTTCAGTGCCACAGCCCCGCCTTGCCCTCTGTCTCAGGGGCAGACTTGCCTCTGGGTTTGGCCTCTCCAATTGCCCCCCTCCCAGAGCCTCCAGAAGCATCCGCTCACCCCAGGGAGGCCCGGGGCCTCTTTTAAAGAGCCGCACTCCGGAGACCAGCGTCTCCCTGAGGCTGCCAGACCCCAACGCTCCCCTCACTCCCGGCCGCCCTCCCCATGGGCTCCAGCTGCCAGGAGGGGGGAAATGTGCTAATTCCACTGGAGGCCCGACCCCACGCTCATTTATTTCAGACATGACCTTTGATTTCTCGGGTAGAGTGTAAATTACATGTCGCCAGCATAAAATATTAAACCCAATTTATACTTAATTATTGATGCTATTATGTATTCTATAGTAATGGCATCAGAATCGCAGGCCCCGTCCGTGCCCAGTAAATAGCTTTTTTGCATTAGAGGCTGCTTGAGGTAAGAAATCTTGCTCCATTCCTTCTAAACCGTATGATTGATGATTATGGGGAAGTTCGTAAATAGTCTTCCAGAAATATTTCTCTGGTCGTGCGTAGCTCCGAAGGAAGGTGGGGGCCGTGCTAATGATTGGGGCGGCAGGGCGGATGCAGCCCTGCCCACCACCATTTACAGCCGGTGGGTTGAGGGTTGGCGAGATGGGGACGGTTTAAGCGAAGCCGTGCTGAGTGGTTTAAGAGAGAGGGAAGGAGAACCACAGCGGTTTTCTGAAGGCTTTAAGTCACATGTAATCTTCACATGGACAATGGGGTTTTGTTTTTTATTGAAACATTAATAATTCCGGTTTCTTGTAAAATATTCATGGTTCCTGTTGCTGCATTCAAACCCACTCTCGGACGCTGCTTTTAATTTCCAACTCGGCCCATGCAGGCCTCTGCCGTCGACCACCCATTGCTGCCGTGCAATTTATTAAGGGGAGGGAACGGTGGCCATCGGGTGGTCAGAAAAATCGAGCTCAGGGTTTCTCTGCAGCAGCTGGTCGCAAGCCAGAAAGGCCCTGGGGTGGGCAGGGCTGCCGCTGGGCAGGCGGGGCGAGCACTGTGGCCCGGAGCATCTTTCCAGCTCAGCGGATGTTGGAGACTTTGGCAGAGCCGGGCTGGATTGCTGGGGGTGGGTAGACAGAGGCAGGGTGGAGGGGGCAGAGGAAGTGAGGAGGGAGAGAAAAGGGCATTTGGAGGGTGGGAGGTGACAGCACAGGGTAGGGGACAGCAGGGCAGTAAAGAACGCAGGCTCTGGGGACAGGAGACCAGGGTTTGAGCCCCAGCTCTGCCTCCAGCTGTGCAACCTTGGCAAGTGACTTTACCTCTCTGAGCCCCGAAAATGGGCCCTGAGGCCAGGCAGGGGCAGGGTGTCCAGCACATCACCTCTTCTTGGAAGGTGGCAGCCATGACAGCTACGGTGATTGCTGGGTCAGTGCCACATGGAAGGTCCATGGGGGCAGAGCTTGGAGAGACCTTTGAGACCTAAAAGTTCAGCCCTTCTTTGAATGAAAGGGGGGTGAGGCCCCACGAGGGGAAATGACTTGCTCACCGTCCCCGGTCACTCCTTGTGAGCAGGATTCAATGCTGTGCCCAAACCTGAGCTCTGAAATTCAGTCTCTAAAAACAGCCAGCGTTCTGGGGATCAGAGCTGCCTGAGTTTATCCACGGAACCCTACCCCATTCACCACCCCAAAGAGCCATGATTAAATGGTTCGACTGTCATCGGAGTTGGGGGTCCCCTCACTCCCCCATCTCCCATCAGGGCCTATCCGTCCGCTGGGGTTCCAGCTAAGAGTGCAGCCCACCTGAGGCCAGCTGAATCCCAGATGTCAGCCCTGGGAGCGACCTCAGCCATCAGTACCCTCTGCTCCATGGCTTTGTGGGTGAGGAACCTGAGGCCCAGAGAGGTTAAGTGACTTGCCCAGCACTGCATAGACACAAACAGAACCCCAACCCTCCAGCCCTTTCACCTACAGAGGAATATCCATACTGATTCCTCCTGTGGAGGTGTGGGGAGGGGAGAATTAGCCCAAGACTTTAAGCAGGAGTGACCGTAAGGCCACCTGTACCTGGGGGTGGAGCCCTCACCTGCTCCAGCTGTTGGTGGAGGGTTTTCTGAGCCAGATCCAGCTCCCCGTGTATCTGCCCATCATCATAAATGTAACCATCCACAGCTGGGCATGCTCAGATTCAAACGTCCAGATGGCCTGTGCCCAAATCCAATAAACAAACTCCTCACAACCCCGTTCCTAAGTGTCAGCACAGAGAGCCAGGAGGTACTAGTGTCCCTGGAGGGGTGGGGATCCTTGGTTCTCCAGAAGACTGGCCCACCTGCCCCAGGGGCAGAGGGGTGGCCACCAAGGCCAGCCACAAAGCCAGAGATGACACAGGAAATGTCTGAAGCATGAATCTACCAGTATCTCTTTTGGCCCTGGATATGATTTTTTTCCCCTTGACCCCAAATTCAAATTAGCAATAAAGAAAACAAAGATAAATGAAAACCACTATAACTCCACCACAAAGGTAACCCAGAACAAAATGGAAATACGCTTCCATTATCGTGTGTGCAGTTAACTTCAACTTTCCTTTAGCTTTTTTTTCTTCATATGAACAGAAACAGTAATAGAACATACTCTCCCACATGCTTAGTTTACAGACAGCTGCAGCATCAACCTTTCAAAATGAAGCACATTGCAAAGGACGATAAAGCTGGT
Organism: Hippopotamus amphibius kiboko; assembly: GCF_030028045.1. NCBI lineage: Eukaryota > Metazoa > Chordata > Mammalia > Artiodactyla > Hippopotamidae > Hippopotamus > Hippopotamus amphibius. Next base: position 19,503,648 of record NC_080186.1, read on the forward strand.
CTCTTTCTCTCTCTGAGCTTCAGTTGACCCTCTGGGCCAGGGGTGACCTCCATGCACCCTCCATCCCCACAGAGCCTGTGGCTTCCAGACTCTGAGGGCACCCACACGAGCTTCCGGGTTTCTCTTTGATGACCCCAGACTAAAATTCAAAAAGCTGTGTGCTTGCTGTGGAGTCAGCCAGTAAGCCTTGATCCTTGAGGAAGTGGATCCCAGACATGCTGGGATCTCACCCGGGATCCAGGCTGCAGCCCAGAGTAGTTTCAGAGTCCTGGCAGGTCTGAGATCTACATCAGGTTTTGCTGGTCACCAGCTGTGTGGCCTTCAGCTAGTTGTTTCTCCTCTCTGGGCCTCAGCTACTGCCCTGGGGAGCTTATTAAAAAATACAGATTCCTGGGTCCCACCGGGAGATGCTGATTCCATAAGTCTCAAAAGAAGCAGCTCCCAACCCGCCAGCCCCAGGGTTCACTTCGATTAGAGGCAACAGACCATATCTAAGAATCTGATCCAAGATAAAGGAAAAGTATAATTTCATGTAGTGGTTGGAGACCAGGAGAGAGTGGCTCTGTACAGAGGAGGCTCAGGGCCCCCTGCTCTGCAAAGGAGAGGAACTAGCACTTGGGACCATTGGCTAACAGCTGGGAAAGGGGAGAGAGAAACAGGAGAAAGAGTTTCTTTGACTGGGAGTCAAAGGAAGGATACTGCCAGCAAGAAAACTCTGCTGGTAGGGTGTGGCCAAGACAGTTCTAGAAACATGATGTTGGCATTGATTTTGAAACTTGCCCCTACTCTTTGCTGAAATTACCCTCTGCTGCCCCCCAACCTTCAGGAAATATCTGCTGTGCACAACAACCTTGTGTTGGGGGTGCTTCGGGGGGATAAAGGCAGAAGACTTGTGTCCAGTGTGGGACAAAGAGAGTTACAAGAGAAGTGGGTCATGAGCAGGAAGCCAAAGGTAAGGGTCAGAAGGTGGTGGTAGTAGGGATGTCTAAGGCCACAGCACAGAGGATGCAAGATGAGTGAGATCAAATGGCTTCTTCCCTAAATGCACCAGAGGATGGAGGCCTTAATAAAGGGAGGAAGGAAACACCTGGTGTATTAGTTAAGACTGGGTTTGGTTACATATTGAAAAACCCAATAACAGTGACTTAAAGGTTTATTTCTCATATAAGTCAAGAAGAAATGGAGTGGGTGTGGTAGTTCTGCAATTATCTTAATATCTCCAGATCATTCTATCTTTCTCCTCCACATGGCACCTTCATGGTTTTCTAATGCTCCAAAATGGCTGCTGGTGCTCCAGCTATCAGGTCTGCATTCCAGTTGCATACAAGGAAGGAGGGAAAGGATAAAAAAATGTCACGTGCCAGCTGTCTGAACCCCATTTAAGAGCTTTCCCAAAAGTCCAACCCAACAACTTCCATTTGGCCACAAATATAGTCACATGGTCACACCTAGCTGCAAGATAGACTGGAAAAACTGATCTTTTAATGACACAAGGATGCCCTGAGTAAAATTGGGGTTCTGTCACTAAAGAAGGAATAGGCAACCAGCAGTCTCTAGCATGAACGGGTTTCACTTAGTGTAAGAAAAACCTGCTTCCCTCTGAGTTCTACCTATGGGTCCTGGTTCTTCCCTTTGTAACATCATCTATAACTATAGAGCCTATCTTCTAAATGACACACTTCCTCTGTACCTCCTCTTTTCCAGGTTAACTATCCCCAGGTCCTTCAACCACTTTTCAGGACACAGGCTGACATAAGCTCTACAGACTTCCTTTTATTGATTCCACAGATAGTCAACGTGCACCTGCTACCTGCTCTCCACATACAGTGACGTATGAAACAGACACTCGAGCTTCCAGTTGGGATGATTGTGGAACCAGTCCTCACCAGGGAGCTGAATCTTAACACAGAAGAAGGAAGATGTGCAGACAGAGTCAAGGCTCCCTGGAGGAGTGATGTTTAAACTGAGTCAGAGGAGTGAGGAGGAGCTGCCTGGGAAACCAGGGAGGGGACGAGTATTCCAAGGGGAAGGAACAAACAGGGATGAAGGCCCAGAGTCACCAGAAGTGAGAGGAAAACTCAGGGTAGTTCAAGGAAGGAACACAAACTGGGGAATGGTGAGAGCTTCAGGATCCACAGAGGGATGGCTCATGGTGAGATGTACCCACTAGGCACAATCTTTGCAGAGGTTGCCCAGTCATGCTCCATGTACACTTGCCTACACCTAGCCTGCTCATCAGATCAAAAGGAAAATCAAGTCAGTTTGGCAAAACTTTCCTCTCCGCAGTTGTCATTTTCAGCAGCTGTTGACTTTGTTGCAGAACATTACAACAGTGCAAGGCAGGGCCTCATGGTTGGTCAGTGATTTCCCAGAATCTGCCTATTTCTCTTTTTTGAAAATGATACAAAAGCCCTCCTCTCCCCACTGCTAGCCTTCCAACGCCTCCTTAGTTAGCATTCCTCAAGGGTGACAATGGCTGTCATGGGGTCACTTTGGAGGTTCTGGTGGGTCTGGAAGATCTGAATTATGTAAAGAAGCCTAGTATTATCCTGAAGTGTCCTTACCTATCTTGGGCTGCCATTTCTTTTTAGCCATTTTTGGTCTCTATGTTGTCAGGAAACCATGTAGAGAAAAATCAGTGTGGTTTGGGTAACGGCCCAACAGGGTATAGACAGCAGCCAAACTACTTCCTTCTTCCTTGAAGGTTCCTGCTGACATCTCAGCCCAGAGCAGACCTGAGGAAAGTTCCCCACACGCTCACAGAGAGCCTACCCCATCCCCCACCAGGAACCTTGCCTGACGCTGGGCCATGGGCTCTTCCCATAGGAAAGACAATAGAGGCTATGAGAAGAAAGGGAGGAATAGTGACACCTCTTACAAAAGGCAGCAAGAAACCATCCGCAGAACGTGCTGGAAAACAGACCAGGGAGACCAGGGAGAGAATATGTAACGAGTCTCACAGACAACAAGGCCCATTTCCATTTTGGGAGGATAATCATATTAAAAAGTGGGGGAAACGCCAACAAAAAGGTGCAAATATTAAGGTCTAGTTAAAATATTTACATACAGTGAACTTAACACCCTAAAAATTATATTGCAATTTGTGAAATTTCTAAGACTGCTCTTGGATGTATTTTAATACATATGAATTTGTAGCTTACCCCAGCAGTGAGGTGCAGAAATGGGAAATGGGCTCTTCTCTCTTCAATCTGGTCAAGGACCCTTTGTGATGGGTGTGTAACCTCACTTGAGGAGAAGGTCAAAATCTGTATTTGAGGCGCTTTGCTAATGGGAGGCTCTTTCCAAATATCTGAAAGTAAGACCACCCTTTAGAGTAATGGTTCTGAACCAGGAGTGATTTTGCCCCTTCCCCCAGAGGACATTTGGCAATGTCTAGAGACATTTTTGATGGCCATGACTGTGGGGGTTGCTTTTGGCATCCAGTGGGTAGAGGCCAGGGAGGCTGCTAAACATCCCACAAGGTACAGGATGGCCCCCACAACAGAGAATTGCCAGCCCAAAATGTCAAAAGTGCCAAGGTTGAGAAACCCTGCCCTTGAGTGAGGCTATTCTAGCCCCTCTCTGCCAAAACCTAAAACAAGCCTGGATAAAGCCACAGGGAAGACAGAATTTGGAGGTTGAGTCCTAGCATGTTAGAGGGGCTTGGAAAAGAACTTGTGCTTCCTCAGGTCTGCCTTAACAAGGTGTAAAACCAGACTCACACAAGTTCAAGGTGGTAGGCCAGTTATTGAACTACCTAACTGAAACCAAATCAACAACCTTCAGAAGAAGATAAAAGAATAGAGAGTCTCTACAAAGAATAATCTATAGTATACAGTCAAAAATTATCAGATGTGCAAAGAAATAGGAAAAAAAATAATAAATAGAAAAAATTAATTAATTAATTAATTAATTTAAAAAATTATCAGATGTGCAAAGAAACAGGAAAATGAAACCTAAACTCACAGAGAGATTGAAACTAATTTTAAAAGAATCAAATAGAAGTTCTACAACTGAAAAGGACAATAATGGAAATGAAAAATTCACTAGATGTGCTTAACAGCAGATTGAGATGGAAGAAGAAAGGGTCAGTGAACTTGAAGATGGATCAACAGAAATTACCCAATAAGAAGAACAGAAAGACAAAAAAAGATTGGAGAAAAGTGAACAGAGTCTCAGGGACCTTTGGGACAATATCAAACTGCCTAACATACATGTGGTTGGAGTCCCAGGAGGAGAAATTAGTGAGAGTGGGGCAGAAAATAAATGTTAAGACATATATACTGAGATTTTCCTAAATTTGAAGAACTGAATACAAGGTCCCACAGACAAGACTTGGAATTGGAATCAGGTTCTGCTGCCTTGAAGGGTGGCCTGTGTTCTCTGCTACATGCCCCACAAGGGACCACCAAGGTCCCATTCAAGCCCCAAGTCCAGTGATTCCATGAGCCTCTTGGTGAAGGAGGCAGGCCAGGGGGACTGGCCAAACCAACGCAGGACCGACAAGCAGTGGCTGCCACCACGGGAGCCAGGAAGACAATGAAGGATAGCCAGGCCAAGGTCAGAGGCCACAGCTGGGTTCCTTCAAAAGAAGCTCACAGATCCAGTACAATCATAGCCCAGAACTTCCTGGGGATATTCTCATGTCCTAAAGCAGTATTTCTTTTAACAGATAGGGGGCTCCTTACTGCTGCAGCTCTTCAAGAAATGAGTTTGCTTTTCCCTGGGCAGAGTTCTCTGAGCACCAACCCCTTTCCAAGGTTGTGACACAGCAGCCTCTGCCAGGAAGCCCCCAGCCCCCAGAGGCAGGCAGAGCTGGCCTTGGTCTCCACTGAGGAGGACCTCCTCCACGGGGGCAGCTGGACGAGCCTGAAGTATTCTCCCCTATTCAATGCCTGAGATGCCACCATCAGTGCTGAGTTAACGCTGTGCCTACCACGTGGAAGTTACTTGAGATGAGAAACACACTGAGCCACTGTTAGGCAGCCGCACTTTAGCTGCAACGCTGGAGAGAGCCTGTCCCTGTTCCCTGCTAATGTGCTGAAGCCATCAGAGACTCCGAAAAACATTCAGGGATGGCTGGGTCCTCAGCGTTTTTCCTTTCTTTCTTCTTTCTCACTTAGAGAGCTGCAGGATAGGGCCATGGCGAAGACCCAGCCTCCATGGCCAGGCTGCCTGGGTTTGAAACTCAGGTGTGTGGCCTTGACAGATTATTTGACCTCTTTGTGCCTCAGTTTCCCCATCTGTGAAGTGGGGATTTAGAGGTAGTTATCTGGCAGGGCTCTTATGAGGTTTCAATGAGACGGTGCATAGCACATGGTATTTGTTATTGTTGTGGCCCAGGGCAAGCCTCTTCCTCTCTCTCTGGGTCTCAGTTTACGCACCTGTGAAATGGCCAGGGAGCTCAGAGACAAATTTGGGGTTCAGCCAGATTTTCTGGTACAAAAATCTCCTCAATTCCGTTCACTGCTCATGTTCTTTTGACCTTGACTTAACATTTCTAGTGTCTGTGTGTCTGTTCTGATCATCCTTTCTTGAGTCAGGATGAGTAAAATTTGTTGATAAATATGTACAACCCAAAAAGGACATCCTCTTCCCCGTTTAAATGAGGAGGAATCTGTGGCTTACAGACTGTCAGACCCATCGGGAATGGGCTGCAGCAGGACAGTCCGTCTCCCGCTTCCTGTCCTCACCTTGATCTGAGCCAGGCACAGCTCTGGACCCTGTGCGGGCACAAAGAAACAACCCCACCCCCAACACACACACAGAGCTTAGGGTACAGGTGGAAACAAGGCCACGTAGGTCGTGAGAGGCAATCAGCACACAAGACAGATGACATAGAAGACAGGAGGGGGCAGAGATGATGTCATAGGGCATCTGGAACATAATCCCATCTTTTCATTCATTCATTCATTCATTCACTCATACATTCACACTTTCGTTTTCAAACCTTTATGGAGCACCCACCGTAGGCTGGGCCGAGTCACTGGCAGAGTTTGGGTCAGTGGAGAGGAGGACGCAGGAAAACATAACATACACTTCAAGGGTAATGTGAAAGGCGAGCTGCCTGGCTGGAGAGTGCGGGATTCGTTCATTCGTTCGTCATTCATTCTGCAGATATTCATCAGTCCCTATCCTAGGGAATAAGCTGGAGAGATCTGGGGCCATAGAAAGGTATGGCCTTGACCCCAGGCTAGGACTTTAGGACTTTCATAGGCCAGGGGAGCCGCAGAAAGTTTCCTGAGCAGCAGAAGGGCAGGACCAGCAGACCAGCCTGGGCTGCAATCTGACCAGGGCCCAGCCAGCACTTTCCCGTCACAGGCATGGGTTGCCTCAGCCTTGGCCTTCTCTGCAGCTCCCCGCCCAGAGCCCAGACCCTGTGCAGTGCCCGGGGCTCGAGGGGGATCTAAAAGCCTCCTGGAGCTCAGGCGCCCCTCCCCCTCCACTGAGCCTGTTGGGAGTTGGGGTGTTGGCACAGCTCACAGGTGACTCCTTGTCCATTCACACATCATCCCAATTAATTTGGGTTGGTGGGAGCTGCCCCTTCATCTCCAGTGTCATCTGGCTGCATCTGTGTCACCCAGAGCTGAGTCAGAGAGAAAAGGGGTGGCCAGGCCTGGAGAACTCTCTGAGGACTGGGGCCAGGCGCCTGGGGGACAGCTGTTAAAGCTGGGGATCCAGGGAGGACCTCTGCAGACCCAAATTTACAATTGTGAGGCTGTGTCAGGAAAGAGGACAACGGATGGATTACGGTGGCAGTTCAGGCACACAGGACATCCCAGGGCAGACCAGTGCATCCATTTTTTCCCCTTACACAAAGAGGGGGAGAAAAAGAAAACAAAAACAAACCAAAGCCAAGGTCGGCAGGGACATGCACCGAAGCCGTTTTATTAGCTACTTCTCTCTGCTGGGTCTGCGCCTGCAGAGTGTGGCGTCCCTCTGCTTCGCGGCACGGACCATTGGCTCCAGGAAATCTGGACTCTTTTTGCCAGAGTCCCTTCCAATTGATGTTGACACGTTCACCCCTTGCTTCCCGCTCTGCCGGGGCCGCTCCAGGGAGGGGATGACAGGGAGGGAGGGCTCTGGGTCCTCCTGTCTGCATGCAGTCCCAAACCAGAGACAGCCGCCAGCATCAGCCTCTTCACCTCCCGGCCCTGCCCACAGCAAACACCACCCCCCACCCTGCCTCCGCAGCCCCCTGCCGCTGGCCCAGCTCTGAGGGCACCACCTCCCAAAACAAGCCCTGAGGCACACAGATAGACGCACACGCACGCAAACAGTTATTGCCTTGGAGAATTAATCAAGTCAATACAATAAAAGATCATTCCAGCATTAAACATGCGACTGTCAAAGACTATTTAATGACATGGAAAGTTGTACACAATACACCAAGTCAGCGGTGATCAAGCTTGAAAGCATCAGAGTCTCCTGGAGGCTGTGATGAAACAGGCTGCTGGGCCCCATTCACTAAAGCCTCTGATTCAGTAGTCGGGCTGGGGGGCAAGAATCTCCATTTCTAGCAAGTTCCCAGGTGAAGCTGATGCTGCTGGTCAAGGATCACCCTCTGAGAACCACGGCACTAAGTCATGAAAAAGAAAACTCAAACATATGCAGCATGTATGTATAGGTAAGCACACGATTAAGATGGCGAGAGTGATCGTTACTGTGTAATGAGATTGATTACAGGCTTCTTGTAATTTTATTTTTTATGTTTTGTTGTATCTTCCAAATTGCAATAAACATGACTTATTTTAACATGTAAGCACCTCCTTCCGGAGGCCTCTCGCCAGGCCTCCCCTGGTGAGAATTAACTTCTCTCCCCTCTCCCACTGCTTGCTGGCACCTCTGATGAACTCTTTCTCCTCCTGCTTTGTGTGTGTATGTTACACTGTCCCACCCTTGTCCCCACCAATAGGCAGCAAACGCCTTACATAGGAGCTCTGGCTCGGGCACCTCCACACCGCCCCCCCACCCCACGGGGCCCAGTGTGGCGCCCTCCACCCATCTGAAGTCAATGGAAACTTGGGAGGCAGAGGTGCCATGGAATGAATGTGGGCTCCCCAGTCCAATGGCCTGGGTCAAGCCTGAGGTCTGCCCCTGCTTGGCTGCTCTTTGGCCCCTATTATGGGTTCTGGAATGGTCCATCCTGCCCCTCTGGCCACCTACATGGCCCTCTCAGAACCCAATATCATTGCACGACCCCAGGTGGCAATATATCTGGTGCCCTCCCCCACCATCAAGCATTCTGGTTACCACAATGGCCATTGCTGATGGCACCAATATCCAGAGAGTCCAGGCAAGCCCAGATATGCAGTTTCTTCAGGCCCAGAGACATGGCCAGCCAACTCAACCACACAACGTATGCTGTCTTAACCCTGTCGCTTGCCAGCTGCATGACCTTGTGCCCATAAACTTGGCATCTCTGAGTCTCAATTTACTCAATTGTCCAATAATGATGTTGCATTAGAGAAGAGACAGCAAATACTTGACGCTCATGGAGCCCCTCCCCAACCTCACCCTGACAGACATTGCTAATCAATCACAGCATTCTATCCTCCTTAATCAGGACGTGGCCTCAGAATTTTTCCTAACACTTTGCTCCAGGCATGGTGCTCCAATCAAAGCATGGTTCTCCGTGGGGGCCTCACAGAGCCCACGTGCCCAGTGTTTGAGATGAAAGCTAATTCCTATTCCCAACCTACATCATTCTCTACTTCCTTGAGACCTAGAACAGAGCTCAGCATAGAATGAATCTTTGTTAAATAAATTCACATGGATACATTCCAGTTATCACTGGTTATTAAGAGAGAAATCTTTGGTAGCCACCAACCATCATGTACCCCAGACAAACTACCTCCTCCTTTCTGGGATTCCTAGCCATTCAGTTCACATCCTCTGCCATCCACCAGCCTGTACTGCAAGGGCCTTCCATTGCCAGCCCTATGGAACTGAGGGCAGTGATGCCATTGCCATCACAAACAGGCCCAAACTTCTTTATCATGATAACCTCCTGGGTGGCTTTGGATGCAATCAGCTGCAAGCCCAGACAGACACCCATTCAATCACTTTGAGCTTTGTTTGATCTCCTTCCCTCTTCTTCCCTCTTCTCCACATCCATTTTCAGAACTGAGAGCTCAGTGGTCTAATTGTCTCACTTCACGACTGATAATATTAAGGCCAAGTGAGGAGAGGGGACTGGCTCAAGGTCACCCAACCAGTCAGACCAGGACTCTGGTCCCCATACTCCCAGGCCTTGGCATTTTGACACACCAGGCTGCCTTCCTCTTCTCCAAAGAATAGGACAGGAAAGAACTTGCCCTACGTTGTGGAGGCTTTGATTCCTTCAAGGACCTCATCCATCTGGGGGCTCTGCTTGGAGCTGAGGAGCTATGGGGCCCCTCTGAGATCAACCTGCCATCTCCTTACCAAGACCTGCCTGATCTGACCTCCATCTACCTCTCTGAACTCATTCCCCCAACCCTGCCTCCCATTCGCTCTGCTCCAGCCTCAGTGACCTCATTCTAACCTCGGGCTTTTGCACTTGCTGTGACCTTTTGTGGAATACATTTGCCCCAAATCTTCGCATGACTGATTCCATCCTGTTGTTCCTCAAATGTCCCCTCTACTAAGAATACTTCCTCTACCACCTGAAGGTAACCTTCTGCATCCGTTTAGGCTGCTGTAACAAATTACCATAGACGGCGTGTCATAAACAACAGAGATTTATTTCTCATGGTTCTGGAGCCTGGAAGTCTGAGATCAGGGTGCTAACATGACCAAGTTCTTGGTGAAGGCCCTCTTCCATGTTGCAGACTGCCAGCATCTCATTGTATCCTCACACAGTGGAAAGAGGACTAGAGAGCTCTCTGGGGTCTCTTTATAAGGGCACTAATCCCATTCATGAAGGTTCCACCCTCAAGACTTAATTACCTCCCATTTAAATTCCTCCCCTCCTAATACCATCACATTGGGGGTTAGGATTTCAATGCATGGATTTGGGCAGACACAAACATTCGATCTGTAACATCCTCTACACTCCATCAGGCCGCCTTACTTTATTCCTTTTACAGCTATCCATACGACATATATTTATGGAGCAGATACTAGGCACCTTCCCTTATCTGTTTTTCTGTTCATTGCTTGTTGCCTGTCTCCCCCCATGTACACCCCTTGGGAACAGGAGCTTTTTCTGTGAAATAGCACCCCACACAGGAATGAGCACACAGGAAACAGGCAGTAAATATTAGTTGAGAAAATGAACAAATTTGGGGCTTGAAAAGGAGATAGGAGGAGAGTCCTGGACAGGAAATCAGGGGTTAAACAATGTGAGTTTGAGACTACCTCAGCTACTGGGTGACCTTGGGCCAGTCACCACCTCTCTGAGCCTCATATGTCCTGATTCTGAAGGTCCCTTTCTACCTGGAGAGCCTGAGGCTCTCTGACCAGGAAGACCTCTGAGCCCGCCCAAGGATGCAGCTCTGTCCCTCAGACCAGGTGAGACGGGAAAGGTGGGCTCCCTTCCTCCCCTCTCTGTGGTTCCCTCCATTAGTTCCAGGCCCAAAGCCCCTTCTGGGAAGAGAGGTGGAAGCCAAGGTGAGCCGGCAGCCTTACTTCCCAAGGGCCTGCAGCCCGCGTTCGGCCTCTGGGATAACTGTGGCCAGCTGGACTGCATCTCCCCTGCCAGCTCCCTGCCCTGGGAAGCTGGAGAAGCTCAGCCACTGCCCACATGTGGTTGTTTGACCAGGGAGTGGGGTGAGGGAGCCGGCAGCCTGACCGCTGGGCTGCGGTGCCAGTAGGGCCAGCCCTGCTGGTGGTCTCACCCAAGGGCCCAGAGGTACAGCTAGAGCCAGGCACAGTGAAATGTCAGGGTGCTGCTGCCTCCCTTCTAGCCTGCAACAGCAAAAGAAGCCCCAGGCCCCAGCTCAGAGCCACATGTGGCTGCAGGCTGTGGTAGCAGATCCCTTCACAGCCTAGAACACTTTTGGGAAAGGTATCTATGGCTCAACCAAGTGAGCTAGGAATGAGTTGCTGATAGATGCAGAGCCTGTGCACCCCTAGGCTGGGAAGCAGGAATAGAAGTCAGGGCTAGCAGCCTGGAAGAGCTTACATAGGGTTTGACCCTCAGCCACAGAACCAGCGCCATAGCCAGTCTCTCTGCCTGTAGAGGACAGACAGCAAGATGAACCAGGCTGGTCCACGGTCCTTCATGAGGGCCTCTCCAGTGACAGGGAAGGCAGGGCCCCATGTTCCCAGATTAATCCAGGCAGAATCTGTTTTAAATCAGGAGCCAAACTGGAAGGGCACTGAACCACTAATTCATACTAGGGTGTGAATGACTAAGGGTAGATTAACAGGACAAGTCTTCAAGTGGGGATCAAGCTTCTTGGGTTCAGAGACTTTCAACACATTATCCCAGGAAGACCAGTCATATGTGGAATGAATTTTAGTTTCAAATGTGTGTGTGTGTGTGTGTGTGTGTGTGTGTGTGTGTGTGTGTATAGAAAGAGAGAAAGCGAATTGCCTGGGGTCTTTTAAATGTCTCAAGAGATCCTCAGCCTTAACATGTGCAAACCCAACTCAGAATCTACCTTCCACTCAAGCCAGGTCCTCTCCATGGGGCCCCCCCAGCTCCCCTTGGTGTGCAGGCAGAAGCCCACGCCTCAGCCCATCTCTCTGTCCTATCTTCACTAACGTCCTGAGCACCTCCTGGGTCTGCCCACTTCTCTCCCAAGTGGTGGTGATGCTGGGTTGCCCATATAGGTCCACTCCTGCCGAGACTCCAAATGGGGGCTGTGGGTCCCTGCCCTCCGCCTTCTCTTGCCGCCCCTGCTCCATCCTGCTGTAGGGCAGGGTGTGGACCCTGCAGCCGCATCCTTGCACACCCACTGCTTTGCCACCCATAGGCCCAGGGGTGCACACATTGGCAGCAGGGGAATTGGCCCACACAGCCTTGGAATCAGGCTGCTGTGGGGGAGGGTTGTGGGTAGAGGCTGGGGGACGCGTGTTCCTGTTGGGAGAGGCACAGACTGCAGAGAGCGAGAGCCGGGCCCTCTAAAGGGTCCAAAGATGATACTGTGCCCGCCTCTGTTCTGATCGCCCCCAGCAACCTCTTTTCTATTAACCAAAGTGATCTTTCAAAAATCAAATGGATCACATTACACTCCCCTGCCTTAAGCCCTTCAATGGCTCCCCATTGCTCTCAGGATAAATGCAAACCCTCTCAAGTGCCACCTACGAGGCCTCAGGGTCCAGCCCTGCCAACCTCTCCGTTCTTGTCTCTTGTCCTTCTCCCTTCACTCTCCACCCCGGTCCCGCTGGCCTTCCTTCAGACCCACGCTAGCCAGGTCGCTCCACCCACAGGCCTTGGCACATGCCGTTCCCTCTACCTGCAATGCTCTTCCCTCCCAACCCAGCCTAGCACTTCCCCGCATCCTTCAGATCTCGGCTCTTGATTAACAGCTTTCTCCTCCTGCTAGACGGAGGGCTCAGGCTGTCAGAGACCGGTCTGTTTTTGCTTGCAGCCTGGCCCAGAGAGTAACAGCCGGTATTTATTGAGAGCTTACCACTTACCAGGCATCATGCTAATGTTTCCCATGCATGATCCCTGTGAATCCTCATCACGACCCTATGAGGTTTAGGGTTGTATGCTGCTATTATGTCCATTTTGCAGGTGAAGAAATTGAGGCACATGGGTTTAAGAATCTTGCCAAGGTCATATTTAATAAGTGGGAGGGCCAGGACTGAACCCTGCAGTGTCACAGAGTCCACGGGCTTCCCTCTCATCACATCGGCATCTCCATTGCACGTGCTCCATGAATAGTTTTCAAATGAACAGAAAGACACACACACGCACATGATTCAAAAGCGCGCACGCCAGGATGAGAACAGATGCGGTTTCTGGTTGGTGGGATTATGAATGTTTATTTTCATCTTTCACTTTCTTGTATGTTCCAATTTTTCTATATGAAAAGTATTTGTTGATGCCTTTAAATTAAGAAAGAAAACCTTAAAATCTCTTTAATCTTTTTTTGAAGACATACCCAATTTTTAAATTTTATTTTATTATTTTTAATTTTTTTTTTTGGCTGCGTCAGGTCTTAGTTGTGACATGTGGGATTTCGTTGCAGCACATGGGCTCTCTAGTTGTGGCACACAGGCTCCAGAGAATGTGGGGTCTGTTGTCGTGGCACGTGGGCTCAGTAGTTGGGGCACACGGGCTTAGCTGCCCCACAGCATGTGGGATCTTAGTTCCCTGACCAGGGATTGAACCCGCATCCCTTGCATTGGAAGGTGGATTCTTAACCACTGGACCACCAAGGAAGTCTCTCTGCTTAATCTTTCAAAAAGAAGAAATCATGGACCAAAATCAAGACGTCCAAAGAGATGGTAAGCCATTCCCTTCCCTTCCACCCAAAGCCCTACTTTGGTAGAAGACAGAAAGCGTTTTCCAGAGGTAAAGGCCTCAGGATGTGTCAGTAAGAATGTAGGTGTTCACTTCAAACAGACCAGGGTCTGAATCTCAGCTCTTACTGTGTGTCTTTGAGCCAGGTCTTCACCACTCTGACCTCAGGGGGCCTCCTGACCTCTGACCTCCTCTGTAAAACAGGGCTGTACTAACTGATAGTCCTCACAGGACTGTTGTGAAGACGGGAGGAAAAGGGTGTGAATGCCTCCACGCGGGGCTTGGCATATAACAGATGCTCGGTGAACGGTGGCCGTCAGCCTCAGCCCAGCCCTCCTGGACAGACAGGGGGACATGGACGCCCAGAAGCAGGCACCTCCATCCGCTCTGCCGTGCCTCTTGTGAGCCTCTTTTCTGCCTGCCGGCCCCAGCCCTCTGGGTCTAAGGACACTGGGCCACCTGAGATGACCCTAAGGCAAGCTGCGGGTGGGAACCCAAGCATGCAGGCCACCCAGACGCTGTTTTCATGCCTGCAGGCGCCCCATGGGGTGGAGGATGCAGCCCCCTCCCGCCACATCCTCGCCACCCCCCCAGGAGGACAGAAGGAGCATTTTTTCACCTAGGTGGAAACCCCAAATCAGCTTCTGGGGCTGTGGTTTGGAGCCGATCTTGGGGGATTCTCTTGCGAGGCTTCGGGAAGAAAAGCAGAGGAGGGCAGAGAGAAAGGGAGCGAGCGAGGCGGAGAATGGGCCGCCTGGAGGCCCCTGCGGCTGGTCTGGTATTTACTTTCTGCCACAGCCTTGAATACCGTGGGGCTCTGAAGGAATTTCCAAGAAGATCGAAATTTGAGGAAATCAAAGTTTAATTAGTCACAGCTGCTGTAATGTATTCCAGGTGATGGCTGGTGTGGCCGCGTCTCCCCTCCAGGGCCCCTGACGCCTCTCACCCTCCACAGAGGCAAGTAAACAGTGGGGTGTTTGCGGTGGGAGCCCTTTCCCGGGTCAGCTGAGCAGGGGTGGGGAGGTGGGACATGCCGCCTCCTGCCACCTCCTGCCACCTAGACAGACACCGGGGGGAGAGAGCGAGAGGGAGGGTTACGCACAGCTTCTGCCTCTTCTCTACTCTTTGTTCAGTTCCCAAGGGGCTCCTTGCTCTTTGTGAGTGAGAGCAGAGGCCTACGGAATGCCTGAGCGCATGGGCTAGGAGTAAGGGGGAGGTCTCAGCTCACTCCTGAGTTACAGCGTGACCTTGGACACGTCGTTTAACTGGGAGACCGGCAAAACATCCAGGAGTCAGAGGGCCCTGGTGGGAATGCCAGCTCTCCTACTCCGCTCTGCGGCCTTGGGAAAGTTGCTGAACCTCTCTGAGTCTCAGCTGCTCCAAGTGTAAAATGGAATTAGGAACCATACTGGCACATAGGATTGTCGTAAGAGTTAAGCAAAGTCCCACAAGTCAAGGAACACATGTGGAGGATGTTAGCACAGAGCTGACAGGAGCTCAGTTAGCAACCACGGTGGGCCTCAGTTTCCCTATTGTCAGACTGGAATGGGGTCACGATACCATAAGAGACGGAGAAGCACTTTCAGCTCCTCAGAATAAAGCCAAGCAGACAGACAGGCAAGGGCAAGGTTAACCCATCAGAGCCCTGTTCTTCGGAGAGGGGTCTGCTGAGAGCCAGAGGTGCTGACAGGGAGCGCCAGGTGTCCTGTGATGGCTCCAGCTCCAGAGCTGAGAGGGTAAGTGACAAGAGCGGGGAGCAGGTTCACCCTCCTCCGGGTCTATGCAAAGCTGAGCCTGCCACCATGAGCCCCTGCAGGAGCGTCTGTGCTGTGTTGACACCAGCCCCCCTCACTCTCTGGCACTGTCATCTTGTCGGGAGAAGTGTCCACACTCCCAGCTCTGGATGGTCCACAAGCTGGTTCTGTTCAGTCCCAACCAAGTTTGGGACCAGAGACAGGGGCTGGGGCTTGCCTTTCCCCCCCACTCTGCCTCCACTGAGCCCTTGCTCCACCCTATGTTTGGGGGCTTGAGTGTCCTGGAATGTCAAAGGGGGCTGTTCCCAAGAACATAGACGGGCACCCCGCCAACTGGCTGGTCAGCCGGCAGTGGTCCTGCCGCAGTGCCTGGGAAGACCTCCTGGACCAGCAACCCAGCCACAGCGGGCTCGAGGATGCTGGGCCACCTGCAGTGCGCGCTCCGCTTCACGCAGCTCCCTGGGGTCAGCCGCAGACCGTTCCCTAGGGATGGAGCTACACCTGACTCCTCTCTTGCTCATGTGGTCTCTCCAGGGCCGGCCCCCTGCCCCCTCCCCACCAACTTCTCCCTCTCCGTTTCTCTGATTTTTTTCGCAGCCCTGGGAGTTATTTGTAATCTAAGTTTTTGAAACTCAAAGCTAAGAATCCCTTCTTCTTTCTCTCTGCATTTCTGCTGTGTCGCCCCTTCCCTGACGCAATGACCTGAAAAGTCTAGCGAACTGACGGGAGGGGTCAAGGGGTAGAAGGAAACACCAGAAACCAACACCTCTCAGTTAACCGTTCAAAAACAGTATCCTGCTTCGTAGCAGAAGGGGCTCACGTGTCGTTCCAAAAACACGGCCACCAGGCACGTCTAGGCAGCCACGCTGTTGTGTGGGATATCTTCCTTGATCAAATGTATTCCGCGTGAAGGCTGTCATTCGTCCAGTACATACCTCTCCCCTTGCAGTGGTTATGACAAGCGAAAGGGAGCGTGGCAGACCCTGTGGCTTGTCTCTCCGCAGCCTTCCCGCCCCTTTCCTTGTCAGCCAAGCGGCTTCTACCTCAGAGGCTGAAAATGCCAGCTGGTCACTTTTCCAGCCCCCTTTGCAGCTAGAGATGGTCATAGGACCCAATTCTAGTCAATGGGACCTGAGAGGAAGTTGGCTGACGTGACGTCTGGGGAAGACTTTCCTCTCTGCTTTAAAAAAAAGATAGGTGAGGAGAAAGCCTCATTCCTGCTCATGGTGGCCATCTCGTGACCACACGAGGACCAGCCTGAGGACAAAAGCCAAGACTGGAAGTTGGCAGAGCAAAAACGAAAAGCACCTGGGTCCCTGATGATATCATTGTGCCTTGTAGAATCAACCCCCAGACTTCTGGTTAAACGAAATAAAGAGTGTTCTCGTCGCTTGAAAACTCTTTAAAATTTACTTCAGCCATTGGTAGCCAAAAGCAGCCCAACTTATGCTGAGAAAATATTTCAGAATCCTTTCAGGTCTGTGCAAGTCAGGGCTCTTTTTAGTTGCAAGGTAGCCACAGGAATCCAACCTCAGCTTGCTTAGCCAAACAGGGCAATTTTTAATATTAATATACATGCGTATCTTGTGAAACTCAGCAGAAATATGACTGGGTCTCAGAACAGTTGGAACCAGGGACTCTGACTGTCAGGATTTTCTCTCTGACTCTCCTATTGTGTCCCACCATTTTGAGGTAGTAAATCCTTGGTGATTTATCACAAAAAGTCTGATTGTCCAGATGGACTATTTTTTAATTTAATTTTAATATGCCTTGAGGAAAAAAGATGAACACATTCCTTAGCTTTAAAACTATATATTGGGACTTCTTAGGTGGCGCAGTGGTTGAGAGTTCGCCTGCCAATCAGGGGACATGGGCTCGGGCCCTGCTCTGGGAGGATCCCACGTGCCACGGAGCAACTGGGACCATGTGCCACAACTGTTGAGCCTGTGCTCTAGAGCCCATGAGCCACAACTGTTGAGCCCGTGTTCCGCAGCTACTGAAGCCCACGTGCCTGGAGCCGGTGCTCCGCAGCAAGAGAAACCACTACAATGAGGAGCCCACGCACCACAACGAAGAGTAGCCCCTACTCGCAGCAGCGAAAACCCAACGCAGCCAATAAATGAATTACATAAATAAATAAATTTATTAAAAAAAAACTATATATTGCAGAAAGACTTTTAAAGAAAATAACTGATTCATGTTGTTGATAATTTACTTCTAGAGTTCTAAACGTGTGCCCATGAGGCCTCAAGGTTCTGGAAAAATAGTTTCCTTTTTTGAATGTTCACCATGTCATAGTCTAGGTGCGATATGAGTGTGACTGATGGTGAGAAACCCTCTTCGGATGTGAGAAAGCTTCCTTCCCAGTGTCTGTGTGAGGAAGCCAGTGCCTCAGACACCGGCGGGGCTCACTTCCCGTGGGGAGGACATCATCTTCTGATAAGTGGAAACGTTCTCTGTGCAGAGAACCTGCTGTTTCACTTTCCTAAAATGAGTTCAATATTTAGTTTCAAATCCTCCTTCAGGTGCCCGTGCAGGAAGAACTTTCAACATCGTGGGAACTTGGGCAACTTATAAACAAAGATTTTTGAATGTTGTGTCAGTAAGAAGTAAAGGTACGATTTCCTACGTCTCTCTTTTACATGTTTAGAAGCAAAAGATCCGTTTTTGAAAAAGAAAAATTTGATAAGAATAGCACAGTCTAATGTGAAACGGAAGAGAGAAAGCAGGCAGTTAGGAGTGGATGTCCTCTGTCACACCTGGATGGCTTGACCATGTGTGTCTAAAAAGCTTTTTCGGTGATTCTGGGGCACACAGTGTAAGTCCCTTGAGGGCAGGGCCCACGTCTTATGTGTCACTGAGTCCCTGTCCCTGGCATATACATGACTGGCACATAGTAGGTGCTTAATAAATATCCCCAGAATCAACGAACAAAGAAGAGGAAAGATGGGAGTACAGAAACCGAGGAAGGTTTTCTTCTGTAGGATTTTCTCATCCATAAAATACCAGAGAATCTGCGTCTCTGGGAATGGCCCCTCCAGGTGGGGGTAGGGGCCAGGAGGTGGGGGTGGGGTGGACAGGAGTTCCGTGGGGGCCAGGGCCCTGCCCAGGGTTCGGCAGACAGAGCCGCTTCTCGGAAGCCCCTGCCCGTGGGGAGGCTCGCTGCCCTGCACCAGGCCCCGAGGAGAAAACGCATTTGTTTACTTGACCTGAGTGACATGTTCATTGATTTCTCTGGAGCGGTTCATTCATAAAGGCAAATTGAGCCCCCCTCCTGGGGATGCCAATGGCCTTTTAACAAGCTCCCCAAGGCGCGACTTCTGAAAATGAGTCGCTGATGAGCCAGAAATGGAGTTCGCCTGCCCAGCCAGGCCCTGCTGGCCTAGCACCACAGAGCAGCTGGGCAGGAGCTGCCACCTTGGGCTCTTTAGAGGTGGGGGGGGGGCCTCGGCCAGCGGGCGAGATGCAGTGGGAGGGGCAGGGGTGAAACGCACCAGCTCCTTCAAACGCGTGAGCATCTGGACAATTAAGGCAAAAGGGGCTTGTTGCTCACATTTTCTAGATCAATCTCCCAGTGCAGTCAGCTTGAGCAGGTGGATGTAACGAGAGAAATGGACCGAGGGAGTTTCTTCAACAGGAACATTGCCTTTTCTTTCTTTTGGGTCCCCACAATTTCAGTTCTTGCCGACACCAGCTGCTCAGGGAATGTTGAGGAAACAGAGGCCCAGAGAGGAGCAGTGACCTGCCTGAGGTCAGACAGCATGGTGTTTTTTAAATAGGGATTTACTGTTCACAACCAGGCACGTTTATGTCTGTAATCTCTCCTGGTCCTTACAACAAACATATGGGGTAGGTATTGGTACCCATTGCTTTATTTTATTTTATTGTAACATTACTTTCCATTATTTTTAACCTTGCCCCCTTTCCCCCTCCCGTTCTATTTTAGGAAAGATATTCTTTTCTTTTATCTTACCAGATGACACGATTGGAGCCAATCCTCAGAAGGCATCTGGGATCCACTGGTCTGGAGAACACTCGCTTCCTCTACTTCCATTGCTGTTTTTTTCCCCTTTGCTTCTTCCTTTTACTTCCTTATCCCTTTCTTTCTCCTCCACTTCTACCTCTTTTTTTCTCCCTTCCTTTCTCCCCTTTTTTCCCTAAAGGGCAGCCCAGAGACTGGCCCAAGAATTAAGAGATAATGAGTTCCAGTTCCGGTCCTGCCACCAACTTGCTGGCTGACCCAGGAAAAGTCACTTCTCTCTGGGCTTTTGTTTCCCCACTTGGAAAAGAAGAAGTTGATTCTTGGCTCTTTGAAATTGCTTCCAGCTCAGAGAGCCTCATATGACTACGACCTCTGGTCTCTTGTCAACTCACGACAGAAGCAAATGGACCTTCCACTTTCTGATCTGCCGGCTGACTTCTTAACCAGAGAAACTGGGGTGCACTAGTAAGAGCTCACACTGATGGGGACAGCCTGGTACTCCTACCCGCTGGAGAGGCCACCGCCATATCTCACGCAGGATTTCCACCATCATGAATCACCAGTGCGTTCCCACTGGTGAGAGGGCTCCTTGCATGCACTCGCCTTCAGAATGATGGGCCATCTCACTTTGTTCTGTTTATTGTGTGTGACACGGCTGTCACTATTGATTCAGCGTTATTGAGAGAGGAGCTTCTTATTTCCTCTCAGGGACTTTGCCAGCAATTAAGATGTACAGCCAGCAGGTGAACGATGGAAACTTGGTAATGGTCAGAGCCTTTTATACTCCATTATTCTTTTGGAAAAAAAAAAGAATTCTTATGAAAATTATTAAATAAATAGGAAAGAGTGAAATAGTCCTAAAAAATCAGGAGATTTGAGGAAAGCAACTTATAAACATAATATGGTACTCTTCTCACAATACTCATTCAACTCTGCTCATTCTAACCCTGGTTTTATCTGAAGATTCATCAGACACTTCTTCCAACTTCCCCTTGAGTAGGTTTTAAGAGGAAAGCATTCCCAGGGAGCGTTTATGTCCTAGGATTTGAGGACTTTAGGGAGCGGGTATTTAAAAGCCCAGGTCTTTGTTCTCTCTAATGAAAGGGATGTGACTGCTTGCTTTTGACTAATCACAGAAGTGATATTATTGGTCTTAAGAAAAAGGTCAGGTGTTGTATTAGTTTCATATTGATGATGTAACAAATTACCACAAATTAGTGACAAGTGTTTCTAATGTATTATCATAGCGTTTTGGAGGTCAGAGTTCTCACTGGGCTAAAAAGCAAGATGCAGGCAGGGCTGCAATCCTACTGGAGGCTCTAGGGGAGAACCCATTCCTTGCCTTTTCTTCTGGAAGCTGCCCACGGTCCTTGGTTCACGGCCTTTTTCCATCACTCTGACCTCGGCTTCTGTTGCCACATCTTCTCTGATGGGACTCTCCTGCTTCTTTCACTTATAACAAAGCTTGTAATTACATCAGGTCCACCCAAATAATCCAAGATAATCTATCCATCTGAAGATATTTAAGTTAATACTGTAATTAATTCCTTTAATAAATTAATTTTAATTATTAATAATTTAATGAGTTGATTAAATTACTAATTTAATTAATCTGCTAAGTCCCTTTTGCCATGTAAGGTAACGCATTCATGAATATAGCATTAGAACGTGGACATCTTGGGGGGGCAGTTCTTCTACTTACCTGCAGGTATCTTTTGACTTTAAGAACACCAGCTTGAGAGATTGCAGAATTAGCCAGAGATTCCTTTCATCCCTAGACACATGCTTCTTCTCAACATGACTTTGTAACTCTTTCCAACAAGAGGTTGAGTCTATTCCTCTACCTTTTGAATTTGGGCTTTGTCATGTGACTTTCTTGGGTCAATGGGACATTAGCAAATGTGATACAAGCAAAGACACTGGGGATTGCCTTCTCTTGCTACTCTGGGGAGCCCCACAATGACACCCATGTTAACAAGCCTTAGGTAGCCTGCTGGATGATGAGACAGCTCAGCTACCACTGTCACCCCAGCCAACCACCAACCACATACCAGACAAGTGAGTGAGACTGTCATCTGTCAGCTGACTGTGGACACATGAATGAGCTCAGCAGAGACCAACAGAAGAACAACCCAGCTGATCCCAGCTCAGACTGCCAAGCCATAGACTCCTGAGCAAAATACATGTCTCTTTTAAGCCGCTACATTTTGGTGTGGCTTATTATGCAGCAAATGCCGACTGATGTAACTAGTGACCCACTGTCATCTGATCAGATAAAGGTTTTTAAATTATGATATCTTATTTCAAACATTTCCTCCTGGTTCTGATGGATAATTCAGGAGAAATTCTTGTGAAATAAAATTTACGTCCTACCATCATTAGAGAGAGGCAGATACCTTTCCATTAACCAGTAAAATGTAACAGAATTGCATACTAAACAAAAGTTTGACAAAGTATTTCAAGTCCTCTTTTCTCTATTAGACTCAATTTTCTTGAAGGTAGGGAAGACATCCTCTGAGTCAGGTTTTTCTCACAGAGCAGGAACTCAAGATGGCATAAAGCTTAAGAGCATGGGCTGTGGGGTTAAGAATACATGAGTTCGGACTTCCCTGGTGGTGCAATGGTTAAGAATCCTGCTGCCAATGCAGGGGACATGGGTTCGAGCCCTGGTGCAGGAAGATCCCACATGCTGTGGAGCAACTGAGCCTGTGCAGCACAATTGCTGAGCCTGTGCTCTAGAGCCCACAAGCCACAGCTGCTGAAGCCTGAACACCTAGAGCCTATGCTCCCCAACAAGAGAAGCCACAGCACTGAGAAGCCTGCACACTGCAACAAAGAGTAGCCCCTTCTCGCCACAACTAAAGAAAGCCCACGTGCAGCAACAAAGACCCAATGCAGCCAAAAATAAATAAATGAATAAATTTATTAAAAAAAAGAATACATGAGTTCAAATCCTGAATTTATCTGCTGATTGTAAGAACTTAGGCAAGTTACTTAACCTCTTTGTGACTCAATTTTCTCACCTTTGAATTGGGCCTAATGAAAGTACCTACCATATAGGATTGTTATGAGAATTACGCCCAATGATACATATGAGCACTTTGAAGAAGGTCCAGTACAAGCACTCAATTTTTGAGTGATTATTATTAGTTAGTGATTATTATTACATAGAGCAGGGCATATAGTCAGTGCTCATTAAAGACTTGCCCATTTGACTTGAGTCAGATTTGGGGGATTTGGTTCTGGAAGAACCAGGAAACAAAATTTCCAGGACCCAAATTTAGGCAAACATCAGCTCTTTGGGAGAGCGTGAGGATGCCTGAGACATTACAGGCCAAAGAAGTCTCAGCTCTCCTCATTCAGAAGTTTGCTTGCAAATCAACACTTGATCCAAGTCTCCTGAGTAGATCCTGATTCTCAGCCATGCCAGAGTGCCTGAAGCCCTTGGGACCTTCATGATTCAGTGCTACTCCCATGGTAACTAGTCTCCAAAAATGCCCTCCCACTGAAACAGTGAACATACCTCGCGGTACTCACTGCAGCGAAATGATGGCATGTGACTTCCAAGGCTGAGACATGTGACTTTCAAGGCTTCAGCCTGGGCCTCTTGGAATGCTTGCCCTGGATGGAGCCAGACACCATGTAAGAAATTCAACTAGCCTGAGTCCACCATGCTATAGGGAAGCTCAGCCAACCACATGGAGGTACCTTGTGGCAAGAGAGATGCTTCAGCCATCTTGGACGTCCCGCCCAGGTGAGCCAATAGATGACTCCAGCATCTGTTGCCATCTGATTGTAATCCCAGGAGGGACCACAAGCCAGAACCACCCCGCTGAGCCCCAACAAATCCACAGAACTGTGAGAGATAATAATAAACAATTATTTTAAGCCACTAGGTTTCAGGGTGGTTTGTCCTGCAGTGGTAGATAATGAGGAAAGTTCCAAAAACTTCCCACGAAATCATTCCCCAACCACTTTTTCATTGATTCAATCCACAAACTGGAAATGAAGTCCAGTTTTTGGCACTGTGGGGGGAGTTCACGTTCAAGTAAACTTTGAGAGTTTGTGGCCACAGGCCAGGCAACACACCAGTCACTTCCACACATTTTATAGTTTTTACACTAGTACTTATGAGCTTGGATTCTGCCATTAGACTGCTTGGGTTCAAGTTTGGGCTTTACCATTTACTTGCTGATGACTTTAGACAGTTTAACCTCTGTCTGCCTCAGTTCCTTCTTCTATAGAATATAGAGGATAATGACATGAACTTCTTAGTTTTGAGGATTAAACAAAATGTCCCAAAAATGCCATGTGCCTGGTTACAGAGTCAACATTCAGTGACTGGAAAATACTATTATACTTCTTATTACAACTACAACTGGCTTCTGTCTTTGAGGAACCTGGAGACATAAGACATGGGCAGATTCTTTTGTGAACGAAATTGGGTCATTTGTAGAGACGTGGATGGACCTAGAGAGCGTCATACAGAGTGAAGTAAGTCAGAAAGAGAAAAACAAATATTGTATATTAACACATATATGTGGAATCTAGAAAAATGGTACAGATGATCTTATTTGCAAAGCACAAATAAAGACACAGGTGTGGAGAACAAATGTATGGATACCAAGGGGGAAAAGGGGGTGGTGGGAGGAATTGGGAGATTGGGATTGACATATATACACTATAGATACTGTATAAAATAGATAACTAATGAGAACGTACTCTATAGCACTTAAAGCACTGTGGTGACCTAAATGGGAAGGAAATCCAAAAAAAAGGGGGGGGGGATAGATATATATGTATAGCTGATTCATCTTGCTGTACAGTAGAAACTAACAACGTTGTAAAGCAACTATAGTCCAATAAAAATTAAAAAAAAAAAAAAGACATGGGCAGATTAACATTCCAGAAACAAAGCAAGTATCTACAAGTGTTTGTGAATGAATGAATGACTCAATAACAAGGTAAAAAAATATCCCAGTAATGAGAGAGGGGGAGACACGGCGTTGTGGGTGCTCCAAGGTAAAAGAATTACTTCTGACTGAGATGCTCAGAGAAGACATCCTGGAGGAGGTGGCTTTGGAGCCAGCCAGTGAGAGATGGAGAGGACTCCAGCATCAGTGATGGGGGAGTGAGCCCTCCAGGTGATAGGGATGACCATACAAATTCAGGCCACCAAGGGACCCACACGCTGACCCACTTAGCTGAGATGTGGAGTGTGTGTAAGGGGAGAGGGGAGAAAAAGGTAGATCAGGGCCAAATCATGATTTGATGATTTCCTATGTTTATTTACTCACTGGAGCCTCCAAAGAGAGCCAAGCATGTCAGCCAGGAAGGCCATCCAAAGCAGACCCTTACGTGGAGGAGGGAATGGCAGGAATCTGGCCCCCAGACTGGCTTAGCACCCAGAGGATCACAGAGTTCCTAGCCAGCCAGGGGCCTCTCTCTGTTCCGCTTCTGGCCCATGGAGCCCTGGAGGGACCTCTGGGTGTTCAGTCCAACCTGCAAGGCCCCTGACACGTGTTCCTCTGCCTTCCTCAGCATCTACCACTTCTCTCCTTCCAAATCCATTTTTAAAATCTGGCCATCGCTCCTCAACCCCCACCACCACCCCTGATTAGACATTTACATCAGCTGAAACAGAGAAGGTGGACAGTTCTGACTGAAAGGGACATCATCCCGAGGCCTTGGGGAGAACGAAAGGCACCGTCCTCTCCGTCTCTTCTGACTCAGACAGCCCTGAGTTCAGATCATTCAGATCACAGCTGTGTGACTCTGGGCCAATCACCCCAATTTCTCAAGGTCTCAGTCTCCTGATCTGGAAAATGGGGAGAACGGCAGGCCCCATGGTTCTGTAGGGACTGAATGAGGAAATAAAGGTGAAAGCCCAGGACATAATAAATGCACAACAAATACGAGCGATTATGACAATCAGTGTACCTCCTGCTTCCCTGATTCTCTGCTCTGAACCCTGCCTCACACCGGGGGGCCAGCCTCCCACTGTCCCACCTTGGCAGCCTGAGGACACGCTCCCTGATCTCCCTGCCCAGCCTGGCCAGCCCATGGCTCAGGGGGCTGCCTGGCCAGGGGGCCCACTTCTTGCCTGCTGCCAGAGGGGCCTTCTTGAGTGTTGAAATCCTTCCATTCCACGAGGCCAGAAACTTGATTATGTTATTAATTAAAGCAAGATGCCGGGCCTGGGAGATTTATTTTCTTTTCCATATCTGTGGCCGTAAATGCCACTCGGGGAGCTCAAAGGCCCATGTCAGGCTGAATCAGGCTCCTGAACAGACGTTCTGTTCCCAGTTTGGTCTCCTCGGCCCCTCCTCCTCGGTGCCAGGAAGGAAGTGTGTGTTGTGATACCCGGCCCTCACCCCAGTTTCCCCTGCTCCATCTGCACGAGGCAAAGGGGGAGATACCTGGGCAGAGTGGCATGGGGAGAGAATTTTCCAAGAAATTTGTTTTAAGTTTCTGCCTCATCATTATAGGACTTTCACGTTGCTATTTTTAGCTGCACAAACGCGCCAGGCCCACATTCCCCCCATCTCCCTGCCCCTACCTTTGTTTATACAAAGCACATGCTGAAATCATTATTTAAAAACCTCCAAACCCATAATTGCTCAGGTAGGCGAAGAATGCAGGCTTTATGGACACAGCTTACGGAGGGGCCAGAGGGCTCCGGGGGAACTATGGCTTATTCATACGTGTGTCGCCTGGTTCCTAGTCCACGCGGAAGCCCTGGAAGGCCCAGCAGAATCAGGTAACTGAGAGCAAGAAGAGGCCTTATCAGTAATAAGAGTCCAAGCACTACATTTTACTTTTTGATGCTGTTGTTTTGTTTAGTTTTGTTTTTTGTCAAAGCATGGCTGTTTTATAATGTTACATTCGTTTCAGCTGTACCACATAGGGATTCAAAATTTTGTAGATTATACTCCATTTAAAGTTACTATAAAATAATGGCTCTATTCCCTGTGCTGTACAACAAGCACCACATTTTAGAAGAGGAAACAGCCCTGGGGTACAGATGAGGCACATCCAAAGGTCCATAGGATATCACTGTCATTGCTGGGATTCAAACCCAGATGTCCCAACTTCCCATGTGGCACTATTGATTCTGCTCCACTATGAAAATTAGTCCAGGGGCTTCCCTGGTGGCAAAGTGGTTAAGAATCTGCCTGCCAATGCAGGGGACATGGGTCTAATCCCTGGTCCAGGAAGATCCCACATGCCGTGGAGCAACTAAGCCCATGTGCCACAACTACTGAAGGCTGCGCACCTAGAGCCCGTGCTCTGCAACAAGAGAAGCCACCGCAATGAGATGCCCATGCACCGCAACAGAGAGTAGTCGCCACTCACCACAACTAGAGGAAGCCCGTGCGCAGCAACAAAGACCCAATGCGGCCAAATAAATAAATTAATTAAATTTTTTAAAAAAAGAAAATTAGTCTAGAGTTGGACCGTCTGTCCCAGCTCTCCAGTTATTAGCTGTCAGACCTTGAGCAAGTTACTAAATCCCTCTGTACTTCAGTTTCCTTATCTGTAAAATGGGGATAACAAAAATAACCCTCTGTTAACACTGGTGTAGGAGTCAATGAGTGCCTGGAAGAAAGTAACCCCTGTGTTTTGGTTCTGGTTTCCCCAGAAAGCAGAGCCAAGCCATTAGCCACGCCCAGGAGGTCATGTCTTCCTGTATCTCAGGACCCTTTCCTCTCTGTGCAATGTGGACCACACAGCCTGCTGCTCACAGCTCTGCCCACCTAGGATTTCCCTTCACCATGTCTCTTAGGGCCACGCCTGAGTGGGGTGGCACCAGGCCGGTTTTGGCCAGTTCCACGTATTGCTTCAGCTCACTTATGAACTAGGCCAAGTTCTTCCTTCAAGCAGTCCTAAAGAACCCCCACCAAGGCCACACGTGTGAGCTGAGGAAGGGGTGTCAGTTTGAAGAAGGCAGTTACACGGGGTTCTTCTCTATCTGTTCACAAATTGATTTGTGCCTCCTGGACCCACCTGGCCTCAACCCCAAATAAGCCTCCTCCATCACACAACTCGAAGCACTATAACTAGCATTTTCGCTTGAAGCCTCTGACAAGACACAGCTCACTATGGACAGGCAGCTCTGGCCACATAGGCACTCGTGTCCCATGTTCAATTCTCAATCTGTGCTTGGAGCTGCTTTTCGGATGGAGAGTAGCTCTCTGCCACAGAGGGCATGGCCTCGACACAGAACCCTAGGGGTCTGCTTCTGCTCCCTGACTGTCCCATGGAGACTGAGCAGATACTCTATGTGGCACCCTGAGCTGCCATAGGTACACCTAACAGCATCGAATTGACCAGATCCCGCATGGTGAGAGGCGAAGCAGCACCCAGAGCTGCACTATGGCTTTCACAGGCACCAGGCATTTTTGCCTTGTGGGCCCTTTCTTTCATTAAAAAAAAAAAAAAAATTAAAAAGTGTACTTTACAACTCCATTGGCATAAAGATGGATATAATCTAGGCCAAATTCATGATCATGAGATTCATTTCTTTCTTTTGATTTTAAAATAAGCTAAAATTAAAATATTTGTATGGCCCCCTAAATGTCTTGTGGGCCCTAGGCACCGTGCAGAATGAATAAGCAGACCGTGCTTGCATCTCAGTCTGGACCCATTGCAGAGCCCTCTCTTGTCCTGGACCCACTCAAAATAGGCAGCCCCCTAAGTCATCTAATAAATGAGTCAGAGCAGTATTAGCAAGGGGGGTAAACAGTGCCTCCAAATCCAAAAGGACCCACCAGGCATTAGGTCTGTTTCTTAGTGGTAAGATGTGTAAGGCACAACAATTTGTCCTTTACTCTAGAGAAGATGTACTCCCCACTATATCCCTACAAACTTCACCAATAAGACAGGGGGGATTACCTCCTGCCCTATAGCACATATGGGTCTTTCTAGGCTATTTTGGTATCTACTTCCTGCTTACCAGGTCCATTATCATGATATCATCAATACAGTGGACCAATAAAATATTCTACAGAATGTCAAGACCATCAAGATCTGTGTGGATTATATCATATCGGAAAGCAAGAGAGTTAATGCAGCCCTGGTACAAGACAGTAAATGTGTACTGCTCTTCCTGCCATGTGAAAGCAAGTGGCATTTGCTCTTCTCTACTGATGGGAACCAAGAAAAATGCATACCAGATTGTCACATACTAAGTTCCAGAGGTTGTGTTGATCTGCTCCAGTAAATATATCCTTTTCAGCATAGCAGCTAAGATTGGGATACCCACTTGGTAAGTTTAGGTTGTGCCACAATCCACTCAAGCCAGATAGGTGAACTGGGTAGGGATGTGATGTGGATCACCACTCATGCACCCTTCAAATGTTTGTTAGTGGCACTAATCTCTGCAACTCCTCCCTAAATACACTATTGCTTCTGATTTAGTATCTTGGCCAGGAGTGGCAGTAGGAAAGAGTTTCAAGGGTTTCCATTTTTCATCTCTTACCCTAATGGCTCTTACCTCCATAGGTCAGGGAACCAATGTAAGTGTTCATCTAGCTGCCAAGTATATCTTTTCCAGGTATACTCCCAAGGACCAGTAAGTAACTTCAGAGTAGGTCTGCAAACACTAATGTGAGATGTACTTACGTCCAAACTCCATTTATCACCTGACTTCCATAAACCCCCACCCAGGTTAGACCCCTTACCTAATAGTACTCAAAAAGTCTGATAGAGCCTGAGAGCAGGTTAATGAATAGGCTCTTAGTGCTGAGATATCACGGCCCCTTCCCTTTCCAAGTTGACACTTCTTTTGAATCTATCAGTTACAACAGTACCCATTAAATTACCAATCTTTTTCCTTTAGAAAAAAAGTCCATTTCTATTGTTTTCAACCAAAATTATTTTAGCAAACACAACAATATCTGGCACTGGGGACTGGTCAATGAAGCTTTTCTCATGTTACTCAGACTCGCAGCATCACTCAACACTGTTGACCTCCCAGTCCTTCTGGAAACTTCTTTCTGGTGGCAACCAGGACACCAGACTTCCCTGGATTTCCTCCTAACTGACAGGCAGCTCCTTCAGATAGAGAGGAAGAGGAGGCCTTGTGGCATCATACACATCATATTCAAAACACTTGTCAAGGTTGCAATTTTACTGCTGTTTGGTTCATATCTGTCTCTTCCATTAAACCCTAAGCTCCATGAGGGCAGGTGCCATGAATGATTTGTTCACCAGGTATCCCCTACATCAATGATCCTAAAACCTTCCAGTCTTAGGACCCCTTTCCACTCTTAAAAATTATTGAGAATCCCAAAGAGCTTTTTTTTATACTAATTATATCTATAGATCAGAGGTTCTCCATTTGGGGGCCATTTGGCTATGTCTGGAGACATTTTTGATTGTCACAACTTCCAGGGAGTAGGTAGCAGGAGAGCAGGGAATGATACTGGCATCCAGTAGGTAAAGGCCAGAGAGGCTGCTAACATGCTACAGTGCACAGGATGACCCCAATGACAAAGAATTATCAGATCAGGACATCAGTAGTGCCAATGATGAGAGATCTTGCTATAGATATTTACCATATTAGAAATTAAAACAGAAAATTTTAATTTTTTGCTAGTTCATTTATAATATTGATAATAAACCCATTATATGTTAGCATAAATGAATTTTTAAAATAACTATTTTTTCAAAACAAAAATATTGAGAAGAATGTATTGATTTATTTTGTAAATTTCTTCAATGTCAGGCTTAATAGAAGACAGCTGGATTTCCATATCTGTTTCTGCATTCAATCTTTTCCAATATGTTGTTTTTGTTGAAGTGTATGAAGAAAATCTGGCCTCACACAATATGTAGTTGGAAAGGGAGAGAGTGTTTTAATAGGCTTTTCAGATAACTATGCATATTCTTCTTTTTTACTACACCAAAACTCAACAACCTCTTAAAGGTTAGTTACAATGTGGAAATTCACATCCATGAATTTTTCATATACAGTTATTTTCAAATCCACTGGTCTGTCTTGAACTTTGAATGAATCTTTTACTCATAAATGATTTTGTGACATCATGTGTTGTGGGCTGGATTGTATTCCGTCCCCCCCAAAATCCATATGTTGAAGTCCTAACCCCTGGTACCTCAGAATGTGGCCTTATTTGGAAATAGGGCCGTTGCAGATGTTATTAGATAAGATGAGGTCATACTGGGGTAGGGAGGACCCTAATCCAAAATGCCTAGTGTCCGTATAAAAGTGGGAAATTCGGACACAGACACATACAGGGAGATTGCCACGTGAAGATGAAGGCAGAGATCTGGTGTTGTGTCTACAAGCCAAAGAACATGAAGGATCATCAGCAAACCTTCAGAAGCTAGAAGAGAAGCATGAAACAGTTTCCTGTCACAGCCCTTGGGAGGAACCAACCTTACCAACTTTGATCTTGGACTTCTAGCCTATAGAACTAAAAGGAAACAAATTTCTGGAGTTTAAGCCAAAGTGCCAGTTTGTGGAACCTTGTCAAGGCAGCCCTAAAAAACTAAAACATCATGCACTGGTCACTTTGAAAACAGTGGTTCACTGTTAAATTATGCAGATCTTCCAAATGTTAACACATTTCATTATGTGATACCAAAAGTCACATTTGTTAATACCATCACAGACCTCATCAGAAAAGTCTGCAAGTATTGAGAAGCTGTCAAGCTCACAGTGGCAGATACAAACTTTCCAAAATTCTAATTTTCACTTGAAAGCACGGATTTTATCACTGACAACAAATACTGTCTGTTGTTTTCCTTGAAGGGACAGGCTCATTTGGCTTGTATTCAAGAAAAGATCTACCAGCTACCCAAGTCTGAATAGCTATAGTTGGTCCATCAGTCTTTCAAATAAATATGCCGGTCCATGAAGGAAACAGCTAGTTCAGCACACCATCCAAATAATCCACAGTGTTGTTCTTCAGGCAACCATGAGACTTCTGTACCAGACTTCTGTTGCGTGTCTCTCCATTTCTTCACACAGAATACTAAAGAGATGTGTACTCAAAAATCAAGATTTAACAAAACTAATATTGCTTTGTTTTATTTTTATTGTGGGTACATGGCCATGAAGAATACAATGAGCCTAGTACACTGAGCACCACTGCCTTGATTCGTGTTAGGACGTTGGAAGTGTTATCCACCATTGCTTTCGTACCCTTTGTACAAATGCTACCAAAGTGAAAAAAAGCAGATAACATCCTAGTGCTATTATTAAAATAGCTTCAGTTTCAAAGACTTCCTAAAAGGGTTTCAGAGAAATCGCCCCCCCACACACACATACACAGGGGCCCATAGACCACACATTGAGAACCACTGCTCTGCATCAAGCATAGTGGTAATAGCCAAACAAATATTTGCAAAAAGAATGGATGGATGGATGGATGGATGGATGGATGGATGGATGGATGGAGTAAATAAAGGAGTAGAGAAAGAGAGGAGGAACTCCTAGTTTGCTTCTGCTCTTGGCTTTCCATATCATCTGAAAGACTGGGCCCTACATAACTAGATTTTTAGCTGAAGACAGTTGATAGAGAGGGCTCTGTAGTGGGTCCCAAGCATGGGAGATAATTCTGCTCATGAGTGTTGTTGTCCATTCATGTCTTTGAAGGGGCTCAGGGAGATGTGCCTTAAGAGCGCACCCCTGGGATGTCCCTCATGGTGCAGTGGTTAAAAATCCACAGGCCTCAATGTAAAAGTAATTGTTTAGGGGATGGACATTTCTTATTGTTTTTATATATAATAAACAGATATACATAAAACACACACACACACAAAAGAATCCACAGGCCAGTGCAGGGGACATGGGTTCGATCCCTGATCTGGGAAGAGCCCACATGCCACAGAGCAACAAAGCCCGTCGGCCACAACTACTGAGCCCACGTGCTGCAACTACTGAAGCCCGCATGCCTAGAGCCCATGCTCCGCAACAAGAGAAGCCACCACAATGAGAAGCTCAAGCACCACCGCAAGGCGTAGTCCCTGCTCGCTGCAGCTAGAGAAAGCCCTCGTGCAGCAACAAAGACCCAATGCAGCCCCAAATTTTTTTTTAAATGAAAATGAACAAAAATTTTAAAAGAGCACACCCCAAAGTACCTTGGCTCAAAGAGCTCCCTGGTCTCAGTGATGTTAATTATAGCAAAAAGAAGAATGGAGAGAAAGACTGCTTTAGTCTTCACTGCATGGGGAAAAGTAGTCATTAGCATTTACTATCTGGGTCTAATGAACCATATTAAAATATTTTTAAGTTCTTTTTCAAAAAATTTTCCAAAAATAAGAATAAAGGGAGAGTGAAGAACAACTTTATTAGACATTCTAATAAGAATTTAAACTTAGCAAACCTAAATTTTTATTCCATGTTTTCCTGGTTTTGAAGGTGCCTGATATGGGTAACATTCTTCAGATATAACCAACATCTCATCAACTGTCATCAACTGTCATGCATGAACAGGAACACACATCTTGCAAATACTGATTTCAGATTCAAAATACACCTCCACTAGATTCTAGATTCTCATCATTTCCTATTTCCCTTCTTGCACTTGCAAATTTTGCACTTGCAAAATGCAGTACTTGAAGAAATTTTCGAAACCTTTGATGGCTCATAATTTTGCTGAAGAGAAGACGGTCATCTTCTTTGCTCCATAATTGCAAAAGAATTGCATTTTTACATTTATAATCTCCAATCAGAGTGAGAAGCCAATGATTTTTTAAAGTGTAGACTCCAGGTATTTCCTTCCAATCACCTTTGTTGACACCTGCCTTAGCATTTGTCTACTTATGAACTATATCAAGTAGATGCTGGTGCACAAACGTCACAAAGGATGAAAATTGTGTGACACATCCTTTTAGTAAAACGGGATAGTCCATGTTCTTGCCCGGTCTGTTGAGTGAGTGACTAGATGAGAATATCACATTTCCTTTTTTTCCTCTAGAAATACATTGTTTACTCATTGATTCTTGAGTTTGAGAAAATTTATCTAGGACATTGTCATCTGAAGACTGATGATCTGAGATTTCACTTACGTGATGGGGTTCACCATCCTCTCTAACTCAAGCCTGAAGTCATACTATCTATCTCTCTGCATGCATTTCTGAATCATCCAATTATTTCAAAACAGCTTCCTCTGTCCATTTTCTTCTCTTTGTCAGTATGGGTGAAAAGGAAAACATTCTGATTTCTCAATTTATGTTCAATGAAAGCAAAAATGAGACTATAAAAATGGTATCACCAGATTTCTCTTCATATCTCCTGAAAATGCAGTGTTTGGGGCAAATGTATTAGTTCCCTACTGCACCTGTTAAATATCATCATAAACTTGCTGACTTAAATTAACCACACAAATATATTTCCATCTAGTTCTGGAGGTCAGAAATCTGAAAAGGACCTCACGGGGCTAAAATCAAGTTGTCACTGTGTTTCTTCTGGAGGCTCTAAGGGAGAATCATTTCCTTGCCTTTTTCATTCTGAACCACATTGCCTAGCTCGCAGTCCATTCCTCCATCTTCACAGCCAGCAATGCTGTACCTCTCTCTTTGTCTATCACCTTGGTGCCCCATTTTTATAGTTACATGTTCTTCTCTGACTCCTTTAGCGACCCTTGTCCTGATTACGTTATCCTGAGCCACCTAGATAATCCAGAATAATCTCCCCTCTCAAGGGCCTTAACTTAATCACATCTTCAGTCTCTTTTGCCATGTAAGGTAATGTATTCACAAGTTCCAGGGATTAGGATGTGGACATTTTGAGGGGCCATGCTACTGCCTGCCACAGCAACACAGTAAGAAAGCTGTAGATGTTACAATGGTGATGACTTGTGTCATGTCATCCTTCTAGATAATTCCATCATTGTTGCCTTTTCTTAGTACTTTAGTCTTTTTAGCGTAGTTGAGAATAGTTGGCAACTAATGATGAACTAATTCCTAGCATGAAGAAATAGAAAAGTGTTTCAAGAGATAGGAAAAATAAGATCACTAAAAGGACTTCCCTGGTGGCGCAGTGGTTCAGAATCCACCTGGCATTGCAGGGGACACGGGTTTGATCCCTGGTCTGGGAAGATCCCACATGCCTCGGAGCTACTAACCCTGTGTGCCACAACTACGGAGCCCATGTGCTGCAACCACTAAAGCCAGCGCACCTAGGCCCATGCTCTCTAACAAAAGAAGCCACTGCAATGAAAAGCCCAGGCACCAGAACAAAGAGTAGCCCCTGCTTGCCACAACTAGAGAAAGCCCGCGCGCAGCAATGAAGACCCAACACAGCCAATGAATAAATAAATACATTAAAAAAAATAAGATCACTAAAATCCCAAAATCTTTTAGATTTACAAACATGTCCAATGGATCCATATGGTAACTGTAAGGTAGAGCAATATTTTTCTATTTAAAAATAATAAGTATAGGGACCTCTCTGGCAGTCCAGTGGTTAAGAACATCTGCTCCTGGCCTCTCCTGCCTTCTGAGACGGCCCACACTCTGTCTGTGGAGCGTGTTTCTCTCTAAATGAATCTGCTTCTTACCTTACACTTTGTCTCTCACTGAATTCTTTCTGCAGTGAGACATCAAGAAGCTGAGCTTCATTAAGTCCTGAAACCAGGCAAGACTCCAGCCTCCATGACCTTCCCCGAGTTCCAAAGGGCAGATGTAAACAGCTGCTCATCAAGAGAGGAGCAGCCAGGAAACCACCTGAGGCGACATTAAAGGGACCAGAGAAGCTCATGAGGATTAGGAGACTAGAAGACCACCTGAAACCCTGCACACACCCTAATCTTGTCAGCAACCCCACCCTTGAAGTATTGTTATAAAACTCCTCATCAAATCCTCCCGGGTTGGGACACAGATGTGTGTTCCTCTTCGCCTGGCAAAGCAATAAAGCTGTCCTTTACTCCTTTACTCCCTCCCCCACCCGCAAAAAAAAAAGAATCCGTGCTCCCAATGCAGGGGGCATGAATGCGATCCCTGGTTGGAAAACTAAGATCTCACATGCCATACAGTGTGGCCCCAAAAATAACCCTCTAATAATAACAAATATAATAATAATAAGAAGAAGAAGTACAATTTCTCTTTGTTCTTTGGAAGATCTGTAAGGAAAAATAAAAGCTATGAAATATCAAGCTTTACAAATAGAACTGCTCAAAAAATAAACCAGATTAAAATCAGGTGCAAAGGATGCTATTATACCCTGAAGTTTAGGCTGTACTAAGCAAAAGTCCTATCTACTCCCAAATAAGAACATTTGTGCAGTGGTATAGGCTAAATCTTGAATTCTGAACATTGAGCTTAAAATGTGTTGGGGTAAAATAAGTGGGGCAGAGAGAGAAGTATTGGTTAGTGTAAGATAAGGTGCTGTAATATAAGTAAACCCCCAAATTCAGTGACTTTAAGAACAAAAAAGCATATTTGTGTCTCTCATTCATATCTGAGGTGAATGTTGACAGTTGGTAGGTATTTCAGCTCCATGTGGTGATTCAGGGACCCAGGTTCCTTCCATCTTGTGGCTCTGCCATCCTTTGGGAACTTGTCATCTGAGTGGCTGTATTCCCAGCTGGCTGGAGAGAGTTCATAGAAAAGACCCAGCCTCTCTCTCCAGGCTTATCCCCAAAGAGATGTGCATCACTTCCTGCTAGCTAGAACGTAGTCACATGACCCTTCTCAACTTCAAAGGAGACAGGACCTTGCAATCCAGCTATGTGTCCAGGAAGAAGGGAATGAATTTCAGTGCACAGCTAGCAGTCCCTGCCCCAGAGAATGACCTTTGATGACCAATGATGCTTTGATCATTGTAGACAAGCCATCTCAGCTCCTGAAGGACCAGCAATAATTGGACTACCTTAAAAAGCAGCAGTTCTCAGCAGGTCAAAACTGAGAAGCAGAATTAACGTGGCAGCTTTTTCTGATTTAGCCTTACTAAGTCAGACACACTGAGGGGGACCAAGGCAAATGTATTTCGAAAAAAATTCCCCAGGCGATTCTGCTGTGATTAAGACCTACTGTGAATTCGGATAAGAGAGGTAAATCCGGTGTCTAAGGGGGCCCTTCCTGTAGCTAGAGCCGTGTATGGGGATTGACCTGGCTGCAGTTTGCATCCTCAGGTGCTTCCTGATTGCATCATACTTGAGCCTGGGATCCCCTCCCCAAACCGTAAGTCCCAGGCCCAGGTTCCGGCCCACAACAGGCACTGAGTGAATGTTGGTTGAATGAATGTATTTTTTTACTCTCACAACAGAAAAAGAGCGGGGAAGTCCTTTGAAATGCCTTTAAACCAACAGACGAAAGTGTCATTTGACTCAATCGGGTTTCAAAAATAAGCATAGATAAACCACCTCAGAGGAAAGGCGTTTCCCAAGTGTCACCTCCAGTGAAACGGTAGCATCTGCTCTGAGAACAAAGCTGTCCCTCCACCCACCTCTCCCCGCTGGCCAGGGGCTGGGGTGGGGGCACCACCTCTCCACCTTGAACCTTGAACAATGAAGTGCAGGTTCTGCTGTGTGGGGCCAAGATGCTGCATTTCTAACAATGCTCAGGCATTACCAACGCCACAGGTCCACAGACCACGCTTCGAGGATTCGAGTTCTAGAAAGCAAATAAGCAGGTGATGGTAGGATGTGACGGAGTAAATGCAGAGACACCGCCCTACCTGGCAGCTGCACCCACAGTTCACTTCTGCCCATCTGGCTCCTCTCTCCTCCCTTTCTCAGGCTCCCCCTCCTTGGGGAGGGGGCAGATTCTTGTCCCAAAGTTCAGGGTCTTAGGATAGGGCCCAAAGATGTGACCTGGGGTGAAAGGTGAAATCCCCTTCACCTTTATCTTCAAATATCTTGTGGATGGAGCAGAAGCCAAAGGAAGACTTCTCTCAAGGACCCCAAGGACAAGAATCTCGGAGCAGAGAGAAGCTTGAGAAAAAGCTAGAACAGACCCAAGTGATGGATTTCCTGAGTCCTGCTCATTTGTGGCTCTTAACCGACTATATGACTGGACCATCCCATCCTCAAATTCATGCTGAGTGCATTGAATCTCACAGCTGGGACAGACACAGGTATCACTGTCAAGGATCTATTCTCCCAACTGAGGCAGGCAGGCAAAAAATAGTCTGCCTGAGGCCACAAGATGAATACTATTTCCATGTGTCTAGGCTCCTGGCCTAGAGGCTTTCCCAGGAAGCCACACCACCTACCAGACTTGTAGGAATCAAGGACAATCTGCGTGCCGGGCCATCTCCCTGCTTGGCAGCCAGGGGAAAGGGACCATTGGCCACGGCCCATGCTGGGTCACCTGACTTGACCCCCCAGCTGCTTGCCTTGCAGAACTCCCTGTTTAATGTTTTATTCCTCCCAGTGTTTCATTATTGATTCTGCCCCTCACTGCCGGGTCTGACCAAGTAAGCCCTGAGCGTTTGTATAATGTCAACTTCATCAAAAATGCAGGAGTTGGGGTTTTACTCGTCTGCGCGCTACCTAGATGGTTTAAGTCGATGATTGGTGGTTTTGTGAGCCAAGGAGGGCGCTGGCAGCCCACAGGCTGACTTCTGGCTTCTCTGAAGGGATGCTGGGTCCCCAAGCTCCAGGAAACCCAGCATCCCCCATCTCTTGCAGATGGGAATGAGGTCTAGGATAGGACATTGTTTGAGGTGGAGAGTTAGGAGGTTGGGAACGATTTTTTAAAAATAAGCACCAGGCACAAGTTTAGAAACAAATTCAGCAATGCGTTATTATGCTGCTGTTAAATGTAACAGATGAGACTCTAATGAGGTGAAGAAATGTCTATTCATCTGTTTATTCAAAACACGTTTATTGAACACCTACTATGTGCTAAGCACTAGATTACCAAGGTGAATGAGGCATTCCAAGTTCCCAGTCTTGTGAAGTGGAAATACTATTCAAGAGAGAAAATCAGGCTATTCAATGAAAATAATGATAATACCTGTTTACATATATCAAGCACTTACCTTGTGTCAGATACTGTTCTAAGCACTTTACAGAGAATGATTCTATTTTCCAGATTTCTTTTTAAAAAAGCCTATCTGTGTATCTGCCCATAGGAAAAAGACAGAAAGGGCATACACCACACATTAGCAAGCATCATCCGCAGACTGTAACTTTATGGAGGGCTTTTATCTTCTTCTCTGGGCTAACCTGCTTTATCTCAATTTTCTTTATGTCTAGAACGATAAGAGAGGAGAATTAAAGTGGGGGAGGCATTTTCTTGGGCCCCAACCTCAAAGAAATTAGGCAGAGAGCCTCAACATATTTCTCATTTGCTGCCTGATGTCTTCAGGCTCTGAGTATAGAGGCACTGGTCTGCTCCAGCCACTCTGGGTCCTGTCCCAGCTTGGAAATCCACCACCTCTTCCTCCCCAGAGAACAGAGTCACTGGAGAGCCCAGAGGCTGCGGCCCAGCACCGTGTGGCTTGTGGTCAGCGCTGGGGGATGGCTGAGGCATCTGAAGATGGAATCCTTTAAGCAATGTCCCCAGATGGGCATTGGGAGCCTGGCTCCCTCCTACCAGGTGTGCAGATGCCAGGATCCAACCTCCTAACCTGACCTGGGCAGCCGGGGCTGCCAGCCAGCCCGACTGGACCCCTGCCCTGGCCAGAGAAATGCACGGCAACAGCTATGGCACTGTCTGAAAGGCCTGATGGCCACGGAGGCCCTGCTGGGCTGCTCTCTGGCTATGAAGGCTCTCGGGGAGGAGAGTGGAGCGCCCACCTTCAAGTGGACAGCCACCCCAGGGTAATCATAATAACTGCCAGAACAGCACGTTGCATCTAGGAAGCTCCAACTCTGAGCTCTAGACATACAAGGAAGCCCAAGGCTGAGCACTTTCCATTTCTTAGTGTATTTAATCCTCAGTACTGTCCTCATCCTCATTTTACCAATAAGGAAACAAAGGTCCAGAGAGGTTAAGTCATTAGCCCAAAGTCACACTGCCGGCGGTGTCGGACTGGCAGGATGACTCCAGATTCCACACCTTTAACCACTTTGCCACACTGTCGCCCACTCTCTGCCTTGGATCTCTGGGGACATTGCCCTGCAGGCTCTTCCCCAAGACTTGTCACATGAAGAGGACAGCAGCTCTGGTCACTGAGGAAGCAGCAGAGCAGAGCACTGAGTAAAGGGAATGGGGTGGGTGTTGGGCAATCCTGGCTTTGAACCCTGGCTTAGCACCTGTCACTGTGTGGCCCTAGGCAAGTCTGTTTCCTCATCTTCAGTGGAGATGTAATGCCTAACTTTTCAGACTGCTGGGCAGTTTGTTTCTTATACAGACAATTACTAGTGTTGGTTGAACACCCGTTAAGTATGCTATGAAAGAGCATCACGTGCATTTCTGATCTTCGTAACAGCGAGGAGACACTTCCAGATGGAGAAACTGAGGCTTGAATAGGTTAAGTGACTTCCCACGGTTATAAGAAAGAGGCAAAGCCAAGATTCGAACCCATGTCCTCTGAGGGCAAAAGCCCTTGTCTTAGCCCATCTGCCAGAGAGGCCACACCTGCATCAAGTGAGATGAGGCCTGTCAGGGGCTTGGCACTGTGCCTGGCCCATGTAAGCCCTCAAGTAACAAGCTCTTATGGCTGTTGCTGTAATGAGGGAAGAGAAAATGTATTTGCACCCACAACAGCGCCTGATTCCCAGGAAAGCTCAGATCAACCACGTGTGTTAAACGATCGCCGTTGTCTCGGGCAGGTCAAGGCTACCTGCAGCAGCCAGAGCCTCTTTGCTCAGCCCAGTGAGGGCTCCACAGGAAGCAAGCAGGTCCTTTCTTCTCCCCAGGATTCTACGGTTTACCTGGGAAGTGAGGAAAGACCTATGTGCAGCCGTTATGTAACTGTTTCCTCCTCCACAAACCAACCAGACCAGATGGGAGACCCTCAGAGGCCCTTCCAGCTCTAATACACTTCACATCCCGCGTGAAACTGGCACCAGGCGAGACTCAAAACAACACAGCTCTAGCGCTGTTTGACAGAAAAATGTCCCAGACCTAAGCTCCCCATAGAACGACTTCCTGTACAAATATCCCCAGGGGGCCCGACATCTCACCCGGGTCAGGAGTGGATCCTTAGGAGGCTCTGGCTCCTGGGCTGTGTGTCCTGCCTCAACCCCAAGTCTGCAGGCTGATCCCCAACCCCCAAGTGTTCACCCGAGGCCTCCGCAGCACTAGCTGCCTTTTGACCCCTTGTGGGCGACGCTGCTAAACACGGAGGATGTGCCAGCCCCCCAGCCCCCTCCCACAGCCGCTGTATTCCTAATTTCCGCCTGGATTTGCTAGCAAGCCACTTGCTCCCATTCTGCAAGTCTTGACACTGAAGCGTTAGGTGTTTGCCCTGACAACAGCAACTGTAAGACACCATCAATCATAAGATGCATCCAAATTCCAGAGGTGTAACATGTGAGAAGGTTTGTTCTATAGGATGGATGATTTGAGTAAGAACATTTATTATGGCCCCAGTGTAATCCCGGCCCCGTCCTAGGTGCTCCTAGCATACATCTTCTCTTAGTGTCACAACTCTTTCATTTACTGGTGCTATCATTCCTCTATAGATGAAGACACTGAAGCTCAGAGAGGTAAAGCAATCTGTCCAAGGTCACACAGCTAATAAGTGGCAAGGCCAGGACTTGAACTGTGGTCCCTTTGATCTTGTCACAATAGCAGAGATAGACCCTCTCCTGGGTGTTTCCTCCAAGCTAGCTTCTGAGCCCAATGGATTTATGCAAAGTGAAGTCAGCCCTGACCTTGGGAAGACTTTACCATCTTTTGATTTCCTTACATTAGAGAATAATAATAGTACTCTGTGCCAGGTACCGTCCTAGCCGCTGCATGTGTCCTAGCACATTCAATGTTCCCATGTGCCTCAAAGGGAATCATTAGCCCCATTTCACAGATGAGGAAACTGAGATACAGAGAGCTCACCCCACATACTCCGGTCACATTGCTGGGAAAGGGAAGAGCAGTCTGGCTCCAGATCTCACTCTCCTAACCCACCCCACTTTCCCACTTCACTAAACTGGCACAGGAAGCCCTCTGCTACCCCAGCCCCCCTGCCTCATCCCTCCTGACTCCTGCCACCCCAAATCCTATTGACTTCCATGATAGCCAAGCCCCTCCTGCTGAGAGCAGGACCTTGGCTGTCAGGCTGGAGTCAAATGGATGGTCTTTCCCAGCCAAGCCCGGCTTCCAACTTTCTTCCTGCTGGACC
Organism: Hippopotamus amphibius kiboko; assembly: GCF_030028045.1. NCBI lineage: Eukaryota > Metazoa > Chordata > Mammalia > Artiodactyla > Hippopotamidae > Hippopotamus > Hippopotamus amphibius. The sequence continues at coordinate 19,544,990 of NC_080186.1, forward strand.
CAAACATAACACAACCTAGCAGCCCTGGCTGCTCTTCAGAAAAAAACCCAAGGGGTGGTGTGGAAAGAAATCTAATTAGAATCCCTCAGAGCCTCAACTCTTCCTATTATTAAATTAGCCCCCTTTGAAGTGGAACTCGAATCATTACAATAATCTGAATGCTGAGGAATTGTCCTCTGCGATCCTGGTCTGAGAAAAATTTCTTTCACAATAGCATTTATCCGTGTCCTGGTCTCTCTCCACTGGGACAAAGGATCACTGGGGATGCCACGTGGTTCCTGCTTCAGGGAAGAGCTTGGGGAGGTTGCAGGGGGCCTGCTTCGCTGTGGGCCAGAGCTGCTGAGATGCAGTGTTAGGGACTCCACACAAATGTGGGGAGAGGGGCCGCCCAGGTTTCCTACACTGTCACAGACATAGGTCCCAATCAGAGGGTCACACTGGGACAAGAAGGCTGGTGGGGAAATTAGAAGGTCTGGGCCAAACGCTTCGTGTGGTAAATGGCCCAGAAGAGGGATCCCCGGGCGTGTATCAAAATCAGCTGGCTGCAGGTTCCAGGGTCCCACCCCCAGAGATTCTGATTCTTCATTCTGCAGAGGGGTCCCCTAATCCAATTTAAGCAGTCAGGTTTGGGTCTTGCTGGCCTGGTGCCACTGGGGATCCTTCTGTGGTACCTGGGATCCAAAGCCCATCCACCACCCCAGAATCTCATTACTGTTACAGAGGGGATTGCAGTACCCCAGGGCTCGCAAAATGCTAAGAGGGTCAGCACCGGTGGCCAGCTCCCTTTCCTTCCCTGGAGTCTTAGAGAGCAAGACCCATAGCTGCCAGTCTTGGTGTCCTTGGAGAACTTCTGACAGCTCTGTTTCACCAAGAATATTTTTGTACCCTTTATTGAGGACACAAACAAGAGGTAATGTTTGCTCTGAACATTTTTAAAGGAATGTGTTTTGGGGGATTCTGATGTCTGCCTGTCTTACCTGACCTAGTTCAAGTCTCATCTCCTCTAAAATAGCCTTTGCCAAATAAATAAGTGGGACCTAATGAAACTTCAAAGCTTCTGCACAGCAAAGGAAACTATAAGCAAGACGAAAAGACAACCCTTAGAATGGGAGAAAATATTTGTGAACGAATCAACAAAGGATTAATCTCCAAAATATGTAAACATTTCATGCAGCTCAATATCAAAAAAATAAACAACCCAATCAAAAAATGGGCAGAGGACCTAAGTAGATAGTTCTCCAAAGAACACATAGGGATGGCCAAGAGGCACATGAAAAGCTGCTCAATATCACTAATTATTAGAAAAATGCAAATCAAAACTACAATGAGGTATCACCTCACACCGGTTAGAATGGGCATCATCAGAAAATCTACACACGGTAAATGCTGGAGAGGGTGTGGAGAAAAGGGAACTCTCCTGCACTGTTGGTGGGAATGTAAGTTGATACAGCCACTATGGAGAACAGTATGGTGGTTCAATGAAAAACTAAAACTAGAGATACCATATGACCCAGCAATCCCACTACTGGGTATATACCCAGAGAACACCATAATTCAAAGACACAAGCACCCCAATGTTCGCTGCAGCACTATTTACAATAGCCAGGACATGGAAGCAACCTAAATGTCCATCAACAGATGAATGGATAAAGAAGATGTGATACAGATATACAATGGAATATTACTCATCCATAAAAAGGAATGAAATTGGGACATTTGTAGAGACATGGATGGACCTGGAGACTGTCATACAGAGTGAAGTGAGTCAGAAAGAGAAAAACAAATATCGTATATTAACACATATATGCAGAATATAGAAAAGTGGTACAAATCAACCTGTTTGCAAGGCAGAAATAGAGACACAGATGTTGAGAACAAACATATGGACACCAAGTGGGGAGAGCAGGGGTCGGGGCAGGGCGGGAAATTGGGAGATTGGGATTGCCATACATACATTACTAATAAGAAAAAAAATATCAAGTTGTACACTTTGGATATATATGCAGTTTATTGTATATCAATTGTATGTCAATAAAAGTTCTTAAAGAAAGAAAAAAGAACTGATTAGAAAAATAAATAAATAAATAATAAATTAAAAAGCCTTCGCCAAATCCTCCAAGTACTCCAGCCCTTACCTGGTCTCCACGGCCCTTATCCTCTGGCTTGGCCCCCAGGTCACCCCTCAGCCAGGTGCTGGGATCCTTACTGCTTCCCACTCTCCCTGAGCTTTACACGTTATTGGTGCTCTGGGGACCTGGAGCCAGCCATTGGTTTATAAAGTGCACTGGATGTAGTGAATGGAACCCAAAATTGATCTTCTCTAAGGCAAGCCCAGGCCAGTTTCTCCAACATCTGACCGGGGGATCCCCTGGGGGCAAAGGACGCTCAGGGACCAGGGCCCATCCTTTCCCCTTCAGAAGATGAGGAGCCTGAGCCCCAAGCAAGACGGCAGCGCGCAAAGTCCCCGCTCTTGACCCCGCCCTTCATCCGCCGGGAAGGCGGCTTCTTGTTCCCTCTGACCAAGCAAGTTAACCCACAGGGGAGAGGAACTGTGGAGCCAGAGGCAGCTCCAACACCCTAGGTTGGCCCCAGAGAGTGTGGCCAGGATGAGCCTCCATGCAACTGCCGGTCTTAAGAAAGAGCCACAGTATTCTGGAAGAGAATTGTGGTGAGAAAAATGACTCAGTCTCAGTGGTCCTTTTTACTCGATAGAGCTTCTCTCTGGTGTCTCCTAATCACATCCGCTTGCCTTGCTGACCCGAGGGCAGGGTCTCCACAGTGTAGGACGTAACGAGCTATCAGCAACGGTGCTCTTCCAGTGACTGTTTATCCTTTACCTCCACCTTCCTGAGATCCTAAACAGAAGAACAAATCCAAATATCTGATTTCCACAAAATGTTTTCACCAACTGCCATTAGTCTAACCCCTAAATGGAACAAATCCAACCTTTGCATTAGCTTGCAAAGAATACCCCTGCTTTGACATTAGAGATGACGTCAAAGGCTGGCAAACCCAACAGCCTGCAGCAAAACAACCACAGGGTACAACCTTGCAGACCTCCCTGCTTCCTTCTTCTGGTCTCTCATTCATACTCTTACTTAATATCTGTTCACACTGCACTCTATTGTAGGACATGGGTACTGCAGCACCAGAGACTCATGGCTCAGAACTGCTTTTTCCAGTCTTCCAAATTCCTTCCACTGACCTGTAACTATAGACTTGCAAAAGTAGCTTCAGTCACTTGTGACCCCTTCATCCTTGCAACAATCACAGGGCGAAATATCATATTGGCCTTGGCACCACATGGACTTGGGTTCAAGTCCTGGCTCTGCCACTCTGTGACCTTGGACAGATCATACACTCTCCAAGCCTCAGTTTCTGTGTCTGTAAAATGGGAATGATGATGCCAACAGGTTTACTGTAAGGATTTACTGAGATCAAAAGGCTTATCACAGTGCCTGCAAGAAAATGAGTACAGTGAATGTTCTGTATTATTATTCTTTTTATTTTCCGTTTTACATATGAGGAAACTGAAGTTCAATAGAGGGAAAAGGGTTTCTCAAGAGACACGCAGATAGGTGAGGGGTTTAGGACACAAACACATCTCCCAGATTCTACATTCTGGGCCCTTTTTATTCAACAGCCTTGCAGAGTTCAGCCTTTAGACTGAATTTGAGAACAAAGGCACCTAATGTAGACTCAGAAAAGATCAAACAGGATGAAGTCACAGCAAGAGGACAGCACAAAGGACCCAGGTAAAGATGGAAATCCCCACTGATTCCTGCCACATCTCCTTACTGATATACAGAAACACAAAAATGCAAAAGAATACTAGGGAAAAAAAAGATAGGGGGTGGGGGCATAGAAGGAGAAGGGCCTCAGTGTCTGAGGAAGGGAGTTGGAAAATTAAACACCAACACATCACAAATTCACTGCCTCCTTCGATACTCCCCAGGTCAGATGGGCATCTGGGTCTGGCCCCTTTCTGGATGGAGAAATGGCAGCAACAAAGCCAAAGGATTCAGCCCTGCTGCCAGAAATGGTTGTCCCCAGAGACAACAGAGTCTCCCAAATTCCTGGTCTCTCGTCTCTGCCTTGGAACATTCTCGGGCCAAAACAAATGTAGGAACCCGATGGTGGAGTCTTGGAGCTGGAAGAAAATCCAAGATATCGCCCAGTGTAGTCCAGTCCTTCCAGACAAAACCACACCAAAACCATCCGGACAGATGCTAATTGGATGAATGGTTTTAAATTAAATAATGGGGGATGGGCGGGGAGAAGAGTACCAAGGATAAGTTGAACAGAAACACGGTCCAGAGAAAATAGTGGTGATGACCAAGAATGACTTAAGCACACACCAAGGAAGCTGGGATACAGGTAGGGGCTTGTTTCTGCCACCAGGGGCTGAAGGCAAAGATGCAGCCACGGAGCCTCGCAAGCCAGGCAGAGCTTTGGCCTGAGTCCCTCTGTTTCTCAGCCAAGTTGCTGGTCTCTCCCTCCCCATCCTCCTGTCAATGCTCCCCTAGCCTCATCTCCCTCCTCACTTTCAGTTCTTGGAATGCACTGCATTTTTCCTTTCTCAGCCTTTGCAACTGCTGTTCCCTTTGCCTGGAACACCATTCCCTCAACCCGGATCCTGGCTCCCCAGCTCCCATGCTTCCTGGAGGTCTGAGCTTGGTCCTGGGAAGCCATTTACCATCCCCACCCCAAAAAGGCATGGGCTCCAATTGCCTGGGAAACTCCCTGTGTCCACCCACCCCAGCCCAGGGCACATCACTGCGGCCCCCCCGCTAGGCTGGAGGCTCCCAGTGGACTGTGGCCACCTTGTCACAGCTGTACCTCCCAGATGGAGCCCTGAGCAGTAGATGCCTCATAAATATTTGGTGGATAAAAAAAGACATGAATGCTAATTTCCCATAGCATGGCCCACCGCTCCAATTTTTGAGGCTGAAAATAATGAGAAATGGGTATCGAATGTGCCCTAACAAGTCTCTAAATAATAATAAAACACATTTATTAAGTGCTTCTAATGTGCTGTGTCCCATGCCGGGTGCTTTACACTCCTTTTACACTCGGCTAAGTATACACGACCCCATAAGCCAGGGGCTGCTGTCATTATCTCCATCTCCAGGATGGAGAAGTGAACAGAGGGGTTAAGTAACTTGCCCAACATCACAGAGCCTTGACTTAAATGTAGGCCTGGCAGATCCCAAAGCCCAAGCATCTGTCAAGGCACAAGCCGCTCCCCCAGAAACCTACCACAGAAAGCCCCTCGTGTGTAACTCTAAACGGTGCCTGCGGCGATGTCTGCCCATTTCCTCTTCTCACATCTCAAGCCCAGATGGGGTCTGAGTGACATTTATCTCATCCCCGGTCATAGAGCTAGAGCCCAGCAGGGCCCTGGGAATGTGGAACCCCCCATGGACAGAGAGCAGGAGGAAGTGACCGCTGGCCCGAAATGGGGCTTGGTCCCCTGGGTCTGATGGTGCCGTCTGGCCCCGGCTGCCACATGCCTCTTGTCGGTAAAGCAGAAGTCTCAGAGACAGGGAAGGAAGCCAGTGGTGAGCAGACTGTCATCACAGGTTAGGTGTTCTCCTGTCCGAGGACAACAGGAACTAGCCAAGGCCACCTCCTCCATGCAGTCTTTCCTGATTCCAAATTTGTGAACTAGTGTTGCTTGAACCCCCAGATCCCTCTGCTGGTATCTGTGCTATGGTTCTGCCCTGACCTTGTGTGTACCTTGTGAACCAGCTACAAGCTGGCTCTGTCACTTACCTAACCTCTTAATTGCTCGCTTTACCTCATCTGTGAAATGGGGCTGTTAATATCACCTACTCCCTGGGGCTGTTGGAAGGAGTATGTGTGTATATACTCATATAGATGACTATAGATAATGTGATTATTTAGATGACTATGTAGATGTGTGTGTGAGTGTATAAATGCTTGGAAAAACCCTTGGCCTATAGTGTTTAATGAACATCACCGTTCTTATCAATGTCAGTATAATTATGGAAATACGCCAGGGAGAGGCATCACTTGCAATGACAGGGGGTAATGCCTTCTACCTATCAAGCAGAGATTCCCAAACACTGATCTGTGAAACAGCCTCCAGAGGACCTCCCTGGGGCATTTGTTAGAGACAGAGTCCCAGGTCTCACTCCTGGGAGACTGACTCTGCGTCTCTGAGGTGCAGCCCAGGAATGTATATTTTTACAACCTGTCCAGATGATGACCGTGGTCAGCCAGGTTTGGGACCCACTGGGCTAGAGCAGCAAGTAGAGGAGTGGGCTCTGCTGGGATTCCAAAGTGAGGAGGGGTCTCTCCCTCCCTCCCTACCAACTCACTGCAGACCTTCTGACCACGTGAACCCTGAGTACACTTAGTCTTGTTTCACACCCACTAATCATCCTTGAGCCGTTTGTTTTCCATTCCCTGTACAAATGAAGTTTTGCTACAAATGTGTCTTGTGTACACTGGGTAGAGGGGGCCATGTCTGATCTACCAGAAAGGTGCCTTGGAGCCTTTAACCTCTCTCTTCACAGCTAAGATGTTGAGACCCAGAGAGGGTATGTGATTTGTCCAAGGTCACACAGCAAGCAACCAGAGTGGAGACTATAGTCAGATCTCTGGTCTCTCAGCCACCACCGTTTCCACGGTGACAGGCTCCTTTTCCAATTCCGCAGCACCACTCATGTGTATACGCCAATTAAGAGGGTATGAGTTACAAAGTTTTATCTGTTGCATACTCTGTGTACCAGGCATAGTGCTAACTGCTTCACATACGTTCTCTCATTTAAGCCCTGTGAACAGTTCTTCATTGTAGGCATTTTATTTTCATTTCACCTCTAGGACAACAGAGCCTCAGTGAGGTAAAGTGACCCCTCAAAGCTATACAGTTGGAGCGAGCCAGGATTGTAGTCCAGGTATGTCTGATTGCAGAGCCAGGATTCTCGGCTGTGATGCCAGTTGCGGAGCTAATGTCTCTCACCTCGAGTCCCACCCTTGTCTATCTACTCTGTGATGCGGGCGGGGACTCAGCACACCATCTGCTCTGCCAGCTGCTTCTGCCATGAAGGGGGAAAGGGTGCATGCAAGGCTGGAGGAGGAAGGAGGGACCCTCTCCTCCCTGCTCACTTCCTGCTGCTTCATGGCCCCACTCAGAGACACCAGAACCACGTGATGGCACCTCTTCCTTAAGAGTTGGGTCCTGGGCCCACAGGGCCCCTCGTCTGGTCTCAGAAACACCAGCCCCAGCTGAGCCACACCCCATCCTCAGAGGTCTGCAGTTCTTCTCCATGGGGTTGCGCCTCTAAATTCCTAAGTCTTCATAATTCCAACTTCCTCCTTTCGTTCTCCTCTCCCTTCTGCAATACGTCAGTGTTCTATTATGACCTTTTCAGTTACTTAGTTAACAACTTTACACCTGGTTAACAATTCTTTATATTAAACCCTGTCTGTTTACGTAAGTGATGTGGTTTCTGTCTCCTGACTGGACTTGATCGATCCAGGAGTGGTCCCAGGAAACAGATCCCCAAAGACGGAATTTGAAGATTGGTTTTGCTCCTGTGAGGTCATCCAAGCGACATCCCTTCAGCCCGGCAGCAGCAATTCCTTCTGGCAGCAGAAGATGAATCCACTTTGCAGTTTTTCCAGCATTTGCAGAAACGCTTTATTGCCCCTACTTCACCCCAAGATTCCAACACTAGCCAGCCAGTGCCGCCCCCCCGCCCCCGCCACCCAGAGGTCTGGGTCCCAGTCCCACAGGGCCTACGAGCCCACAGACACCAGCTCCAGCCAGAGTGCTCTAGATGGACACAGCCGTCATATTATACCGCATAGTTTAAGTTACTGTAGAGGCTACAAAAAACAAAAGGACTTGTGTTTGTGGGCAGAGGGTATGATACCAAGGCATCAGTTTGACCTAAGCAGGATCTGTTCATTGACAAGCAGGACTGTCCAGAGAGACAGACAGACAGACAGACAGACAGGGAGCCTGCTCTCTTGGGCAGAGAACTAAACCCAGTGGGGTGGACCAGACCTGGTGTGTGAGCAGCACTGCTCATCAAAACTGCCTGGGATGGGAATTCCCTAGCAGTCCAGTGGTTAGGGCTCCGCACTGCCACTGCAGGGGACACAGGTTTGATCCCTGGCCAGGGAACTAAGATCCCGCATGCTGTGCGGTACCCACTTCCACCCAAAAAAAAAAAAAAAAAACCTGCCTGGGATTTCACCAAAGAGGATATACAGACGGCAGATCAGCACATGAAAAGATCTTCAATATCATTAACCTTTAGGGAAATGCAACTTACAAACCACAATGAGATACCACTACACACCTATCAGAATGGCCAAAACTTTAAAGTGACAACACCAAATGCTGATGAAACTGGATCCCTCATACATTGCTGGTAACAATGTAAAATGGTAGGACTTCCCTGGCAGTCCAGTGGTTAAGACTCCATGCTTCCACTGCAGGGGGGCACAGATTCAATCCCTGGTTAGGGAACAAAGATCCCACATGTCACTTGGCATGGCCAAAAAAAAAAGAACATAAAATGGTGCAGCTGTTGTGGAAAATAGTTTGGCAATTTCTTCAAGAACTGAACATGCAGTTATCATATGATCCAACAATTGTACTCCTGGGCATTTATCCCAGAAAAATGAAAACTTATACTCATATACAAAAGAGCTGTACCTGAATGTTTATAGCATTTTTACTTGTAACAGCCAAAAACTGGAAACAATCCAGATGTCTTTTAATAGGTAAACAGTTAAACAAACTGCAGTATATTCATACCATGGAATACTACACACCAATAAAAAGGAAATATTAATACACAAGAGTATACACAGCGATTGATACAAAAGAATTATTAATACATACAACAACCTGGATCAATCTCCAGAGAATTGTGCTGAGTGAAACAAGTCAATCCCAAAAGGTTAAATACTGCATGTTTCCATGTATGTGATACTCTTGAAACCACAAAACTATAGACATGGAGAACAGATTAGTGGTTGAGAGGGGTTAAGGAGGGGATGGGAACAGGAGGGAAGTAAGTGAGGCTAGAAAAGAGCAGCGTGATGTATCCTTGTGGGGACGGAAATGTTCTGTATCTTAACTGTGTTGCTGTCAATATCCGGGTTGTGACTATATGCACACCTGGGAGAGTTGCGGGTTGTGTTCCAGAGCACCGCAATAAAGGAAATACTGCACTAAGGCGAGTCGCACGAATGTTCTGGTTTCCCAATGCATGTGAAAGTGATATTTACACTATACCGTCGTCTATTAAGTGTACAATAACACTGTGTCTAAAACAACAAAGTACATACCTTAATTTAAAAACACTTTATTGCTAAAAATAGCTACCCATCATCTGACAATGCAGGGTTGCCACAAGCCTTCAATTTATAAAAACCGAAATATCTGCAAAGCCCAATAAGGTGAAGAGCACTGAAACAAGGTCTGCCTGTAGAGCTTTACAAGATGTTACTACTGAGGGAAACTGGGTGAAGGGTACAACGGCTCTCTCTGTCTTATTTCTTGCAAATGTGCATCTACAGCTCAAAATTAAAAATTTAATTTAAAAAACAAGAAAACACCTGAGAGCCCTTTTCAGAGCCGCCACCTGACTTGGGAGACCAGTTCACATGTGTTTTTGAAAGTCTCCCGAAGAGTTGAAAACCACACAATTAGATGATTACTAAAATCCTTTCGTCTAAAAAGGTAACATTTTTATGTGAAAATATATCGTCATCCAAACATCTTATGGACTCACGCTGGCGCTACACCCTCCAACACCACCCCCCTCCCCCAGCTCCTTCTCCCCATCAGAAAGGGAGAGGGACCCCTGAAAGACAGAATCAGGACACAAGGGGTGGTGACCGGGGAGGGGGCGGCTCTCTCTTTCATGGTCCAAGGACCCCCAAGCATGAGAGTCTCAGTGAAGCAGAGCTAATAGTCACAGTGGTCAAAGGTGGGATTAGAACCCAGCTTTCTGGCTCAGCTCCCCGCAGCTCAGTGAGCTCTGGGCAGCCCCCCTAAAGTGTCAGCACAGTTCGAAATGGTTCTAATTATAACCAGGAAGTTTTTAAGCCTGTGGCTAGAAAGGAATGCAATACTATGTAAGAGCCATAACTGCGCACAATAACCCCCACCCCCACCAAGTGTTCCTGGCGCAGTTTTTGAGGGTGACAAATGGTGTCCCCACTGGCACAGACAGGAGCCTTTACCACACAGGCGAGAAACCCCCAGTCTCTGGAGAAGAACAATAGCAGGAAAGGTCTTGGGGAGGCCAGAGCTCCGTGTCCCTGGATGTAACTGGATAGCTTGGGGGGGGGGGGGCGTGTCCCTCCCCCTTCATAATTAGTCACTAATTATCCTCTTCTCCATGTTAATGAATCACCAAAGACTCTTTAAGGGAGAGGAGTAATCAGAGATGTTTCGCTGCCTGGGGCCCCACAGCCTCCCTCCCCCTTTCTCCCTGGCTCCCACCAGGGGCTCCTCTGCCACCCTGAGCAGAGAGCCAGCCGTGAGCTTGTGATCTGGAGCCCGCGAACCTCACAGCTAAGGAGCAGCACGGGGAGGTGGGCTGGGCCGGGAGTGCTCGGGCAAGAAGCTGGAGCAGCACACTAAGTAAGATTCCAATTCTCCCTCCCAGGGGCGCTGGCTCGGCCCCAGCTGCAGCCAACCACAGGGTACCGCTTTCAGATGTTACTATTTCCTTCTTCCTGCTGTGCCCAGCAACTCCTTCAACTGCCAGCAGTGGTGTTACAGATCACTGCAGGAGGCCTGGAAATAGGCATCTTCAGCCACCATTTCCTAGCTGTCTGACTCTCAGCAAGTCACTTCACCTCTCTGCACCTTCCAGAGTTTCTATCTCCAAGGAACCTTCTTCAGAGAGTTATGGGCATGGGGGGTGCCTGTCACCCAGAGCCCAGCCACAGAATGGGTGTTCCACAAACAGTGGTGGAGATGGTCTATTTCCAACCTCCCAGACCCCACAAGCCCCTTGGTAGGCCCCCTGTACAGTCCAGCTCTTCTCAGCTTGGACCCCAAAAGGTTTGTAACAGCCATTCAAGATTGTGTTCTCAAAGAATATTTAAGGATTTGGCGAAAGGCTCCCAAAGACTCCTGAGTGAGAAGCACAGAGTAGCAAATACATAGGCGGCAGGATGACAGTATCGTCGCAGGTGAAAAAAAGACTGGAATGAAAGCAGCCAAAACATTAGCAACGGCTTTCCTGGGGTATGGGGTGATGGGGGCGGGGACGGGGTGGGGGGCACCGCAGGAGATGGTCTTTTCATCATTATACTTCTAACATTTACGAAATTTCTACCATGAACACTTAAAACCCATGGAAATACTGTTTTATGTTTATATGCTATATAAAATGTTTTTACATTATATACAACGTAGAAAAGCTACCATTAAAAAACTTACAATAGAATTGTTGAGAGCAGAAGAGCTGATTTCCCTTCATTGTGCATTCAGCTAGCATTACTCTGGATGCTACAGGGATGCTTTGAGAGACCCAGGCCCGACCCTTAGGAAGCTTGACAGCCTAGCAAGCAAGGAAACGCAGGTGTTATTGAAGAAGTTCAGGCAGTGGGGAGATCAAGGAGGGCCACTTAGAAGAGATGCCATCCGGACTGGTTTGGGAAGGATGGAATTGTAGGATTGGGACACATGGTTACATTTCACCCCACTGTACCCATATCTGGGACATCAGTTGGGGGCAGGAAAAAATAGGCCTCCTGCTCCTCTAATTTTCTACCACCTGCACCTCCTGGACACAGCTCAGAAAAATGATCCCTCTATGAGTATCTCAAAGAATCACAGGACCATAGTGTGCTGGATATGGAAGGGTCACTTAGAGATGATGGCGTCGAATATCCTTATTATATATATACAAAGATTTTGAAACCCAGTGAGGGGAAGGGTCTTGTCCCCAAGGCCTCTTAATTTTCCATCCAAGGAACCAGCTAGCCTCACATCCAAGGACAGACTTGGCTTCTGACACTGTTGCTATGCAGGGTGCATTTTCCAGAAGAAAGTGACAATAGCAGAACCACAACCCCAGATACCACTCTGGATGCTACTAATTTCTTCTTCCTGGTTGTCTTCCACATCCAACAACAGCACTGTGAGATACAAATGCCTACAGAGGTCCTGAACACAAGCCTGCTTCTACTCAGTCCTGTACCTTGGAACGCTAAGGTCTGATCACGGATTAGCCTGAACTATTACCCAAATTCATCCTAAGAAAACTAACAATGGCTTCTACCTGCATATCCCTCCACACGTGTAAGAAAGAAAGTGCCCTCTCTTCCTGGCATACCCAACAGTGCCCTCTTTTGGCATAACGAGGAGCATAATGTCAAGGACAAAGACTTTGTAGCCAGACAGACCTGGGCTCAAGTCCCTGATTCACCTCTTACTAGCTGTCTGACCTTGGGTAATTTACATAATTTTTCTGTGCCTTCTTTTCCTAATCTATAAAATGGTTGTATACAACCCACAGAGTTGTTATGAGGATTAAATTTTAAAATGTGCATAAAATGCTTGGCACAGTCCTGTAAAGTCAAGTCACTGGACTGTGAGCCACATGAGAGCAGGCAAGGGTTGAGTCTGCCCGCTCCATCTGAATCCCCAGGACCTAACAAAAAGCCTGGCCTTTAATAACAGAGGCTTTAAAAAGTAACAAGTGGGGACTCCCTAGGTGGCACAGTGGGTAAGAATCCACCTGCCAATGCAGGGGACACGAGTTCAAACCCTGCCCCAGGAAGGTACCACATGCTGCAGAGCAGTTAAGCCCGTGAGCCACAACCATTGAGCCCATATGCTGCAATTACTGAAGCCCACGCGCCTAGAGCCCACCGCAAGAGAGGCCACTGCAATGAGAAGCCCACACGCCACAATGAAGAGTAGCCCCCGCTCACCACAACTAGAGAAAGCCTGTGTGCAGCAACAAAGACCCAACACAGCCAATAAAATAAATAAATAAATTTATTTAAAAACAAAACAAAACAACAACAACAACAACAAAAGTAATGAGTGAATGAATGGATAAACATGCTAGCCCACATTAAAGATTCAATGCTGTGATTATTGCATCTGGCCATGTCCTCTACTTGCATGTCCAAAAACAAAAACATATTAAGAAGAGAAAACCACCCAGAAGCTGATTTCACAGGTTTTCCTAAAAAAAAAAAAAAAAAAAAAAAAAATCGCTAGCAGGGGTAATGAGAGTCTTGTGTTTCCAGCAGGATGCTGCACTAAAAACTCTTTAGACCCTCCAACCAAAACCAACCAACATGCCAGCTAGGGAAAAAAAAAATTAATTGCATCAATTAAGTCTCCAAAGGTAATACCTATCAGAACCAAAAACTAAGTAAACAGTGGAACTGAGAGAGGTTAATGTGGTTCCAAAGCTACATGGGGTACAGATCAGGGACAAAACCCAGAGCCCACCCAAGGTGGGGACTCTAAGAGAAAAGCCCCTCAGCATAAAGCCCAAAAAGTTACTCACTAGTGTCAAGGTAAACTAGACCAAAACCACCCTACCCTCTACTCCCTGGGGACTACAGGCAAACTGCTTGTACTGAACACTGGCAATGAGTGGAAGAGGGGAAAAAAATCTCTCTCAGAATTTGTAACTACAAGTCAACCCCAATAAGAAGGTTTGCAGCCTGAATTCCCTCTACTTGGGTGGTCTGAAAATACCAAGCCAAGAATTAGGTTTAAAGTGGTCTCAAACCAGTAATGAGCAGACTCCTGGCAGAAGTCAATGCACATCCCCTGTAGGAACCAACCTTCAATACAGCCCCCAAAATTACCCAAAGGTAAAATTCTGATATATGAGCTCATGTTCATAATCTCAAAACACACAAGGAAACCAGGCATCCTGAACAAGAGTCAGCAGAAACAACAGGTAGTAGACTCAGATCCACAAAGACCTCAAACACTGGAATTATCAGACATAGAATTTAAAATAATTTTAACATATTTAAAGACATTTTTAAAAGGGTATTTGAAAATATAAGAGTGAGTGTCTATAAAAATGACTTCAAATAAGCCAGAAAGAGAAAAACAAATACCGTATGCTAATGCATATATATGGTATCTAAAAAAAAAATGGTACTGATGAACCCAGTGGCAGGGTAAGAATAAAGATGTAGATGCAGAGAACAGACTTGAGGACACGGGGCAAGGGGGGGTGGGGCTGAAGGGCAAGCTGGGACAAAGTGAGAGAGTATCGTTAACGTATATACACTACCAAATGTAAAATAGATAGCTAGTGGGAAGCTGCTGCATAGCACAGGGAGATCAACTCGATGATTGGTGATGACTTAGGGGGTGGGATAGGGAGGGTGGGAAGGAGCCACGGGAGGGAGGGGATATGGGGATATATGTATAAATACAGATGATTCACTTTGTTGTTCAGCAGAAACTGGCACAAAAATGTAAAGCAATTATACTCCAATAAAGAGCTTTAAAAAAAAATGACTTCATAGATTTAAAGAAGAACTTCTAGAAATGAAAAATAGGAGGGTGAGTCAAGAATTATCCACACTCTGGCTGTAGAATTTATTTTAATTAACTTTTAGAAAAGACAAATACACCATTATTTGGTATAATCTCCTTGCTTTTCAATATACTTTGTCCATCTGTCAACAAGCTTTCACATTCCTTCATTTAAAAATGTTTTAGGCTGAGCTGCGAGCCACAAATGCACCACTGTCCTCCCTTCATCAGAAGTGAATCTTCATCCTCATAGGGCTGCTTTCAGGGGACCAAACAGGTGAAAGTCCAATGGAGCAAGATAAGAACTATAGAGAGGATGGTTTAACACCTCAAAATGAAGTTTTTGCAGAGTGTCGCCAGTGTGGGCAGAAGTGTGCAGATGTGCATTGTCATGCTAAATCACAACACCCTTGGATAGCAGTCCTCTGCATTTAATCTGAAGTTTAGGCTTCAGCACAAACTTTTTGAAACCTGTCATGGTTTATTTCATAGGCAGAGCCATGGCTGATTTGCAAATGATTTGCCACATAATCCACTGTCACTCATCTATTCAACAGAATCGTTTCACGTGTATGCTCAATATTGTCATCAGCTGTGGACGTGGACGGGCGTCCGGCTCCTTCTTGATGGCTAACACCTGTGCAATCTTCCTTGCACCTCTCTATCAATTCATACACACTTCTTCGTGACAAAACACTTTCTCCATAGTGCACACAAAGTCTTCAATAAATAATGGTACCAGATACACCCTCAGACCACAAAAAACGAATTCACAATGGAAATTAGAAAATATTTAGAACTGAATGATAATGAAAATATTTCATACCAAAACTTGTGGGATGCAGCTATAGCAATACCAAGAAGCAAATGTGTAGCCCTTAAAGGTTATATTACAAAGAATGAAGGATGAAAACTGAGCTAAATATTCTATTTAAATAACATCAAAAACAGTAGAATGAAGGAAACAATAAAGAGTAGAAATTAATGAGAGAACATACATTTTAGAAGATCAATAAACCCTAAAGTTGATTATTTGAAAAGGCCAATAAACCTGAATCTAATCATGAAGAAACAAACAAATCCAAATTTAAGAGTGTATTAGTTTTCTACTGCTGCTGTAACAAATTACCACAAACTTAGTGGCTTAAAATAACACAAATTTATTATTTTACAACTCTGTAAGTCGGTATTCTGATATGGTTCTCATCAGGCTAAAGTCAGGGATGCATTCCTTTCTGGAGGCTCTACAGAAGGCTCCATTTTCTTGCTCATTCAGGTTATTTGCAGAATTAGTTCCCTGCAGTTTCAAGACTGAGATCCCCATTTCCTTGCTAGCTGTCAGCTTAAAACCGTTTCCAGCTTAGGACCATTTCCTGCATTTTTTGGCTATCCCTTTCTTCCTTCAAAGCCAGCAACAGCAGGTTGAGTCTCCCTCAAGCTTTGAATCTCTCCTTTTTCTTTTTTCATTCAACAAACGTTCTCTACTTTTAAGGATTTATATTCCAGAGTAATAAAAAAGAAGGAACACTCCTCATTTCATTATGCATATCCTTAACTCCAACACCCATTAAGGACAGTATGAGAAAGAAAAATTACATGCCAATGTCATTCATAAACATAGATGAAAAATCCTAAATAAAATACTAGCAAACCAAGGATTTCCCTGGTGGTCCGGTGGGTAAGACCACGTACTCCCAATGCATGGGACCTGGGTTCAATGCCTGCTCAGGGAACTGGATCCCGCATGCCACAACTAAGATCCCACATACAAATAAGACCCAGCACAGACTAAATAAATAAATATTTTAGAAAATGCTAGCAAACCAAACCCAGCAATGAGTAATAAAAGGGGTAACAAATACATCAGAATCAACTTGTATTTATTTCAGGAATCCAAGATTGGTATAACATTAGAAAATAACACTTAATATGCTTCATTACATTAACAAGTTAAAGAAGAAAAATTATACGGTTGTTTCAGTAATACAGAAAAACCATTCGATATAATTCAACATCCATTTATCATTTTTTTAAGTTAGCAAACTATAAGTAAAAGAGAAATTTCTCAATTTGTTAAAAAGTACCTGGAAGAGAAAGAAAATGAGGAAAAGAAGAAATAAACCTACCTTATATCAAATATCATACTCAATGGCAAAACCCTGAACGCATTTGCTTTAACATCATGAGCTAGATAGGGTCTCATTATCACCCCTCCATCACTGTACCCAAGTTCCTGGCCAATGCAGTTATGCAATAAATAGGACAAAAATATCCAAACTAGAAAGGAAGCAAAAGAATGCAATTTCATATGTAGAAACAAAAAAATTATATAAAAAGTATTAGAATTAATAAAAGAGCATCAAGAACAATTGCTGAATATAGAATCAATTTATAGGATTCCATTGCATTTCTAAACACCAGCAATAAAATTTGAGAATGTACGTTTAAAAATACAATACAGGACTTCCTAGGTGGCACAGTTGTTAAGAATCCACCTGCCAATGCAGGGGACACAGGTTCAATCCCTGATCCAGGAAGATTCCACATGCTGTGGAGCAACTAAGCCCGTGAGCCACAACTATTGAGCCCACATGCCACAACTACTGAAGTCCACGTGCCTAGAGCCTGTGCTCCACAACAAGAGAAGCCATGGCAATGAGGAGCCCACACACCACAATGAAGAGTAGCCCCCCTTCACCGCAACTAGAGAAAGCCCTCGTGCAGCAATGAAGACCCGACACAGCCATAAAAAAATAAATTAATTTAAAAAAATACAATACAATACAACCAGAATTTGCATCAAAGTAGCCAGGACTAAATTGAACAAACATTGTGTAAGACCTTTGTATAAGTAAGTGGAGAGAGATACTACTATGGATAGAAAGACACAATTTAAGTGTGTGTGTGTGTATATAACTCTTTCCTCAATTGATCAAACTGTCAGTAAAATTCTTTTTGTGGAACGTACAACCTGATTCTAAAATATATGTGGAAGTACAAAACACAATGAGACTTCAAAAGAAGAACAAAATGGGGGCTTGTCTTTAAAGATATCAAAAATTATTTTAAAGCTTTTCATTGTTGAAACAATGAAATATTGGCATGGGGATAGACAAAATGATCAATGGAAAGAATAGAAAGTCTAGAAATAGACATGCACATATATTTATACATGAGTTATGACCAACTTAGCATTGTAGATGAGAAAAGGATGGACTCTTCAATATTTGTTGCTGGGACACTTGGTTAAACATATGGGTGGAGGGATAAAATTGAATCCTTACCTCACACCATATACTGAAATCAGTCCCAAGTATATTAAAGACCTATAAAGCTTTTAAACAGACAAAAAAGAATAAATTTTTATGACTTTGGGATAGGAGGAGACCTCCTTAAACTAGACATAAAAGAACTTACCACAAAGGAAAAGAATGGTAAACTTAATTACGTTAAAATAATAATTTTTTTCATCAAAGCACATCATAGAGTGAAAAAATAAGCCATGAAGTAGGAAAAGAGCCATCCATAGTCAGAACAACATAAAGAACTCCTACAAACCAAGAAGTAAAAGACAAAACAAGCTAATAGACAAAAGGTTTAAAGCAAACATTTCACAGAAGAAGCAGCCAAATGACTAATAAACACATAAAGACATCCAACCTCATTGGTAGTCAGGAAATGCAGATTACAACTGTAATGTGTATCCACATTTCCAAAGTCAAAAAGTCTAATCATATGGAAACAACCAGAAAAGTCGATCAACTCTGGAATGCATAAACTGTGGGATATCCACATGGCAAAGCAAACAAATGGATTATAACAACATGCAGCTACACAGCTGTATCTCAGGAACAAAATGTTGAATACTAAAAGCAAGTCACAGAAGAATACAAGGTTCCATTTTCATAAAGTTTAAAAATGTGAAAAGCAGACAATATTCATTCTTAGAAACACATTCATCTTGTTAAACTACCCCTGAGAGTGAGGTGAGGGATTAAGATTGAGCGGGTGGCACATAAGGACTTCAAAAATAATGGTAAAGTTACTTTTCTTAAACTGGTGGTAGGTGATGGGGAGGGAGAGAGGAGGCAATGTTAGTTCATGGGGGGGGGTCTCAAGTCAGTCCCCATTGAAAGGAAGGGAGAGGGGTCACATGTGCCCTTCCCTGAGTGTGTTGGGAAACAGAGATGAGGAAGATTAGGAGAGATACACAATGGAAGTAAGAGAGATAGGAGAGTCTGGGGGGCAACGGAAAGTACAGAAGGCATGTCGTGGGCAGGGAGAATGGAAAGGTCAATATTAACTTACTCATTAGAGTCTGTTTTTGCATTTTCTTTTTTTTTAAATTTTTATTGGAGTATGGTTGATTTACAATGTTGTGTTAGTTTCAAGTGTACAACAAAGTGAATCTATTATACATATACATATATCCACACTTTTTTAAGATTCTTTTGCCTATAGGTCATTTCAGAGTATTGAGTAGAGTTCCCTGTGCTATAGAGTAGGTCCTTATTAGTTATCTATTTTATATATAGTAGTAGATATATGTCAATCCCAATCTCTCAATTTATCCCTCCCCCTCTTACCCCCTAGTAACCATAAGTTTGTTTTCTACATCTGTGACCTGATTAGAGACTTTAACATGTATCAACTCAGTCCTTAGTGATATCATGAGAGAGGTATTATACCTATTTTACAGATGAGGTAACTGACATGATCAGGCTGCTTTGCTGACTCCTCTCCCAACTCTCAAATGCCCTCAAGGTTCATCTCTTAGGTCTCTTCTCTACCTACCCCTGGAACTGCAGCTGTATTCATAATTGCCAAAATATGGAAGCAATCAAGATGTCCTTCAGTGGGATAAATAAACTGTGGTATGTCCAGACAATGGAATATTATTTGACACTAAAAACAAATGAACTATCAAGTCATGAAAAGACACAGAGGCACCTTAAATGCATATCACGAAGTGAAAGAAGTCAATCTGAGAAGGCTACATACTGTGCGATTCCAACTACATGACATTACAAAAAGGCAAAACAATGGTGACAGTAAAAACAATCAGTGGTTGCTGGGAAGGGGAGGTGATGGGAGGCAGAAAAATAGGCAGAGCACAGAGGATTTTAGGGCAGTGAAAATACTCTCTACAGTATTACAATAATGAATATATACCATTATACCTTTGTCCATACCCATAGAATGTACAACACCAAGAGTGAATCTTAAAATAAACTATGGACTATGGGTAATTATGATGTCAATTAGGTTTAAATAAAAAAACAGGCTATTCTAGTGAGTGATGTTGATAATGGGAGATGCTATGCATGTGTGGGGGCAGGGTGTACACAGAAGATCTCTGTACCTTCCTCTTCATTTTATTGTACATGTAAAACTGCTCTAAGAAAATCAAGTCTTAAAAAAAAAAAACTCCTGGAACTAATAAACAATTATTTTAAAAATTCAGGATACAAGGTTAATATACTAAACTTAATCACTTTCCTATATGCCAGCAATGAACAAGTGAAATTTGAAATTAAAAGCAATATACAGTGAAGAAGATGTGGTACATATATACAGAGGAATATCACTCAGCCATAAAAAGGAATGAAATTGGAACATTTGTATAGACATGTATGGACTGTCATACAGAGGGAAGTAAGTCAGAAAGAGAAAAAACAAATATCATATATTAATGCAAATATGTGGAATCTAGAAAAATGGTTCAGATCAACCAGTTTGCAAGGCAGAAATAGAGACACAGATGTAGAGAACAAACATATGGACACCAAGTGGGGAAGGCCTGTGGGGGGTTGGGGTGGGATGAATTGGGAGACTGGGATTGCCATGTATACATTACTAATAAGAAAAAATTATCAAATTGTACACTTTAAATATATGCAGTATATTAAAAAAAAAAAAAGCAATATACACGACTTCCCTGGCAGTCCACTGGTTAAGACTCCGCACTTCCACTATAAGGGGTGGGGGTTCAATCCCTGGTCAGGGAACTAGCATCCTGCATGCTGCACAGTGCGGCCAAATAAATAAATACAATATACCATTTATGTTAGCACCATCCCCCCAAATGATATAGGTTAAATATAGCAGAATATAAAGAGTATCTATGTGAGGGAAAACTACAAAACTCTAATGAGAGAAATCAAAGAACTAAATAAATAGAGAGATATTGTTTGAGCATGCGTAGTGAGACTCAATATTGTCAAGTTATCAGTTCTTCCAAACTTGATCTATAGATTCAATGTAATTCCAATCAAAATCCTAGCAAGTTATTTTGTGGATATCAACAAAGCGATTCTAAAATTTATGTGGAGAAGTGAAAGGCCCAGAATAGACAACATAATATTGAAGGAGAAGAATAAAGTTGGAGGACTGACACTACTGGACCTCAAGACTTACTATAAAGCTACAGTAATCAAGATGCTGTGTGGTATTGGCAAAAGAATAGACAAACAGGTCAATGAAACAGAATATAGAGCTCAGAGATAACCCCACATAAATGTAGTCAAGTGATAATTGACAAACTCGCACAGGCAATATGATAGAGCAAAACAGTCTTTTCAAAAAATGGTGCTGAAATAACTGAACATCCACCTGCAAAAAAAGTTAATCTAGACACAAACCTTACATCCTTCCCAAAAACTAACTCGAAATGCATCATAGACTTAAATGCTAAATGCAAAACTGTAAAACTCCTAGAAGATAACATAGAAGAAAATCTAATTGACCTTGGGCATGATATGACCCATGAAAGAAATAATTGACTAGCTGGAGCGCATTAAAATTAAAAACTTCTGCCCTGGAAAAGACTGTCAAGAGAATGAGAAGACAAGTCACACACTGGGAGAAAGTATTTGCAAAAGACACATCTGATAAAGGACTGTTACCCAAAATATGCAAAGAACTTTTGAAACCCAATAACAAGAAAACAAATAACTTAATTAAAAAATGGACAAAAGATCTGAACAGACACCTCACCAAAGAAGATTTATAGATGGCAAATAAGAACATGAAAAGATGCTTAGCATTATATGTCATTAGGTCATAGCATCACAGTGTCAAAATATCACGACAACAGAGAAAAAAGATGGCGGCGAAGTAGAGAGACGTGGAGTGCATCCCTCTCCACAGATGCATTGGGAATGCACGGAAGGACGCAGTAATTCCCACAGAGAGCCAGCTGAACACCAGCAGACGGCCTCGGACACCAGAAAGGACTGCGGGGAGCCCGACATAGCCGGTAGGGAGGCATCTACGACGGCTCAAAGAGGGTGAAGCGGCAGAGCTGTGGCAGACGGGAGGGAGTGAGAAACATACGGAGGGTCCGCAGCGCAGCTCAGCGTTCCCGGACCGAGACATCGATCCGCGGCTGAACGGAGGGTCCAGGAGCGGGAGCGTGGGAACCGGAGAGCTGGTTCAGGGTGAGAAACATTGTTGCCGGTAGGGTGACGGACCGAGAGGACAGGAGGGAGGAGGTCCGCGGAGAGGAGTGCCCGTCCCTGAGAGCTGCCAGGCCATGATGGCGGCTGGAGGCTGCAGGCTCATGGGCCGGGGGGAGGAGCCGGGTGCATAGCCTCTCTCTCTCTTTTGGCGCCTCTGCAACAGGCAGTGGAGAGACGCCCTGCCGGCCACCTAAGGCGCTCAGGGATAACAAGCACCCTCAGGCGCTCGGGCGGGGCTAGATTAAAACCCCTTGCAACGCCAGCAGCAGGGAGGCTGCCAAGAGAAAAAAAAACAACAACAGCATCAAAAAAGAAAAAAACCCCGAGAGAGGCTCAACTCTAAGACTTTCTGTGTACACCTGAGCCACCAGTGCCCTCTGCAACAGGCACCTCCAAGCCTGACTGAAACAACAGTGTGCCACTGCTCACTCACTCCCAGGAGAAGGAGCCACTATTGTACCCTCTCCCTCCCCACACACCAACGCTTACAGACGAACAATAAAAGAAACTCTGCTGGTCACAGAATAACGCAAAAAAACCCAAGGCAAGGAGAAGGACACTTACAGCTGAGACGCTAAGGAAACAGAAATAGTAGTATCAATACCTATTGAACTGGTCCATTCTGGGATCAGTTCTGGATTTTTTTTTTCTTTTTCTCTCTCTCCTTTTATTTTTTTTTTTCTTTATTAAATACGATCGTAGCCCTAAGGGATCTACACGTTTTATAACATAATTTTTTAATGATATTTTTTATTCTTTTTTTTTTTTTTTTTGCCTTTTTATAAACTTCTATATCTAGCTAAGTTTTTGGTAGTACGGACAATATATCTCTCATACTTTCCTTTCATCCCTATCTTTTATACATTTCTATTCCTTTCTTTTTATTTGCATATTTCCAACCACATTACGCTCCTCTGTTCCCCTTTCTTCCAGCCTTTTTAAGTTTATTTTATCTTAACATACTTATAAGCAACACTATCGGTCTGCTCAGACTTCTTGCTCTATTCTCCAGATGACGCACTGCCTTGGTATTTAATATTAGGCTTTTGTCTTTATCTTAGTTCTTAGTACAGTTGTCTAATTACATTCTGAGAATCTCCATTCTCTCTGGTGGTACTCTAGCTCTTTTCTATATTTGATCCTAGCTTACAAAATCTCCCTGGATTGATGTTTGTATGTGTAGGGTGTTATTTGTTTGTTTGCTTTTGCTTTTGTCTCTGATTTGTTCTGTTTCAGTTGTCAATTTCTGTTGGGTTTCTCTTTGAATATCTGATAGCACACTGGGGTTCTGTCAGGGCTTTCTAGAGCCTTATGTCCTAACGGATTCAGTAATTGTGTGTCTTATACATGTATGTGTTTCCTAGATTTAATATTCATTTAATCCAATACTTGGACATTAGTCTGAGGCTTGGACAGTCTTCTATAAACACTTCTATCGCCAGGACAAGCAACCCCAAAAGTTTGGACAACCATGAGGAAACAAAGAAACACCATGCAGGCAAAGGAGCAGGAAAAAAACCCACAAGACCAAATAAACGAGGAGGAAATAGGAAAAATGCCTGAAAAAGAATTTAGAGTAATGATAGTAAAAATGATACAAAATCTTGATAACAAAATAAAGTACAAGAAACAGTTCATAAGAACTCAGAAAAACAAACAGCAATGGATAACAAAATAACTGAAATTAAAAATACTCTAGATGGTATAAACAGCAGAATGACTGAGGCAGAAGAATGAATAAGTGAGTTGGAAGATAGAATGGGGGAAATAAACGCCACAGAGCAGGAAAAAGAAAAAAGAATAAAAAGAATAGAAGACAGTCTCAGAGACCTCAGTGATAACCTTAAACATACCAACATTCGAATTATAGGCATCTCAGAAGAAGAAGAAAACAAGAAAGGGTCTGAGAAAATATTTGAAGAGGTTATAGTGGAAAACTTCCCCAACATGGGAAAGGAAATAATTAACCAACTCCAAGAAGCACAGAGAGTCCCATACAGAATAAACCCAAGGAGAAATACACCAAGACACATATTAATCAAACTAACGACAATTAAACACAAAGAAAAAATATTAAAAGCAGCAAGAGAAAAGCAACAAACAACATATAAGGGAAAACCCATCAGGATAACAGCCAACCTATCTACAGAAACTCTGCAGGCCAGAAGGGAATGGCAGGATATACTGAAAGTCCTGAAAGAGAGAAACCTACAGCCAAGAATACTCTACCCAGCCTCATTCAGATTTGAGGGAGAAATCAAAAGCTTTCCAGACAAGCAAAAGTTAAGAGAATTCAGCACCACCAAACCAACCTTACAACAACTGCTAAAGGAACTTCTCTAAGTAGGACACACAAGAAAAGGAAAACACCTACAAATACAAACCCAAAACAATTCAGAAAATGGTCACATGTCAATAATCACTTTAAATGTCAATGGATTAAATGCTCCAACCAAAAGACACAGACTGGCTGAATGGATAGAAAAACAAGACCCTTCTATATGCTGCCTACAAGAAACCCACTTCAGACCAAGGGATACATATAGACTGAAAGTAAAGGGATGGAAAAAGATATTCCATGCAAATGGAAGTCAAAAGAAAGCTGGAGTAGCAATACTCATATCAGACAAATTAGACTTGAAAGTAAAGACTATTAAAAGAGACAAGGAAGGACACTACATAATGATCAAGGGATCCATTCAAGAAGAACATATCACAATGGTAAATATCTATTCCCCCAATATAGGAGCACCTCAATACATAAGGCAAATGCTAACAGCTATAAAAGGGGACATCAACAGTAACACAATAATAGTGGGAGACTTGAACACCCCACTTACATCAATGGACAGATCATCCAAACAGAAAATAAATAAAGACACACAAGCTCTAAATGACACATTAGACCATCTCAACTTAATTGATATTTATAGGACATTCCATCCAAAAACGACAGACTACACTTTCTTCTCAAGTGCACACGGAACATTTTCCAGGATAGATCACATCTTGGGTCACAAATCAAACCTCAGCAAATTCAAGAAAATTGAAATCATATCAAGCATCTTCTCAGACCACAATGCCATGAGACTAGATATCAATTACAGGAAAAAAACTGCAAAAAAATACAAACACATGGAGGCTAAACAATTCACTCCTCAACAACCAAGGAATCACTAAAGAAATCAAAGAGGAAATCAAAAAATATCTAGAAACAAATGACAACGAAAACACAACAACCCAAAACCTATGGGACACAGAAAAAGCAGTTCTAAGAGGGAAGTTTATAGCAATACAGTCCTACCTTAAGAAACAAGAAAATTATCGAATAAACAACCTAACCTTACACCTAAAACAACTAGAGAAAGAAGAACAAAGAAACCCCAAAGTGAGCAGAAGGAAAGAAATCATAAAGATCAGAGCAGAAATAAATGAAAAAGAAAGGAAAGAAACCATAAGAAAAATAAATAAAACTAAAAGCTGGTTCTTTGAAAAGATTAACAAAATTGATAAACCATTAGCCAGACTCATCAAGAAAAAAAGGGAGAAGATGCAAATCAACAGAATTAGAAATGAAAAAGAAGAAGTTACAACGGACACCTCAGAAATACAAAACATCATGAGAGACTACTACAAGCAACTATATGCCAATCAATTGGATAACCTGGAAGAAATGGATAAATTCTTAGAAAAATACAATCTTCCAAGACTGAACCAGGAAGAAATAGAAACCATGAACAGACCAATCACAAGCACGGAAATTGAGGCAGTGATTAAAAATCTCCCAACACACAAAAGCCCAGGACCAGATGGGTTCATGGGCGAATTCTATCAAACATTTCGAGAAGAGTTAACACCTATCCTTCTCAAACTCTTCCAAAATATTGCAGAAGGAGGAACACTCCCAAACTCATTCTACGAGGCTACCATCACCCTGATACCAAAATCAGGCAAAGATGTCACAAAAAAAGAAAACTACAGACCAATATCACTGATGAATATAGATGCAAAAATCCTCAACAAAATACTAGCTAACAGACTCCAACAGCACATTAAAAAAATCATACACCATGATCAAGTGGGGTTTATCCCTGGGATGCAAGGATTCTTCAATATACGCAAATCAATCAACGTGATACATCATATCAACAAATTGAAGGATAAAAACCATATGATCATTTCAATAGATGCAGAAAAAGCTTTTGACAAAGTTCAACATCCATTTATGATAAAAGCTCTCCAGAAAATGGGCATAGAAGGAAATTACCTCAACATAATAAAAGCCATATATGAAAAACCAAAAGCCAACATCGTTCTCAATGGGGAAAAACTGGAAGAATTCCCTCTAAGAACAGGAACAAGACAAGGGTGTCCACTCTCACCACTATTATTCAACATAGTTTTGGAAGTTTTACCCACAGCAATCAGAGAAGAAAAAGAAATAAAAGGAATCCAAATTGGAAAAGAAGAAGTAAAATTGTCACTCTTTGCAGATGACATGATATTATATATAGAAAACCCTAAAGACTCTACCAGAAAACTGCTAGCACTCATTGATGAGTTTAGTAAAGTAGCAGGATACAAAATTAATGCACAGAAATCTCTTGCATTCCTATACACTAACAACGGAAGAGCTGAAAGAGAAATTAAGGAAACTCTCCCATTCACCATTGCAACAAAAAGAATAAAATACCTAGGAATAAACCTGCCTAAGGAGGCAAAAGATCTGTATGCAGAAAACTTTAAGACATTGATGAAAGAAATCAAAGACGACACAAACAGATGGAGAGACATACCATGTTCCTGGATTGGAAGAATCAACATTGTGAAAATGACTGTACTACCCAAAGCAATTTACAGATTCAATGCAATCCCGATCAAATTACCAATGGCATTTTTCACAGAACTAGAGCAAGAAATCTTACAATTTGTATGGAAATGCAAAAGACCCCGAATAGCCAAAGCAATCTTGAGAAGGAAAAATGGAGTTGGTGGAATCAGGCTTCCTGACTTCAAACTATACTACAAGGCCATAGTGATCAAGACAGTATGGTACTGGCACAAAAATAGAAAGGAAGATCAATGGAATAGAATAGAGAACTCAGAAGTAACCCAAACACATATGGGCACCTTATCTTTGACAAAGGAGGCATGAGTATACAATGGAAAAAAGACAGCCTCTTCAATAAGTGGTGCTGGGAAAACTGGACAGCAACATGTCAAAGAATGAAATTAGAACACTTCCTAACACCATACACAAAAATAAACTCAAAATGGATTAAAGACCTACATGTAAGGTCAGACACTATAAAACTCCTCGAGGAAAACATAGGCAGAACACTCTATGACATCCATCAAAGCAAGATCCTTTTTGACCCACCTCCTAGAATCATGGAAATAAAATCAAGAATAAACAAATGGGACCTCATGAAACTTAAAAGCTTTTGCACAGCAAAAGAAACCATAAACAAGACTAAAAGGCAACCCTTAGAATGGGAAAAAATAATTGCTTATGAAACAACAGACAAAGGATTAACCTCCAAAATATACAAGCAGCTCATGAAACTTAATACCAAAAAAGCAAATAACCCAATCCACAAGTGGGCAGAAGACCTAAATAGACATTTCTCCAAAGAAGACATACAGATGGCCAACAAACACATGAAAAGATGCTCAACATCACTAATCATCAGAGAAATGCAAGTCAAAGCCACAATGAGGTATCACCTCACACCAGTCAGAATGGCCATCATCACAAAATCTGGAAACAACAAATGTTGGAGAGGGTGTGGAGAAAAGGGAACTCTCCTGCATTGTTGGTGGGACTGTAAGTTGGTACAGCCACTATGGAAAACAATTTGGAGGTTCCTTAAAAAACTACAAATAGAACTACCATATGATCCAGTAATCCCACTCCTGGGCATATACCCAAAGAAAACCAGAATCCCAAAAGAAACTTGTACCATAATGTTTATTGCAGCACTATTCACAATAGCCAGAACATGGAAGCAACCGAAATGCCCATCAACAAATGAATGGATACAGAAGATGTGGCATATATATACAATGGAATATTACTCAGCCATAAAAAGGGATGAGATGGAGCTATATGTAATGAGGTGGATAGAACTACAATCTGTCATACATAGTGAAGTAAGTCAGAAAGAGAAAGACAAATATTGTATGCTAACTCACATATACGGAATCTAAAAATGGCACTGATGAACTCAGTGACAAGAACAAGGATGCAGATACAGAGAATGGACTGGAGAACTCGAGGTATGGGAGGGGGCGGGGGGGTGAAGGGGAAACTGAGACGAAGCGAGAGAGTAGCACAGACATATATATACTACCAACTGTTAAATTCAGTGGGAAGTTGTTGTATAACAAAGGGAGCCCAGCTCAAGGATGGAAGATGCCTTAGAGGACTGGGGCGGGGAGGGTGGGGGGGACTCGAGGGGGAGGGAGTCAAGGAAGGAAGGGAATACAGGGATATGTGTATAAAAACAGATGATTGAACCTGGTGTACCCCCCCAAAAAATTTTAAAAAAATAAAAATAAATAAATAAATAAAAAAATATCACAACACACCTATTCAGATGACCAAAATCTAAAACACTAACACCAGGCTTCCCTGGTGGTGCAGGGGTTAAGAAGCCACCTGCCAATGCAGCAGACACTGGTTCGAGCTCCAGCCCAGGAAGATCCCACATGCCTCGGAGCAACAAAGCCCATGCACCACAACTACAGAGCCTACACTCTAGAGCCCGTGAGTCACAACTACTGAGCCCATGTGCCACAACTACTGAAGCCCATGCCCTAGAGCCCATGCTCTGCAACAAGAAAAGCCACTACAATGAGAAGCCCATGCACCTCGACAAAGAATAGCCCACGCCTGCCACAACTAGAGAAAGCCCAAAGACCCAACACAGCCAAAAATAAAATAAATAAATAAATTTTTAAAAAAACCACTAAAACACTAACACCACCAAATACTGGCAAGGATTGTGGAGCAACAGGAACTGCCATTCATTACTGGTGGGAATGCAAAACAATGCAGCCACTTTGGAAGACAGTTTGGCAGTTTCTTACAAAACTAAACATACTCTTACCATATGATTCAGCAATCACATGCCTTGGTATTTACTCAAATGAATTGAAGATTTATATTCACACAGAAACCTGAACAGAGATGTCTAGAACAACTTTATCCATAATTGCTGAAACTTGGAAGCAACCAAGATGTTCTTCGGTAAGTGAAAGGTTCAGTAAACTGGTACATCCAGATAATGGACTATTACTCAGCACTAAAAAGAAATGATTAAGCCATGAAAAGACATAGAGGAACTTTAAGTTAGTATTACTAACTGAAAGAAGCCAAGCTGAGAAGGCTGCATACTGTATGATTCCAAATATATGACATTATGGGAAAGGCAAAACTTTAGAGACAGTAGAAGGATCAGTGGTTTCCAAGGCTTGGTGGGGGGGGGGGGGGAAGGGGAATGAATAGGCTTAACACAGAAGATTTTTAGGACAGTGAAGCTATTCTGTATTCTGTATGATACTACAATAGTGGGTATATATCATTATAAATTGAAACCATAGACTGCACAACACCCAGAGTGAATCTCAATGTAAATTATGGACTTTGGGTGATAATCATGTCAGTGTAGGTTCATCAACTGTAACAAATGCAACACTGTGTTGCAGAATGTTGATATACAGGGAGGCTGTGTCTATGTATGGACAGGAGGCATATGGGAAATCTCTGTACTTCCCACTCAATTTTGCTGTGAACCTAAAAGTGCTCTAAAAACAAAGTCTATTAAAAAATAAAAACAGATTATGACCCATCAAATACAAAAGGAAATCGTGATATACATTAATAAGTGAATAAATTGAAAGTTTGATAAGGATCAGGATATTTACAGTTTCATCCCCCCCCCCAAAAAAAAAAAATGTACAAGGAGAAAAATAATAACTTGACAGTAGAGAAGTGACAGACACTACCTGAATCAAGTGCCCAAAGCAATCTTCATCAGTAATGGGAAAAAATGAAATCACACCACCTGATAGGATGCACTGAGAAGAACCATAGAGCCACTTCTGTGATATTCCTGCCAAAGATGCAAAACCTGAGTCTAATCTTGAGGAAACACAAAAAAAGCCAAATTGAAAGACGGGCTACAAAATAACAGATCTGCGGTCTTCAAAATGTCAAGATCATGAAAATTAAGGAAAGGCTGAGGAATTGTTCCAGACTGAAGGAAAAAAGACATGATAACTAAGTGGTGGTATCCTTTATTATATAAGATATTGTTGGGACAACTGGCAAAACTTGAATGGAGTCTGAAGGTTAGACAGTAGTAACAGGTCAATGCTTATTTTCTGATTGTGATGCTTATATTGTGGCTCTACAGCACTATCTTGCTTGTAGGCAATACACACTAAAGTATTAGGGGGGTGATGAGGCACCATATGAGCAGCAAACTCTCAAATGATTACAAGAAAAAATCTTTTTTTTGTACTATTCTTGCAAATTTGAGGTTTTTCAAATTTTTGAATTGAAGTTTATTTTATATGATATCTGCATGCTGTAGAATGAAGTTGGACCCTTACCTCACACCATATACAAAAATTAATTCAAAATGGATCAGTGACTTAAATATAGGAGCTAAAACCATAAATTCTTAGAAGAAAACACAGCAGTAAATTTTTATGACCTTAGATTTGGCAATGGATTCCTGACACCAAACGAAGAAGCAGCAAAAATAAAAATAGATAAAGTGGACTTCATCAAATTTAAAACCTTTGTGCATCAAAGGACATTACCAAGAGAGTGAAAAGGCAACCTACAAAATCTGATAAAATATTTGCAAATTAGATTTCTGATAAGGGTCTAGTATCCAGAATATATAAAGAACTATTGCAAATCAACAATAAAAAGAAAGCCTAAATTTAAAAATGGGCAAAGTACTTAAGTAGACATTTATTAAAAATATATACAACAGGAGATGCTTCAAGATGGCAGAGTAGAATGTGCACTCACTCCCTCTTGCAAGAGTGCCAGAATCACAACTAACTGATGAACAATCATTGACAGGAAGACACTAGAACTCACCAAAAAAGACTCCCCACATCTAAATACAAAGGAGAAGCTGCAATGAGACAGTAGGAGGGGTGCAATCACAATAAAATCAAATCCCATAACCACTGGGTGGACAACTCACAAACTGGAGAACAGTTATACCACAGAAGTCCACCCACTGGAGTGAGGGTTCTGAGCCCCATGTCAGGCTTCCCAACCTCAGGGTCCAGCAATGGGATGATGAATCCCCAGAGAATCAGACTTTGAAAGTCAGCAGGATTTGATTGCAGGACTTCCACAGGACTGAGGAAAACAAAGATTCCACTCTTGGAGGGCACACAGAAAGTAATGTGTGCACCAGGACACAGGGGGAAGGAGCAGTGACCCCATAGGAGACTGAATCAGACCTACCTGCTGGTGTTGGAGGGTCACCTACAGAGGTGGGGGGTGGCCATGACTCACTGCAGGGACAGAGACACTGGTAGCGGGGGTTCTGGGAAGTGCTCATTGGTGTGAGCCCTCCTGGAGTCCACCATTAACCCCACCAAAGAGCCTGTAAGC
Organism: Hippopotamus amphibius kiboko; assembly: GCF_030028045.1. Lineage (NCBI taxonomy): Eukaryota > Metazoa > Chordata > Mammalia > Artiodactyla > Hippopotamidae > Hippopotamus > Hippopotamus amphibius. Next base: position 19,576,626 of record NC_080186.1, read on the forward strand.
TTGGGTGTTGGGTCGCCTCAGGCCAAATAACCAAAGGGTGGGAATGCAGCCCCACCCATTGGCAGGCAAGCAGATTAAAGTTTTACTGAGCTTGGCCCACCAAAACAACACCCAGCCCTACCCACAACCAGTTCCTCCTAACAGGAAGTGCACAAAAGCTTCTTATATAGTTTCCTCCACAAGAGGGCAGACAGCAGTATCAAGCAGTATCAATGGTATTTTGTTCTGTGGAACTGAAAACCACAGCCACAGAAAGATAGAAAAAATGAAAAGGCAGAGGACTTTGTACCAGATAAAGGAACAAGATAAAATCCCAGAAAAACAACTAAATGAAGTGGACATAGGCAACCTTCCAGAAAAAGAATTTAGAATAATGATAGTGAAGATGATCCAGGACTTTGAAAAGAGACTGGATGCAAAGATCAAAAAGATGCAAGAAAAGTTTAACGAAGACCTAGAAGAATTAAAGAACAAACAAATAGAGATAAGCAATACAGTAACTGAATTGAAAAATACACTAGAAGGAAACAATAGCAGAATAACTGAGACAGAAGAATGGATACGTGACCTGGAAGACAAAATGGTGAAAATCACTGATGCAGAAAAGAATAAAGAAAAAAGAATGAAAAGAAATTAAGACAGCCTGAGAGACCTCTGGGACAACATTAAACGCACCAACATTCGCATTACAAGGGTCCCAGAAGAAGAAGAGAGAGAGAAAGGACCCAAGAAAATATTGGAAGAGATTATAGTCAAAAACTTCCCTAACGTGGGAAAGAAAATAGCTACCCAAGTGCAGGAAGTGCAGAGAGTCCCAGGCAGGATAAACCCAAGGAGAAACATGCCAAGACATATAGTAGTCAAATTGACAAAAATTAAAGACAAAGAAAAATTATTAAAAGCAACAAAGGAAAAACGACAAATAACATACAAGGGAACTCCCATAAGGTTAACAGCTGATTTCTCAGCAGACACTCTGCAAGCCAGAAGGGAGTGGCATGATATATTTCAAGTGATGAAAGGGAAGAAGCTACAACCAAGAATACTCTACCCAGCAAGAATCTCATTCAGATTTGATGGAGAAATCAAAAGCTTTACAGACAAGCAACAGCTAAGAGAACTCAGCACCACCAAACCAGCCCTACAACAAATGCTAAAGGAATTCCTCTAAGTGAGAAACACAAGAGAAGAAAAGGATCTACAAAAACAAAAACAAAACAATTAAGAAAATGGTAATAGGAACATACATATTGACAATTACCTTGAATGTAAATGGACTAAATGCTCTAACCAAAAGACACAGACTGGCGAATGGACACAAAAACAAGACCCATATATATGCTGTCTACAAGAAACCCACTTCAGACCTAGGGATACATACAGACGGAAAGTGAGGGGATGGAAAAAGACACTCCACACAAATGGAAATCAAAAGAAAGCTGGAGTAGCAATACTCATATCAGATAAAATAGACTTTAAAATAAAAACTGTTGCAAGAGACAAGAAAGGACACTATATAATGATCAAGAGATCAATCCAAGAAGAGGATATAACAATTATAAATATATATACACCCAATATAGGAGCACCTCAGTACATAAGGCAAAGGCTAACAACTATAAAAGAGGAAATGGACAGTAACACAATAATAGTGGGGGACTTTAACACAGCAATTATACCAATGGACAGATCATCCAGACAGAAAATTAATAAGAAAATGCAAGCTTTAAATGACACAATAGACCAGCTAGATTTAATAGATATTTACAGGACATTCCATCCAAAAACAGCAGATTACACTTTCTTCTCAAATGCACATGGAACATTCTCCAGGATAGATCATATTTTGGGTCACAAATCAAGCCTTGGTAAATTTAAGAAAATTGAAATCGTATCAAGCAACTTTTCCAACCACAACATTATGAGATTAGAAATCAATTACAGGAAAAAAATTGTAAAAAACACAAACACATAGAGGCTAAAAAATATGCTACTAAAGAACCAAGAGATCACTGAAGAAATCAAAGAGGAAATCAAAAAATACCTAAAGACAAATAAAAATGAAAACACAATGATCCAAAATCTATGGGTTGCAGCAAAAGCAGTTCTAAAAGGAAAGTTTATAGCAATACAATCTCACCTCAAAAAACAAGAAAAACCCCAAATAAACAACCTAACCTTACACCTAAAGAAACTAGAGAAAGCAGAGCAAACAAAACCCAAAGTTAGTAGATAGAGAGAAATCATAAAGATCAGAGCAGAAATAAATGAAATAGAAGCAAAGAAAACAATATCAAAAATCAATAAAACTAAAAGCTGGTTCTTTGAGAAGATAAACAAAATTGATAAAGCTTTAGCATACTCATCTAGAAAAAGAGGGAGAAGACTCAAATCAATAAAATTAGAAATGAAACAGGAGAAGTTACAATGGACACCACAGAAATAAAAAGCATCATAAGAGACTACTACAAGTAACTATATGCCAATAAAATGAACAACCTGTAAGAAATGGACAAATTCTTAGAAAGGTATAACCTTCCAAGACTGAAATCAGGAAGACATAGAAAATATGAACAGACCAATCACAAGTAATGAAATTGAAACTGTGATGAAAAATCTTCCAACAAACAAAAGTCCAGGACCAGATGGTTTCACAGGTGAAGTCTATCAAACATTTAGAGAAGAACTAACACCCATCCTTCTCAAACTCTTCTGAAAAATTTCAGAGGAAGGAACACTCCCAAACTCATAATATGAGGTCACCATCACCCTGATACCAAAACCGGACAAAGATACTACAAAAAAAGAAAATTACAGACCAATATCACTGATGAATTTAGATGCAAAAATCCTCAACAAAATACTAGCCAACAGAATCCAACAACACATTAAAAGGATCATACACTATGATCAAGTGGGGTTTATCCCTGGAATGCAAGGATTCTTCAGTATATGCAAATCAATCAATGTGATACACCATATTAACGAATTGAAGGATAAAAAGCACATGATCATCTCAATAGAGGCAGAAAAAGCTTTTGACAAAATTCAACACCCATTTATGATAAAAACTCTCCAGAAGGTGGCCATAGAGGGAAACTACCACAACCTAATAAAGGCCATATATGACAAAGCTACAGCAAACATCATTCTCAATGGTGAAAACTGAAAGCATTCCCTCTAAGATCAGGAACAAAACAAGGATGTCCACTCTTGCCACTACTATTCAACATAGTTTTGGAAGTCCTTGCCACAGCAATCAGAGAAGAAAAAGAAATAAAAGGAATCCAAGTAGGAAAAGAAGTAAAACTGTCACTGTTTGCAGATGACATGCTACTATACATAGAAAATCCTAAAGATGCCACGAGAAAACTACTTGAGCTAATCAATGAATTTGGTAAAGCTGCAGGATACAAAATTCACACAGAGAAATCTCTTGCATTTTTATACACTAACAACAAAAGATCAGAAAGAGACATTAAGGAAATGATCCCATTCACCATTGCAACAAAAAGAATAAAATACCTAGGAATAAACCTAATTAAGGAGGTAAAAGACCTGTACTCAGGAAACTATAAGACACTAATGAAAGGAATCAAAGATGACACAAACAGATGGAGAGATATACCATGTTCTTGGATTGGAAGAATCAACATTGTGAAAATAACTATACTACTCAAAGCAATCTACAGATTCAATGCAATCCCGATCAAATTACCAATGGCCTTTTTTACAGAACTAGAGCAAAAAATCCTAAAATTTGTGTGGAGACACAAAAGACCCTGACTAACCAAAGCAATCTTGAGGAGAAAAAATGGAGCTGAAGGAACCAGACTCCCTGACTTCAGACTATACTACAAAGCTACAGTAATCAAGACAATATGGTACTGACACAAAAACAGAAATATAGATCAATGGAACAGGATAGAAAGCCCAGAGATAAACTACGGTCAACTAATCTATGACAAAGAAGGCAAGGACATACAATGGAGAAAAGGCAGCCTCTTCAATAAGTGGTGCTGGGAAAATTGGACAGCTACATGTAAAAGAATGAAATTAGAACACTCCCTAACACCATACACAAAAATAAACTCAAAATGGGTTAAAGACCTAAATGTAAGGCCAGACACTGTAAAACTCTTAGAGGAAACATAGGAAGAACACTCTTTGACATAAATCACAGCAAGATCTCTTTTGACCCACCTCCTAGAGTAATGGAAATAAAAACAAAATAAATAAGTGGGACCTAATGAAACAAAATCTTTTGTATAGCAAAGGAAACTATAAGTAAGATGAAAAGACAACCCTCAGAATGGGAGAAAATATTTGTGAACGAATCAACAGGCAAAGGATTAATCTCCAAAATATATAAATAGTTCATGCAGCTCAATATCAAAAAAACAAACAACCCAATCAAAAAAATGGGCAGATCTAAATAGGCATTTCTCCAAAGAAGACATACAGATAGCCAAGAGGCACATGAAAAGCTGCTCAACATCACAAATTGTTAGAGAAATGCAAATCAAAACTACAATGAGGTATCACCTCCCACCAGTTAGAATGGGCATCATCAGAAAATCCACAAACAATAAATGCTGGAGAGGGTGTGGAGAAAAGGGAACCCTCTTGCACTGTTAGTGGGACTGTAAATTGATACAGCCACTATGGAGAACAGTATGGAGGTTCCTTGAAAAACTAAAAATAGAATTACCATATGACCCAGCAATCCCACTACTGGGCATATACTCAGAGAAAACCATAATTCAAAAAGATACATGCACCCCAATGTTCGCTGCAGCACTATTTACAATAGCCAGGACATGGAAGCAACCTAAATGTCCATCAACAGATGAATGGATAAAGAAGATGTGGTACAGATATACAATGGAATATTACTCAGCCATAAAAAGGAATGAAATTGGGACATTTGTAGAGACATGGATGGACCTAGAGACTGTCATACAAAGTGAAGTGAGTCAGAAAGAGAAAAACAAATATCATATATTAACGCATATATGTGGAATCTAGAAAAATGGTTCAGATCAATCAGTTTGCAAGGCAGAAACAGAGACACAGATGTTGAGAACAAACATATGGACACCAAGTGGGGAAAGCAAGGGGTGGGGGGTGGGAGGTATTTGGGGTGGGATGAATTGGGAGATTGGGATTGCCATATATACATTACTAATAAGAAAAAAAATCAAACTGTACACTTTAAATGTATGCAGTTTATTGCATGTCAATTATATCTCAATAAAAATTCTAAAAAAATATATACAACATTATATACTGATGTAAATAATGTCATGGAGGGGGAGAACCTAAAATATATATGTGTATATATATTTTATAATAATACTATATATATATATACAATATAATATATATAGTATATATATTTTTATCATATATATATATATATACACACACAACAGACATGTTTCCAAAGAAGACATACAAATGGCCAATAGGCACATGAAAAACTGGTCAACATCACTAATTATCAGGGAAAAGCAAATCAAAACTACAGTACGATATCACTTCATACTTGTCAGAGTGGCTATCCTCAAAAAGACAAGAGATAACAAATGTTGGCAAGGATGTGGAGAATCCTTGTGCACGGTTGCTGGGAATATAAATTGGTGTGGCCACCACGGGAAACAGTATAGAGGTTTCTCAAAAAGTTAAAAAATAGAACTACCATATGATCTAGCAATCCCACTTCTGGGTATATATCCAAAGGAAATGAAAACAGAATATCAAAGAGATATGTACACTCCCATGTTCATTCCAGCATTATTCACAAAAGCCAAGATATGGAAACAACCTAAGTATCCTTCAATAAATAAATGAATAAAGAAGATGTGGAATGTACATATACAGTGGAATGTTATTCAGCCATAAGAAAAAAAGGAAATCCTGCCATTTGGATCCAGTCTTTTTTCAAAGTCCTGGATCATCTTCACTATCATTATTCTGAATTCTTTTTCTGGAAGGGTGCCTATCTCCTCTTCATTTAGTTGTTTTTCTAGGGTTTTAGCTTGTCCCTTCATCTGGTACAAAGTCCTCTGCTTTTTCATTTTCTCTGTCTTTCTGTGGCTGTGGTTTTCAGTTCCATAGAAGGAAATACTGCTGATACTGCTTGATTCTGCTGTCTGACCGCTTGTGGAGGAAGCTATCTAGGAGGCTCCTGTGTGCTTCCTGATAGGAGGGACTGATGGTGGGTAGGGCTGGGTGGGCGGAGCTCAGTAAGACTTTAATCTGCTTGTCTGCCAATGGATGGGGCTGTGTTCCCACCTTGTTTGATATTTGGCCTGAGGCTACCTAGCACTGGACCTTACAGTCTCTTTGGTGGGGCTAATGGTGGACTCTGGAAGGGCTCACGCCAATGAGCACTTCCCAGAACCCCTGCCGCCAGTGCCCCTGTCTCCTCGGTGAGCCACAGCTGCCCCCACCTCAGCAGGCAACCCTCCAATACCAGCAGGTAGGTCTGGTTCAGTCTCCTATGGGGTCACTGCTCCTTTCCCCGGGTCCTGGTGAGCACACTTTTTGTGTGCCCTGCAAGAGTATCTGTTTTCCCCAGTCCTGTGGAGGTCCTGCAATCAAATCCCGCTGGCTTTCGAAGTCTGATTCTCTGGGGATTCCTCCTCCAGTTGCTGGACTCCCAGGTTGGGAAGCCTGACGTGGGGCTCAGAACCCTCACTTTAGTGGGTAGACTTCTGCAGTATAACTGTTCTCCAGTTTGTGAGTCACCCACCCAGCATTTCTGGGATTTGATTTTAAAGCGATTGCGCCCCTCCTACCGTCTCATTGCGGCTTCTCCTTTGTCTCTGGATGTGGGGTGTCTTTTTTGGTGAGTTCCACTGTCTTTCTGTCGATGATTTTTCAGCAGGTAGTTGTATTTCCAGTGCTCTTGCAAGAGGGAGTGAGCGCACATCCTGCTACTCCACCATCTTGGAAATCCTGCCATTTGGGACAACACTGATGGCCTTTGAGTGAAATAAGCCAAACAGAGAAAGATAAATACTACATGGTGTCACTTATACCTGAAATCTTTTTTTAAAAATGTCAAACTCAGACACGGAGAGTAGAAAAGTGATTGCCAGGGCTGAGGGGTGGGGAAACATGGAAGAGTTGGTGAAAAGCTACAAACGTTCAGCTGTAAGATGAATAAGTTCTAAAGATCTAATGTAAACATCATGACTCTAGTTGATAACATTGTATTGTATAATTCAGATTTATTAAGAGAGTAGAGCTTAATTGTTTTCACCAAAAATAAATAAGGTGATGGATGTATTAATTACCTAGATGGGAGGAATCCTTCCACAATGTTCATCAAATCACCATGATGTACATTTCAAATACCTTACAATTTTATGTGGCAATTATACCTCAAAAAAGCTGACATGAATAAATAAATAAAGGTTTATTTTAACCTTCTCACATTGGGGGAAAAAAATGATAAGAAGGTATACAAGAGGCCAATAAGCACATGACAGGACACTCAACATCACAAATCATTAGGGAAATGCAAATCAAAACCACACTGAGATACCACTTCACACCCACTAGAATGGCTCTAATTTTTTAATGGAAAATAACAAGTGATGGCAAGGATGTGGAGAAATTGCCGGTGGGAACGTAAAATGGTACAGCCATTTTGGAAAACAGTTTGGCAGTTCCTCATAATGGCCCATCAATTCCACTCCTAGGTATATACCCAAAAGAATTGCAAGCAAATACATGTACATACATGTTCATAGCAGCCAAAGGACATATGGAAAACAACCTGACATCCAGCAAAGAATGAATGGGCAAATTGTGGTATATACAAACAATGGCATATTATCCAGCCATAAAAGGGAATGAAGCACACTGCAGCATGGGTGAACCACAAAAACATTATGCTAAGTGAAAAGAAAGAAGACACAAAAGGCCACATGTTGTATGGTTCCATTTATATGAAAAGTCCAGAATAGGCAAATCCACAGAGACGGATTGGTGGTTGCCAGGGGCTGGGGGGAAGGGGAACAGAGACTGGCTGTTTAACATGCACGACGTTTCCTTGGGGGATGATGAAAATGTTTTGGAACTAGGCAGAAGTGATGCTTGCATAACACTGTAAATGAACTAAATGCCACTGAATTGTTCAATTTTAAACGATTAATTTTATATTATGTGAATTTCACCTTAATTTAAAAGGAAAAAAAAAAAACTACTAGCTTCCTTCCCTGCACCTCATCTTCTTCTCGTGCTATAGGGATTAAAATCCCTATAAACCTTTGGATTATCACCCATAGTATAAAATTAATATCCATGTGTTCAGACTGATACAAATAAGTGATTGGATTAAAAATTAATAAATAGGGGAGAAGAGATATGTCTCTCATGCCAAAGATTTCCAAAGAATTTATGTAGACACTCCCCCATCTCAAAGGGGTGGAGCTCAACTCCATCCCCTTCAGTGTGGGCTGCACATCGCAACTTCCTTCAAAGAATAGAATACTGAAAGGAGTCAGAGGGAGCAACTATGCAGTGGAGAAATCTGGAAACACGACCTTAACCAAAGGGTCAAGGGAACATCACAGTGAGAAGTCATGTTGATGACATGTGTCCCCTCCATATGAAGTGATGAGAAAGCAACTTCATCTTCCTCCCAAAACCCATAACCACAGTGTAGGCATGATAAAAAATCAGATAGTCCCTAACTGAAGGACATTCTGCAAAACACCTGATCAATGAATGATCCTCAAGACTGTCAAGGTCATCAGAAACAGGGAAAGTCTCAGAAACCGTCACAGACCAGAGGAGGCCAAGGAATCCTGACAACTGAACATAATGGGGTGTCCTGGCTGGCGGGCGAGAACAGGAAATGGACCTTAGGGGGAAACCAGTGAACTCAGAATCAACCATGGAATTTAGTTAATAGTAGTGTACCAGGGCTGGTTCCTTAGTAGTGAAACATGGACCACACGAATGTAAGATGTTAATACTGGGGGAAGCTGGATGGAGGGTATACAGGAAATCTTTGTACTATCCTTGCAACTTTTCCGTAAATCTATCAATAAAACTATTGTAAAATAAAAGCTTTATTTAAAGAAAAAAAGGCAAGGGACAAAACAGTAAATATTAGTGCTATCATATAAACATACATATGCATGTGTAATACACACATTTGCACATGCACTGAGTACCTCAGAAAGCATACTCTAACACCAGAGGCCTCTGAGAGGAACAAGGTGCTTGGAGGACAGGGAAAAGAGGACACGGCATACCTTCTTCTACCTTTTGAATTCTGAATACGAATGGTTAAAAAAATGGAGTGTTCTGGGAATTCCCTGGCGGTCCAGTGGTGAGGACTAGGTGCTTTCACTGCCAAGGGCGCAGGTTCAATCCTTGGTCAGGGAACTAAGATCCCACAAAAAAGAAAAAAAAAAAACCCAAACAGAAAACATGAGTGTTCTGTGTTATCTTTAGCACAGACTATAATTAGAATGGTATTGAGAAGGAGAACCATGCAAGGATGACACGCAAATTCATGAACTGTTCCATATTCTTTAGTGTTTAGTGGGCATAGAGTTTCAATTTTGTAAGATGAAAAAGTTCTAGAGATCTGTTGTTCAACAGTGTAAATATACTTAACATTACTGAACTATATGCTTAGAAATGGTTAAGATGGCAAATTTAATGCTATGTGGCCTTACTACAATTAAAAAAAAGAGTGTTTTAAAGCAAAAGTGACAAAATGTTAATATCTGTTCAGAGATGGGTATGCAGTTTTTCTGCTTAATTATGTTCTGTAATTTTCTGCATATTTGAAATTTTTAAATCTCGGCCAGGGTTCTGCGTATGCAAAGGCCCTGAGGCAGGATGAGCACAGCCAGTGTGGGCTAGAGTGCAGGGAGTAAAAGACAAAGTGGCACAGGATGAGAGAAGTAGGTGGGGACTCAGTCACACAGCCACGGGAGACAACGCCCTTCCCACACATTCCAGAGGCTCCCACCCCTGCCAGCCTGGAAGTCAGTTCTGCTCCCAAGCACTCACAGGGCTTCTAAGTCTGCTTCCCAAATCACGCAGAGCCAGCCCCAGCCCAGCCCCCAGCTCTGCCCTGAACAGGACGAGCTCATTGTTTCCCTTCCTCTCTAGGCTGCTTTTCCCCACAAGAGGCAGTTCTGAGCCAACAGGTTTCTGTGGTGGATACCCCAGGGCAGGGTTCATACAAAGACTCTACTGTCTCAGGCACCATCCTGGCCCGGCAGAGCTGGATCCTCGCCTGATCCTCCAGCCTCCACATCAAAGAGGCGACATCTAAACCCTCGCCAGCCGCCCACAGCACTCAGCCCAGCCCTGGTCCCGGGTGGCTCTCTTGGGGTACTTTTCACCCCTCGGGTATGAGGAGAGAGGTGGAGGCAGGACATGACAGTAGCTGGTTGGCACTGCTGTCTCCTGGAGAAGAGTCAAGCCATGGGGTGCAGCATCTTCCACGAGCATGGCACTTTACAGTGCTCAGCACACCTCAAGAGAGAGGCAGAGTCGGTACTGGCATGCTTGTGACAGGTAAGGAAAAGGAATCCGATTGTACTGAGGTCACAGCTGGCCAGAGGGCCCAGACCCTCGAGCTCCCAGAAGCACAGGAGGTTTCCACTCCAGGATTGGCAGTCTGACAACAAAGACACAGGGCAAGGCCTCCCAACGGCACCACTTGGTAGCTGGGATCTTGGGCAGACCTCCTGATGGTGACCTCCCAAGGGTGCCAAGTGCAGTGCCTGGTGTGTCATAAATATTCAACAGGAGGTGGCTCTTCTAACCATGATGCCCTAGAAACAACCCACTAGAGAGCTGTCACTAACAGCCTACTCACCTACTCTAGAGGGCATCGCATGGACTGAAATAGGAGGAGAGGTGAGGGCAGGTGGGGGCAGAGCACCCGCCGGGTAGACCACCTGCCCCACCCCCAGGCTCACCAGCTTTACTACAATTAAATGCAATCAGAGCCAAAGAAGAGGCGGCGGGAGCCAGGAGACCTGGGGGGTCCAGTCCCCACCCTGATCGTGATGTGCTGTGTCCCTCTTGGCGAGTCACTTCCTCTCTGAGCCTCATGTTTTTTTTTCATCAGTAAAATGAAGAGTCTGGACATCAAGAAAGGCCCTTCAAAACTAAAGTCCTATGAATGTATTTTATTTCCTAATTCCTTCTAAAATGGATAGGTAGATAGATAGACATGGATGGATGGATGGATGTGCGGATGGGGGAGGTGGACGAATGATTGATAAAAATTGGTGGGTTATTATCTTCTTTTAAGGCTGACTCAAGAAAGAAAGAAAGGGGGAAAGGAAAGAAGGGAGGGAAGAAGGAAGGAAGGGAGGAAGGAAGGGGGAGAGAAAGAAAGAGAGAGAAAGAGGGGGGGAAGGGAACTAGCTACTGCTCACTGGGCCCTCCCACATGCCTTGTGTTGTTCAAAGCATTTACATGGGGCTCTCCTGCCTCTTCAAAACAGCAGCAGGTGAAGAAATTCTTCAGAAATGGCAAGGATAAAAGGTCCAAAACTACTGCCAGAAACAAGCTGTATCAGTCAAGTTTCTCAGAGAAACAGAACCAATAAGATGGATGGATGGATGGATGGATGGATGGATGGATGGATGGATGGATGGATGGATGGAGAGATGGATGGATGGATGGACAGATGAATAGATGGATGGATGGGTAGGTGCATGAATGGATAGATGGATGGATGGGTAGATGGGTGAGTGGATGGATGGATTTATCTTAAGGAATTGGCTCACACAATCATGAAGACCAGCAAGTCCAAAATCTTGTAAGCAGCAGGCTGGAATCTTCCAGCAGCTGGAAACTCAGGTAAAAGGTGATTAACAGCCTTGAGGTAGAATGTCTTCTCTTAGAAACCTCAGTTTTTGCTCTTAAGGCCTTGGATTGATTGGATGGGGCCCACCCACAATATCAAGGGTAACCTCCTTTACGTAAAGGCAACTGATTGTAGGTGTCAGCTACAGTCCCTTCAGAGCAACACCTAGCTTAGCATTTGATTACCTAACTGGGTACGATAGCCTAGCCAAGTCGGCCGAGCACTGACCATCACCCCAGCTGACCCAGCCTCAACTGTGCTTCCCTTAACCTCGCTCCCATTTCCCCAACCCAGCTGAACCCAATTCCCCATCCTTATTTCAAAGAATTAACCTCCAGGCAGTGGCATTTCCACAGTCAAGACCTCCAGGGGCCTCACCCAGTAGGGTTTGATATTGGGATGGAAGCTGAACAGAACCAGAAAGATATTTCTATCAGGAACTTGGAACAAAAGACCCAGACTTGGCCAAATGAGCCACAAAAACCTGAAAAAGAAAAGAAAAAACCTACTCCCCAGATCAGCTGATCTCTCTCTAGGTTCTCAGGGTTTTTTTTCCAGCTCCATGGATTCCTTGGCATTCGCTGTCTCTCATAAACATATTTCTGTGATATATACTGTAAATCTGCTTCATTTGAAATTCACAGTTAATGACCTATTCCCTCGGATTCAGGAAACAGAGTGAGGTTCCGGCTTTTAAAGGCCAGGAGTTTACTAGCCAGAATATGACAAGTATTACAAAGTATAGGCCTGCTCTAAAAGCACTTAAGAAACAGTCTCCATCAGAAATTTCTAGAATACCTTCAAATAACATCATTTATCTGCCAAAAGGCCAAGGCGGTGGGGAGCGGTGGTGGGCGGGGAGTAAATGAGTATTTGATCAAATCCATACTTTCAACTCCCTGAGGAGGGGGGATAAATGGTTACTAACCCTTCTTACTCTGGCGAAGGTTTATGTGCACACTTGTGTGGGCAGGGGGTCCGCATGGGTGCAGATGGGTACACACGTGGGCACCAAAGACCCTTCCATCCACCAGCCCCCACGGCTGACAAAACAAACTCCACCATGATCTGAACTCTGTGACAAAGAGGTAATTTAATAAAATGAGTATCCGTGTTTTCGGGTCAGCCCACTTAACTGAAATCCAAAGCCAGCTCTGGAGTAAATTGGGCTGCGGACGCATCCATCAGGCCCGTGCTCACTTTCTCATTTTCAATAGAGTCAGGGCTTAACCAGGTTAATTTTTGTTAAACACATTACCCAGGTACTCTCCTCTTACCAGCCCAATGATTTTGTGTCGGGCCTGAAGGATTGTAATTGCAATCCAGTGAGACGCCAGCTCAGCAGGGTGATTTACCGAGGCCCGTGGAGCCCAGGCTGGCCTCCTACCTGCTGGCCGCTGGACGGGAACTTTCTGCCTTGAATCTTGTCGTGATGAACGGCCAAGGGCCCAGAACGAGGCGTCACGTGAGAGGCTGTCCCTGGGGAGAACTGGATGCTGCTTCTTTTGGACACATTGTGCTTCTCTCCAAGCCTGGAGGGGGAGGTTGGGGGAAGTGGGGGGGGGGGGGGGCGGCGGGGAGGTGGCACAAGGGCCTCTTTGTTCCACGGAACAGAAACGCGGGAGGGGCTGGGCTTCCGGAACTGGTCAGCTCGAGTCATGCCCATTCCCTGGGGGAATGTGACCTCCTGTCATATAACGAACATTCCCAGCCTGACTTTCCAGTCTCCTCTGGACCACGGGGCTCACCGGGACAGGCCCGGGGCTCACCGGGACAGGCCCAGTGCTCCCACCTCAGACCCCACTGTCTTCTCCCAGCTTCTCTCCCCTTCACTCTCTTTGGGCCCAACTCCTACCTACTCCCATCCGGCTTTGTGGTCACTTCACCTGTGGCCTGAGCCACTCGCCTCACATGTCCACGTCCCAGGCCCCTCATCTGGGGTGTGACAAGGACATGTGCCCGTAGGGTCATGGAGACAAAGCCTGGGGAGCAGCCCGCCTGGTGCCTGGCACACAGTGAGCCTTCCGTCAATGTCAAGTGCAGTCATTTCCCTTAAGAAGAGAAGCTGGAAAGGATGGACAAGAACCAGTCCTGGTGAGGGGAAGGAGAAACTGGAGCCCTCCTCCACTGCTGATGGTAATGTAAGTGGTGCAGCCTCTGTGGAAACAGTTTGGCAGTTTCTTAAGTTAAATGTGCACTTACCATATGACCCAGGAATGTTCACTCCTTGGTATTTGCTCACTCCCGAGAGAAATGAAAACATGTGTCCACACAAAGACATCTGCGCAAATGATCACGACAGCTTTGCTGGTAATACCACAAAACTGGAAAGAACCCAGATGCCCATCGGCAGATGAATGAAGAAACTGAGTGTGGTCTCTCCACACAGTGGAGTGTTATTCAGCCGTAAAAAGGGAAGAAGAATGATACCTTCTACGACATGGATAACCCCAGAAAATCATTATGCCAACTGGAAAAAGTAGACGCAAAAGACCACATAGTGTATGATTCCACACACACGAAATGTCCCGAAAAGGCAAATCTATAGAGACAGAAATTAGATTAGTGGTTGCCCGGAGCTGAAAAGTAGAGCAAGGATTAACTACCCATGTAAATGGGCACTCAGGATCTTACCGAGGTGGCAAAATATCTAAAACTCGATTGTGGTGTTGGATGCACGGCTCAGTAACTTTACTAAAAAGCATTAAACTGTACACTTAAAATGGGTAAATTTTATGGAATGTAAATTATGCCTCATAAAGTTGTTTAAAAAGAGAGAATGAGAGCAGCTGGTATCTGCCACTTGTAATGGATTTGTGTTTGTTCTTTGTTTGTTTGTTTTGCCTAAGTAAGGTAACAAGCTTTTGTTGGGACTGAAAAAGCTCATGTGTATGTCATTATGTGAGATGCTGGTGTAAATTTCCCAGTGCAGGGCCCAGCACAATGTTGGAAATGACAGGAGGCATCATTTATAATCTATTAGCCCTTTTTAATTGGAAAGGTCTCCTAGAAGAGGAAAGATTTAAAGGGTATACAGCTGACGTTTGATAGTCACTACCTGCCCTCTGGATGTTCAGCACATGAAGTACCTATAAAAGTCCATTGTCTGTGAGAGCCAATTAGAAATTCAACCATGTGTACACTGCTTATTGAGCATCTTCCACATGCACGTTACTGAATCTGGACCTCAGTTTTTTCATCTGTAAAATGGGATGATAGTCTTGATGTAAGGATTGCTTGAGTTACTATGTGGAAAGTGCTTGGGCACATGGCAAGTGTCAGCTGATGATCGTTACTTTGTAAACCAGGACCTTCTCCCCAGCTTATCTTCAAGAGCGGCCTGGCTAATCAGTGGCTCCTGCTGCCGACTTCCAGGCTGTGCCCCTTACCCCTTTGGTGAGCAGAGAGCAAGGTGGGGCCTCTCTCACACGCCCCCACACCTGTCCTTTGCAGCAGCACTTACTGCATCTGTGATGTCACTGCCCTTGTGTCATTATTTATTTAGGCAATGGCTCTCTCTCCCACTGGCATGCAAGCTTCATCTGGGCAGGGACCAGGCCAGTTTCTACTTACTACTGTGTCCCCATCTGCCTTATACAGGAACTAACAAGCTCACAATAGTTATTTATGGAAGGAATTAAAAAGGAAGATGAAGAAGGGGAGGGAGGGAAGGAGGAAGGAGCCACTAGCATTGGTAGGAACAGTCCTCCCAAGATAAATGTCATTATTACCAAATAAATCTTTAATCCTAAGTCCAGAGTCTTCCAGTCCAGTGCCTGGAAGCATGGGGGAGGGGTGGGGGGAGGAGGCGGGGAATAGAAATTTTAATTATAATGGGGGAATGACCCACAAATTGGTACCACATTGTTCTGTATGTTGGCTTTCTGGTGTTCAATAGCATTGGTGGTGTTAGAAGCACAGAAAGTATAGTCCCTGACATGTATTACTCTGAATACTACTCTAAGCACTTTATGCTTATTACTTAATTCTCACAACAACCCTCTGTGGCAGGTGCTACTGTTACCCCATTTAACAGATGAGAGCACTGAGGCCCAAAGGGCTTTAGTAACTCACCCGAGGCCACACAGCTAAGTGGCAGAGCCAGCTTTGGACTCACAAAATTTGACTCTGGAAACTGTGCCCTTAACTCCTACATGATGCTTCCAGAAGAGGGGGACGTGTTTAAGGAAAGAATGCGCAGCTTTTCTTTTCTGACACTATGGAGCTTGGGACCCACCATAAGAAAAAGGGCCATCCCCAATGACTGATGCTGGAAGATCACTCACAGACGCTCACTCATTCAGCAAGTGTCTATTGAGCATCTTGCCCTCTGTTTCCTCATCTGTAAAGTGGGAATAATAGTCATAGAACCTGCCTTGTAGGATAGGCACTCAGAACACAGCCTTGCACATAGGAAGGGCTCAATAAATGTTTGTTATACTGTTATCTATCTGAGGCAGGCCCTCATGGGGCTATGGGAATATCAAGATGCAGAAGACACAGGCTTGGGACTTCCCTGGTGGTGCAGTAGTTAAGAATCCACCTGCCAATGCAGGGGACACAGGTTCAATCCCTGGTCTGGGAAGATCCCACATGCCGTGGCGCAACTAAGCCCATGTGCGACAACTATTGAGCCTGTACTCTAGAGCCTGTGAGTCACAACTATTAAGCCCATGTGCCATAACTGCTGAAGCCTGTGAGGCTAGAGCCTGTGCTCCACAACAAGAGAAGACCACGAACCGCAATGAAGTCTATCCCCTGCTCACCACAACTAGAGAAAGCCCGTGCACAACAATGAAGACCCAATACAGCCAATAAATAAATAAATAAATTTATTAAAAAGAAGACGGAGGAGGAGAAAGGGGAAGGGGGAGGGAAGGGAGAGGGGGAGAGAGGAGGGGGGAGGGGAGGGGGGGAGGGGAGGGGGAGGGGGAGGGGGGGAGAACAGGCTTTCCTCAAAAGAACTCATTGGCTAGTAGGGGAAACCGACCAATAAACCATCATAACCAGTCATTCTTTAGAAATGAAAAAGTGTCTCCTTGACCAATAAGATCTTGACATTATTTACAATATAAAATGCTAATCAAATTAAATACACACACAAAGGAATGCATGTAATACTAGTGACATCTGAATAAGGTTGATGATGAATTGTATTAATTTTAATTTTCAATGGATTGTATCAATGCTAATTTCCTGATTGTGATGCTGTACTATAGTTATGCAAGATGTTACCCTTGGAGGAAACTGGGTGACGGGGTATATAGCATTTTTCTGTATTATTTCCTACAACTACACATGAATCTATAATTATCTCAAAATAAACACTTTGTTTTAAAAAGCTCTTGGCTCTTTCAAGAGACATTGACCTGTCATGCAGTCCTATATAGGACTTTTAATTCCATTAATATACGCACAGACATGCTATTGTATCTATATGAGATGGTGCATGGTAACTACATTTACTGTGGTCCTCATTTCACAATATATGTAAGTCAAGTCAGTATGCTATACACCTTAAATTTGTACAGTGCTGTATGGCAGTTATATCTCAATCAAACTGAAAGGGGAAACAATGCTGTTATGAACATCTAGTTTGCTTGGAAAAACAGTGACGACAGTATCATATGAGGTGCCCCGTGTGCTTTATGTGCATCCTCTCCAGTCTTCAAAAGGGAGCTGCAAGATGGTATTTTTCATCTCTAAATTCAGCTGAGAGATGAAAATTGTCCAGAATGAGGGGGAAATTAAGGTCTGGCTTTGAGTCTGCTGAGAGGTCACCCAGTGAACACTGCAGCTGAGAACTGGGAGCGCGATGTACCACTTCTTCCCATCCACAACCCAGCCTTCAAAAAGTTTACAGAAGGCGAGATGGCTACAGTGCACAAGGAAGATGAAGGGTCTGGTGGGGCTGGAGATGTCATGAGAATAGTGACTTCCTGAAAGTCAGAAAAACCAAGTTTCCAACAGGGAGAAACAAAAGCTTTTCATGAAGGTGATCAAACATCCAAGGAAAGCAGTTTCTCGTCGGGTTCGATGGTGCAATTGGCCAAAAAGCAGCCGTGTTCTGTGGCCCAAAAGGTTACTCGTCACTTATGAGAACAAGATTACTCATCACTTGCTTTATAAAAGCAACTTCCTGGGTAAATCATTGGTGTAATTAATATAAGATCCAGCCGGGTGCATGTGGCCCTCTCCTTTCAAATCAGGATTCAAAAGGACACTTCAACATCAAGAAGTGAGTCAGTCCTGTTCGTCGTAGGATAGCCTTATTGAGCCTGGACTATTTAGAAACATGAGAAATAAATTTTAGAAGTATTTAGAAACTATAGTTTTCTAAATTATGTTTAGAATATAATACCTAATCATTTGAGAAAAGACTTCATTACATCAATCCTGTCCTTTGATAATTCTGGAGGAAAAAGACAGGTGATAGATGACTAATACCTGCTGGGTCCAGGGGCTCCCCAAAGCAGACACACACTTGTTATGAGGAGGGAGCTTCGTTCCTGGGGGCTGAGTCGTCTGCAGGGACACGAATGCTCGATCGTTTGCATCTGGACCCACCGCAGCATTCCAGTGGGGCAGCTTCCTTGCTGGTCTTGGGAATTTCTAGAACAGATTTGTTTTTCCCTGTCTGCAGCATGAAAGCAGGATATAAGGATGAGTCGTTTTTATGAACCACAGTGGAGTGTCTATTGAAGGAGGTGCCATGAGTGGAAAGGTCTGGATGGGAACATTATAAATTTTTAAGCACGGCTGAGATCAACCCACCATCTCTTGGTGTAAAACATGGTTGGCCGCCCATCCTTCCCTCTGCAAGCCGAGCTCACGTGCAGAAGGAGGCAGGACTCGGGCCCTTGCTGCGTTTCTGGAAGGAGGTAGAATATGCCATCTAGTGAGAATGTGACGTGATGAAGATGGATGAACAGCTACAGAAGCCAAAGAGCCAATTCCGGCTGATTCTCCATCTCTCGCCTTCCTAAAAACAAGCATCGTTTTCATCCCTCACCACTTATCAGGGAGGCAGAGAAGCACAGTGACTAAGCCCAGTGCTAAGGAGCACAGGCTCACTGGGCAAGCTCCCTGTGCCTCAGTTTCCTCCTATGAAAAACATAGATGATAATAATCATATCCTTCTTCCTGGGCTGTTGTGAAGATTTAAGATGATTTTCCAGGTTTGGGGTTCTTGGTGCGGGAGCTTGGCTCATGGCAAAGGGTCCACACATGGGACCTATGTGCAGTATATACACCCATTCCAGGCACCGTGTAAGCCTTGGCCTTCACTATTTCATCAAACCGTCACTACACCGAATGAGGTTTTGTTGTTGTTGTTTTTTAATATTGGCTGCGCCAGGTCTTAGTTTTAGCATGCAGGATCTTTGTTGCAGCATGTGGACTCTTAGTTGCGGCATGCATGCGGGACCTAGTCCCCTAACCAGGGATCAAACCTGGGCCCCCTGCGTTGGGAGCACGGAATCAACCACTGGACCACCAAGGAAGTCCCTGAGGTAGGTATTTTATTTTCCCATTTTACAGAGGAGAAATCTGAGACCCAGCCAGGTAAAACAGCTTTGGCCACAGTCACACAGCCTCAAAGCCTGGTAGGCTCCTATTGGTGGCAAATTCCAGGCCAGGGCCCCCCCAGGAGGGGTCTTTGTGTGGGCACGGCTCCCACAGCCTGAGCCACAGCCTGGTCCCCAGAGCCTGCTCCTCCAGCCCAGGCCGGCCTCTGCGTCTCTGCCCCTGGATGGAAGCTCTGCTGAGCCTCTCCTCTTCTGTAGCCCAGCTACTAATTACCACCCTAGCTAACGTGCTGCCGCATTTCAGAACTAACCAGCAAATAAAAAGCTTTTCTCTCCCGATCAGCCTCTTAGGGCCTCTTAGCCACGTTCCCTCACCTGTCAGGTTCACTTATGGAGGCAGACCCGGGAATAGAACCACTCACCTCGGCCGACCACGCTGTTAGAGACGTGTTTCGTGGAGACTGGGAAGGGGGGAACGTGTGTGTGCATGTGTGTGCGTGCGCGCACACACGTGTGTTTTTCCCAAGGCCTCCTGGTGCTGTGCCCAGAGGAGCTGAGCTGAGGGATGTGGCGGGGACAGGCACGGGCTCCTGCCATTACTAACTGCTTCTGGAAGGCTCCGGGACCATCTGAGAGACCCGCACCTGAACGCCTCTGCATTCCCACCTGAGCCAGCAGAGGAGGGGGTGGACCACTGTCTTCATTTGGCAAATGGGGAAACTGGGGGGCGGTGGTGCGTGTGGGCCGACATCCTGGCCTCTCTCCCACAGCCAGCACTCCTGATGCCCCCTCACCCCCATCCTCCGCTGCCTGGTCACCGTGGGCTGACTGCCTGTCCTGGCCACGTGGCTGCCTGGCTCTGTGCCCCAGAGCAAGGCGCTCAGGCTCTCTGTCCTTAGTCTGAGTGACAGCCAACAGCTGACTGGGCACCAAGCATGTTACCCTCATGAGAACCCTCTGTGAAGGGGGGTGACAGCCGAGATCCCCATTGCACAGATGAAGCAACGGGGACCCCGAGAGACTGAGTAAACTTTTACACACAACTGTAATTGCCTCCTTAAGATAAAATTACAGACACGGAAAGGCTGGGCTGAAGGGCAGACAAAATGAAGGTGTCTAACATCTTACCAATGGCCCTCCAGAAATGTGGTACCAACGTGTGCTCCTCCCAACCAACCTCCCTCTTTGCTTGAAAATCTCATTTCCACCATTCCAGGGGCCTGACCTGCAATTCCATAGTCAGTACCTTTACCAATTCTGCCAGAGGTCTCAGGGGCCCCAAGAGACATCCAAGTGCTCAGCCAAGGTGTCCCAAGCTCCCCAGGGAGCAGACAGGTTACCCCCTCCTCCTCATGCGCACGCACACACACGCGCACACGCGCACGCGCACACACACACAGAGAAGGTGTACCTCAGCTGTGGACACAGGCACGTATGTGAGAAATGACTTCTGTTGAGTCTGTTCAACAGGCTAGGGTCTGGGGCTCTGCACAGAGCCCTTCCAACCCAGTTAAGAAAGTCAAACTGAAATACCAATAAGAATGTCCTGACATAGATACCAGACATCCTTGAGATGGGGATGGAGGGAGCACTCTGAGGGATGGGAGGGGCAGGGTTTGGATCAGGCAAGAGGAGCTTCTCGGAGGAGGAAGGAGCTGAGAGTTCCATCAGTTCTACTTTACAAAATAACTCCTCAAACTGGAAAGCTAAGAAAGACGCTGCCTGGTTCCCAGAGAGGCTTTCGAGCTGGAGCAGCTCTGCAAAAACATTTCCAAGCTCATTAGCCCTGCAGAAGTCCAGTTTTGCTTGCAAAATTTCTCCTGGCCCTACCAGCACTCTGTACAATTGCTCCCCTTTTCATTCCATCCGTCCCCCAGGATCTCTCCAACCTCTTCCCCCATCACCTGGTAAAAGGAAGGCTCAAACATTTGCTGCCCACAGCAAAGAACTTGAACTTGGGTTTGGACGTGGGATGAGAGGTAACAAGCAGGGAGCCACCATGGGTTAGCAGATGTCCTTGCCCCTCACCCTCCATCGCCCCCCACCTGACCTTCATTATCCAGCTTCTGTTTTCTCTTAGACCCCATACCTGGAACCGTTTTCACTTCTACAGCCAGGACGTGCTCTGCCTGGCTCTGTACCCCACCTACATCCCAGCCCCCAGAGCAAACACAGAGCCAACAGCTGCCCAAAGCAGCTGCCTTGATTTACAGTCAAGCATAAGTGCTGCAAATTCTATTTCCCCAGAAACACATGAAAAACTTGGCTCTTTCATTTGCTGACACAAATCTTTTTTTTTTTCCGTTATTCCTCCCTCCCCAATGCCCTCCCTCACCTCCCACCTCTGCCCCAGTCACCAGGACACAAATGAAAACCCGCAGTTGCAGAGGCAGGGAGATTGGACAAACTGACTCATCTTGAAAATCAGCTTCCTTCTAAATATGCATGTCTTCCGGAACACACATCTGTTATCACACGTCGTCGAGAGCAGAAGGGGGTGTTCGCTGGCCCTGGCTTGTTTGCTCGGCACCCAGAGGGACCACGCACTTTGGGGGTTCAGCAGAGTTGGAGAATCCGTAGTCCCCGCACCTGTCCCAAGGGGCTAGAGCCGTGCAGGGGGAGTTCCTTCAACCAGCCTGCCCACGGAATCCTCACCCATCTCTCCACTCCCTCCTGACCCATTCTCCCGAAACCCCATTACGCCTGAGCCAGATGTATTTGGTCACACCAAACAGGAAAGTCCGCTTCACACACACACACACACACACACACACACACACAGAAAATCATTGAGGACAGTCACACCATCACGCACAGCACAGAAATGTCGGCACTACAAAGCCTCAGAGCAAAGCCACAGACCAGCAGCATCCTTCCAAGTTCTCTGCAAATGTTTTCCCTTCTAACCAAGTTGTCTGGATGTTGGAGTTTGTTAGGCTGGGTCGGGGGTGTGTTTCATAATTTAACGTGGCTTTTGAGTCTGAGGACAAAGGTCACCAACTGACTTGGGGTGTAGAAACCTGATTAGGACATTTCACACATCACCTTGACCAGGGCCTTCTCAGTGGGCAGCTCACAGGTCTGTGATCTATGACAACATCAACTCTGCCCAGCAACTGGGGGGAAGAGTTGGGCAGCATAGAATTCGGTAAGAATCTAAAGTGCCCGCCACTGCCAACACAGCATCCCCTTCAGGTCCACAGGGGAGATGAGCAATCTAAAAAAAAAATTAAGAGTTCTGAGAGTTTGAGGATGATGGAAATAATAACACTCTGGCTCTCCCAGACACACTTTTCTTACTGAGAGCCCTAAGCATTTCACAAAGACAGTCGTGTCTGTCCTAAAGTGTTATGTGAAGGTAGAAATGGACAGGAATTGCATCATTGAGTTCTACAACAAAGTTGAGGCCCAGAGAGGTTAAATCACTTTCCCAAGGTCACACAGCATGATAAACAAACTGAAATTGGCAGTTTCTTAAACTTTAAACAGACATTTAACACACAACCCCGCCATTCTACTCCTAGATATTTACCCAAGAAAAATGAAAGTATATGTCCACATAAAGACTTGTACCCAAATACTTATAGTAGCTTTATTCATAACAGCTCCAAACTGGAAACAACTCACATGTCCATCAACAGGTAAATGGATAAACACAGTGCAGTATATCCCTACAATGGAATATTACTCAGCAATAAAAAGCAACATACTACTGGTATATGAAGAACATAGATAAATCTCAAAAAACATTATACTAAGTGAAAGAAGCCATACTCGAAAAAAAAGAGTACATACTATAGATTCCATTTATACAAAATTCTAAAAAACGCAAACTAATCAACAGTTATAGAAAGCAAGTCAGTGGTAACTTGGGGCACAGGAGGGATGGATTATAAAGGGCATGACAGAACTTTCAGAGGTGATGGATATGATCTGTATCTTGATTGTGCTGATGGCTTAACAGATGCATTCATACATTAGAACTCAAATTGTACACTATAAATACGTGTGGTTTACTCTATGTCAATTATAGCGCAACAAAGCTGTAAAAAAATTTACATGTAAAAAAGGAGGCTAGTGGGAAGCTGCTGCATAGCACAGGGAGATCAACGCAATACTTGGTGATGACCCAGAGGGGTTGGATAGGGAGGGGGGAGGGGGTGGCTCAAGAGGGAGGGAATATGTAGATATATGTGTAAACATAGCGGATTCACTTTGTTGTACAGCAGAAAGTAACACAACATTGTAAAGCAATTATACTCCAATAAAGATCTGAAAAAATAAAAAAATAAAATACTACCAAAGAAAGAAATAAATGTTAAATAAAAATTTAAAAAGAAGGGGAGACAAAGCAAAGAGGAAATACAAGTAGAAAAATAAGAAGTGCTAGAAATGAAATCAAGGGGCAGAATGTAAGGCACGCTGCCTGCTAGAGGCCCAACTCAAATTTGTTTCTAAGTTTTCTAGCAGCAAATGCAAAGAGGGGAAAGAATTATCTTGACACAATAAAACAGTGTCCAGGAAGCTAGAAATGGAAACATTTGGGAAAAGCCCAGCAGGTTCCCAATCCTGAGCACTTCTCTGCCACCTAGTCATCCACCCTGGCTGTCGATAAGATTCCTAAATCCTAAATTCCTGGTGATGCAGGCAGAAGCAGTGGAGTGCTAGTAAGTGTTTAACAACCAGCTCCTGGAGTGGGGCCATCCTGGCTGCAGTGTTTGCTGGTTTCTGGAGTGAAAATACTCACACCACAGCCAATGTCAAAGTACTAATGTGAAGTCTGGGCAAAGGCTTGGGAAGAGATGCACAATAGCATCGTATAGTGTTTCCACCACAGATACAACAACTGTAAATAACCTCAAGAACGTAGATAATAGCAAAATGTAGGGAAATAATTAGGAAGTGGTGAGTTTTGAATACTTCTTGTCCTTGTTTTAATATAATTTCATTGTAAGCTTATATAATGTAATTTAGAATGATGATTGGCTTATGAAATTCCTGATGATTTAAGGAGTGGATCTCGATCTGATATCAGCCACCTCTAGCACACCACTGGGCAGAAGCTGGAGGGTGCCACTGAAGACAATGTTCCCAAGTGACTCAAAGCCCCAAAGATGGATGTGGGACCAGAGCTGGGTGGCAGGAGAGGATGACTGAATCCACCTGTCAGACATGAATGTAGGTGGCAATACAGGTGGTGCTGAGGCAAGGGTACCTAAAAAGGAGCTGGTCAGCTACTCCCTGGAGGCCTCAGAGGGACCAACCAGCACCTCTGAATATTAAGTGAGGGGGCTTCTGACTGTACACACATTTCAGAAATGCCCCCATAGGGACTTCCTAGGTGGCGCAGTGGTTAAGAATCTGCCTGCCAATGCAGGGGACACAGGTTCGATCTCTGCCCCAGGAAGATCCCACATGCCTGGGAGCAACTGAGCCTGTGAGCCACAACTATTGAGCCCAGTGCCACAACTCCTGAAACTCATGCACCTAGAGCCTGTGCTCTGCAACAAGAGAAGCCACTGCAATGAGGAGCCCAGGCACCACAATGAAGAGTAGCCCCTGCTTGCTGCAACTAGAGAAAGCCCATATGCAGCAATGAAGACCCAACACAGCCAATAAATAAATAAATAATTTTTTAAAAAAAGAAAACAAAAAAAAAAAAGAAATGCCCTCATGCCCCGAGTGTCTAGCCACAGACTCACAGAATCCAGGACTGGAAGCCCAGTGGGTCCCTAACGCATGTATGGTGACTTTGGTAGCTCTTCTCTCTTTTTTTTTTTTTTGCCCACTGGGACCATCTATAATGAACTTTGCTCCCCACAGGGTCTGCATGGGGTGTATGCCCTAAGTGGGAGTAGGCCCTATGTAGGTGTAGGTGACACTGGGACTTGTCATGGCCTAGCAGTGCTCAGGGAAAATGGTAGCTCTTTTCCTGAAGATTTTCACCATCAGGGAACTCATGACCTCCATCATTCATTCACCAGAGACTGACTGAGAGCCCACTCTGTGCCAGGCGCTGACCAGACAGCCCTGAACAGGACAGCGGTGAGACCTGATAAGGTGAAATTTAAAGTCTGCTCCAACTACTCATTACAAAATGACCTTGGGAAGTTGTTTGCTCTCTGAGACTCAGATTCCTCACCTGTAAAATGGGACTGAGTACCCCTCTACAGGATCATGTAAAAACTTGCCTGAGACAAATATTGTATGCTAACTCACATATACGGAATCTAAAAATGGTACTGATGAACTCAGTGAAAAGAACAAGGATGCAGATACAGAGAATGGACTGGAGAACTTGAGGTATGGGAGG
Source organism: Hippopotamus amphibius kiboko (assembly GCF_030028045.1). Lineage (NCBI taxonomy): Eukaryota > Metazoa > Chordata > Mammalia > Artiodactyla > Hippopotamidae > Hippopotamus > Hippopotamus amphibius. Next base: position 19,602,328 of record NC_080186.1, read on the forward strand.
GGGCGGGGGGTGAAGGGGAAGCTGAGACGAAGCGAGAGAGTAGCACAGACATATATATATTACCAACTGTAAAATAGATAGCCAGGGGGAAGTTGTTGTATAACAAAGGGAGTCCAACTCGAAGATTGAAGATGCCTTAGAGGACTGGGGCGCGGAGGGTGGGTGGGACTCGAGGTGGGGGGAGTCAAGGAAGGGAGGGAATACGGGGATATGTGTATAAAAACAGATGATTGAACTTGGTGTACCCCCCCCCAAAAAAAAAAAAAAGAATTACAAGAAGGCAAAGGATTGAACATAAAAAAAAAAAAAAAAACTTGCCTGATATAGAGCTGGCTCACAGCATGTATTCATGTGGGCTTTGTCCTCCAGAGCCACACAGAGAACCTCTGGATACTTCTACACATGAGATTCCTCCAAAAAAGTAGAAGGAGCCCTCATGATAATAGCAGTAATAATAATAACTAATGCAGATTGAATTCTGTGCCTCAAGGACTATCCTGAGACTCTGTGTATTAATACATTTAATCCTTTCAACAACCATGGGAGATGGGCACTTTCATCACGCAAATAAAAAAATGGAGGCCCAGAGAAGTTGAGTCTCATCTCAAAGTCACACAGCTTGTAAGTCATGGCACTGAGACTTGAGCAGGGGAAGCACCCTCAGGCTGAATATCCCTGCCCCCAGAGGTGGTTTCAGATATCACACCATCCTGGTTTCACCCCCCACTTTCTTTCTTTCTTTTTTTTTTTTTATTTTTCTTTAAGAACTTTTATTGAGATACAATTGACATACAATAAATTGCGTATATTTAAAGTGTACAATTAGATATTTTTTTCTTATTAGTAATGTATATATAGCAATCCCAATCTCCCAATTTATCCCCCTCAACAACCCCCCCCCAAAGCTTTCCCCGCTTGGTGTCCATATGTTTGTTCTCTACATTTGTGTCTCTATTTCTGCCTTGCAAACCAGTTGATTTGTACCATTTTTCTATAGTCTGCATATAAGTGTTAATATGCGATATTTGTTTTTCTCTTTCTGACTCACTTCACTCTGTATGACAGTCTCTAGGTCCATCCATGTCTCTACAAATGTCCCAATTCGTTCCTTTTTACAGCTGAGTAATATTCCATTGTATATATGTACCACAGCTTCTTTATCCATTCATCTGTTGATGGACATTTAGGTTGCTGCCATGACCTGGCTATTGTGAACAGTGCTGCAGTGAATATTGGGGTGCATGTGTCTTTTTGAATGATGGTGTTCTCTGGGTATATGCCCAGCAGTGCACCCCCCACTTTCCACAGCCTCAGATCCGGACTCACTGCTGCATACAAGGTCCCAGCACACAGGGCAGGAGGAGCAGGGATGGTGGCCCCTCCTCATTTCTGCACTCACCCCATCAGTGGTTTCGAACCCCTGGTCCCAGAACGTGCCTCCCCCCACTCTCTGCCCTCTTGGACTCTCACTAGTCCCAGGTAAAACATGTTCTAGGAAAGGCACTAACTGTTCTTTCTTGGAAAATACTGTTCTTTAACCTGAGACTATGTTGCTTCTTTTTTTTAAAAATGTCATTCCTTTTATGATATGATAGTGGTGGTCTATTTTTGGCTACCATTTTCACATCCTCAACTGGCAACATAAGAAGTTTGTCACCCCAAGTGGTCCCAAGATTGATAGAGGTGGCCTTTACCAATCCACCAGGCCCACAGTCTGGGGGGTCGGCTGCCTCCCTTCAGCCAGACCCCACCCCCTCACAAGTCCCCCGTGTCCTGATGCCCCACCACACTCCTGCACCACCCAGACACCACACCTGCCTCTGCCGTGTCTACCTGGAGGTGGCCAGAGGGAATTCCAGGGAGACCTACGCCCACCACCACTGCCTGACCCACTTGCAAAATGATCTGGCGACTTCGCCCACTCACCAGTGGGCGCTGAGGGCAGAGCTGACGGGTTGGCAGGGAGGAGCCCCTGCAGGTGGGGGCAGATGTGACACTTCACCCCCAGAGGAGGTGGGAGGGATGGTCCTGAGAGCTTAGCATGAACACCTCTGTGCGCGCGCTGAGGGGGGGGGCAGGAGGAGGGGACGAAGGGAGCACTGCTACGGGACCCCCAGGGGCAGGGGATGGGGCGCAACACTGGGGACCTGCAGAAATCGGAGGTAAAATCCAGAGAGGGCCTCTCTGTTCCCTCCGACTGAGGGCTCTGGCCAAGCTCCCCTCCTCCCTCTCACACCCTCACATGTGCGCACTCACACACACTCACACACTTTATCACACACCTCACACCCACAAACACAGAGCCACACTCTTTCACACACTCACACCAACACACCCACTAAAGCACACTCACACTCCCTCACACAGCCCGACATGCCCTCACACCCTCACACACGCACACCCTCACACACGCACTCACACACCACCCTCCACAGGTGGTCCCTGGGACCCATCTTTGAGCCACAGCCCCAAGCACCCCCAGACACACAGCCCTGCACGGCCCCCCCTCCCCACCCCAATCTAATCTGAATTAGGGAACCAGCCTTCCTGTTCCTCAGACACAGACCCTGAGGAGGATTTGCCCTTCGTAATCGTTTGTGGTGTCTGGCCTGGGGAGGAACAGAGGGACGTGCACAGGGACTAGAGCAGCACCTGCCAGGCCTCTGCCGCCGGCCCTCGAGCTGCAGAGCCCGTGAGCAACACAGGCCAAGGCGGCTCCCCCCGCGTGTGACAGATGCGGAGCCACCACAGGGAAGTGCCAAGGCCTCCGTTTCTTTGGGTCTTCAGTTCACAGCAACTCAAAAAGGTTGCCGGCATCCACGGGATGGCTTTAACTCATGACGTGTTGGGCTTCCTTTCTGTCTGCTGTCCTGGGGGCCCAGGGGTTCGTCCCCTCGCAGCTGCAGCCCAACACCTTGCCCAGGAACCAAGTGAAGAACTAAGTCACCACAGAATTAGCTATATCATCCCATTGGATCCTGGCTGTAGCCCCATGGTACCCACTTTGCATATGAGCAAACTGAGTCTCAGTGAGGTCAGATTTCTTGTCCAGTGATCAGCCTCTGAGCGGTAGGAGCCCAAAGTGGAACCCAGGCCAGTCACCCCCGAGCCTGAGCATCTAAACATCATGCCCAGGAATGAACTAGTAGACACTTTGGTGGGATGAATTTCTTAAAGTTCCCTGGGTGATCCTGATGAGCAGCTGGGCTTGGAAACATCCATCCTGGATGCAAATGCTCCCACCCACATTCCCTGTGGATGCTGGACTTTCCCACAAAAATTGTGCCCCCTTTCAGCTTCCTGATAAAATAGCATCACGTAGGAGAACTTACTCTCCGCCAGGCACTGTTCCGGGGACTTTACATGAATGGACTCGTTGAATTCTCCCTTCCAGTCCTGTGATGTCAGAATTGTTATCCCTGTTAGACAGTTGAGGAAACAGGCGCAGAGCCATTAGCAGGCGCAGCCAGGAAGAGGCAGGGATTTAGAGCCAGGTGGGGCAGCTCCACCTCCACCCTGGGTGGCGACCCTTAGCGCTGCCCCCTGGCACATGGCTGGGCTGTCGGGGCCGGGGCAGCGGCATTGTCGAGCACTGTGATTTTTATCTTGACAAGTGGCCCTTTCACAACTGCTATTTCCCCTCCACAGCCCAAAGCGGAAATGAGAAGGGGAGAAAAAGAAAGAGAACGACAGCGGGGCCTGATGGATGTGCCAGGTTGGACCATACCTTGAAACCAAAAATCCATTCCCTTTGTCTACACCAACAATGTGTGCGAGGGGCGGCAGGAAGCACAAGTGACCCACCCCACCCTGCGGGGGAGCTTGGCACACCTCTGGGCCATGCAGGCACCCCCTGCCCAGGAGGAGCACGGGATGCAGGAGAGGCAGGCCTACACAGGGTCTGGATGGTGAAATCACGGAGGTGGGGGGCAGGCAGCGTGACAACCCTGGGGGACTGGCACCAGGGAGGCCCCAGAGCACCCAGGACAGGCTGGAGAGAAGCCTTTCAGATCACCACGCCCTCCCCTCGTAAACGGCCCTGGAAATACTATCAGGACAAAGGTTTCCTAGGTGGCCTCAAGTCCCACAAGAAGCCGAATCGACACACCTCCCAGGATACAACCCTTGGGGACCCAGCCCTGGCCTGGTCAGTCTACAGTGGAAGTTTGTTCCTTCGACACAGGGGGCCTGTCTGGGGCTGCAGAGGCGGGAGCCAGTCTGCGAGGGGCTTCCAGAAATGAGACACACACACTCAAAGTGACACCAGGCAGGTGGTCTCACCACCAGGTCCACAGGTGTGTGTTGGATGAGTTGGTGATGAGAACATCAATAAAAACTAACATTTAGCAACCATCGGCTATGGGCCAGGCACATGCAGGGACTGTCTCTTATAATCCTCCATGATGAAGGCACTCTATAAAAACCCTTATTTTACAGATGAGAAATTGAGGCCCAAAGGGGTTAAGTAATATGTCCAAGTTCACACAGCTGGTAAGGACAGAGCGAGGATTTGAACCTCGCAGCCTGGCTCCAGAAAATGAATACAAGCAAAGAGAGGAATTCAGGGGACTGGAGATGGGGACCAGGCAGGGGGCACTGGGGACGTTTGTGCAGCGCCGGAGAAATCTGGGTGGATGGAGAGGAGGCAATGCCCTGCCACTGCCCGTGACCCACCCATCAGCAACCTGAGGCGTGCATCTCTGTGTTGATATGATCAGCCCCAGGTTGTTCTAAATGGGCAAAGCCAGCCCGAGGCGGAGCAGAGGCAGCCCAGGGGGTGAGGCAGCCGGGAAAGGGCTCGCGGTGAGCGGTGTGGATCCACCCGCCCCGGTGGGGAGAGGCAGGCCTGGGAGTCAGGCTGAGACTGAATCCGATCGGAAGCGCTGAGGGCAGGAAAACAGACAGCGCTTCCATAAATGTCAGCTGCCACTGGGCCCATTAATGAATCGCACTGACAGAGCGTCAGTCTTTTGGAGCCCCCAGTGTGGGCACCTTGTGCTGCCTTGGGTGGGTGAGTCAGCATCCTCCAACGCCTCCACCGGTCACCTGTGGCTCCTGGTGACTCAGCCGTAAATCCTCACCCTGCACCGCCGCCGAGATGTCAGCCGGCACCTGGGAAACCCTGCTGAATTTACGAGCTCACGCGTTCAGAGGCACTGGCGGGGGAAGGGATCGTGTTGCCCATGGGGGACCTGGGGCTCAGAAGCCATAAACCACGCTGGTGACAGCGGCCTGATGGGTTGAGGGCCCTCCCAGGTCATTTGCCCTTGGCTCATTGGCCACAATGATGAGGCAGGCGCTGTGCGAGAACTCCTCGCGGGCCACTACTGAAGCTTTAAATCTGTCACAGGAGGTTAAGGGAGGAGCCGCCCCTTTTCATCTTCTTTTTGGGGTGCCTGATCGCAGCCCTTTTTCTTTTTCCTCTCTCGTTCCTTCTTGTTTGTGCTATCTTGGCCCTAGCATTTCAAACACACGTGTCAAATTCTAACTTGGGGGCAAGGGGAGTGACAGCCACTGCGTTGCCCAATCTTTTTTTATTGTCTTTGGAACAATAGTCTGCTGTGTTCCGAGCACACAGGCTCATCTTGCATGGGGCGGCAGGAATGAGGGTGCTCGGGGTTGCGGTGGGGGCGGGGAGGGGGGATGTTCAAGGCAGCAGCAAAGAGCAGGCTATGGGACCATGCAGAACCCGGAAGCGATCACCAGGAAGTCGGGTCCTCTGTGTCTCCACCGGCGCTGCCAGCCGCAGTGTGGTCCGAGCCACCGCCCCTTGACGCCTCTTTCCTTGGACCCAACCACGAGCCTATTAAGCGGCCATTGAAAGGAGGAGCTGGCCCTAGTTCTCTTGCCTTGTGCTGGGGCAAGATGTATCCAGGTCTTATCCAGGCAGTAATCTCAAATTACCAAAAGCCAGTGCTTTTATTTGATCTAAGGCTCCGTGTGTGTGTGTGTGTGTGTGTGTGTGTGTGTGTGTGTGTGTGTGAGAGAGAGAGAGAGAGAGAGAGGTAATTAAATGCAAAAGGGGTATTATATGAATGATCCATTGACATAAGGAAGGAAAGAGCTAGCCTCTCTGGCTGGCTGTGAACGCCCTTTAATTAAGAAATTTGGAATCAGGAAAATAAGCATCAGTACAGAAACATTGTTTAATTACCCATTCATCTGTGTGGCTCTGCCACGGCATTTGTGCCAAGACACGCCAGTACATGGGCGGCACTCAGGACAGAGGCTGCCCAAGCACACATTCCAATTTGGTTCCAGTTCGTGCCGTGTTGAGAGAGAGAGAGAAACAGAGGCCCAGAGGCCGAGAGAGACAGAGGCAGGGAGACTGCAACGGCACAGAGTAACAGCTATAATTCCATCAAAGGGTCCTGTAAACCACCAGACACAGCCAGGGTGGTTTGTCACCAGAGGCCCAGTGGAACTGACTCAGAAGGCATCGCTGCAGATTTTTCCAACATGAGGCCGAAAGAAAGAGGCTGTGTGTGTGTGATGTACTGCTCTCCATCATCTTCAGGCCTGCATGGCTGTAGAGAAGCAAACCCGGAGGTTTTGAGTGCAAGTTCAACTGCAAGCCATTGCTGTGAGCAGAGTGTCCGAGTGACACCCTGTCTGCTCTTACACCGAGGATTCAGAGCCCGGCGGGGAATGAGGCAGGATCCCGGGGCAGAGTGTTGTGTGTGTGTGTGGGGGGGGGGGGGGGGGGGCAGCTGGACACCAGGAGCCAAAGGCTTCGGGATTCTATTTCTGTGTCCCTGGGAGACCTGGAGCTCTGGGCCCGATTCCAGAGCTCAGGCTCCTGGGTCTGCTTCATGGAAGCCAATCACAGGACCCACCCCCTAAAAGGCCAGGCGCCAGGACGCCAGGAAGAGCTGGGGATGGCGGGTGGAAGGCTGATCAATGTGAAACCGAGGCCCAGGTGCTCGCTGTGGGACAGGCCTCTGGGAGTCTGTGGTTTGCGTTCTGGAGCATTTCCAGAATCTGAGAGAATAGCATAGTGAGGAGGATTTCGGGCACCAGAAAGGGTCCGTCGTGTCACTATGGTGCCCCAGGGGTGACTTAAAAGGTACCTCCCACCTCCATCAGGGATCCCAAACCTGTCACTTGTTTCCAGAACTTTCTCTCCACGTGGAAGAATATATAGGAATTTCTGGAGGAATATGTATTTTGGAGGAATATGTATTTCTGTGTAGGGGGATATGCTTATGGGATGGACGAAATCTTTCCTGCTTTGGCCTCTGGTCCCTAAAATCAGCTCCTATAAACAGCTCTCACTCACCAAACAGCCTCGTGACATGTCAAAAGTAAGTGAATCTGAAACTGCAAAGGCGATGACCTTCAAAAGACTCTTGACTTTAAAAATTAGGGCGAAGAAAGCATTTGGCAAAGGACCTTTCAGGTTTGGCCAAATTCAGGGCTTTGAAAAAATATCTGGAGACGTTTCACTAAACCCAGAGCGAAGCCGGCAGGGCCCAGCTCTGGTCATTATAGGTTATTTGCAGCTTGTTTCTTTCCAAAGCAATTTTCCTCTATCTGCGAGCTAAGCTCTTCTGGCCTGGCCTGATTTCTGCAGCTGTTGTACACAACGGCTGCCTTCACCAGCTGACAGGCATTTGGAGACAGCTCTGGAAAGCGGCAGGAATGTGAGGGCCCCGGCTCCAGTCCGAGCCCCCAAAAGACCCTGGCTGGCTCTCTGCACGCTCCAGAGGCTTCCAGAATGGTGCCAAGGGGCCGGCGTGCACATGGGCTGCAGCAAGTCAGAGCTGTCCCAGGTGGGGCCCATGCAGGTGAAGTCATGCCCATTAGGGAAGGTCAGTACCATGTGGAACCCGAGCTCTGACAGGCGGGGACTCACGACAGATGTCAGGAGCCCAGGGAGAGGGAAAGATGGAGCCTGGGCCTCTGAGGGGAGAGTCAGCACACAGGGTAAGATGAGAAGACTTGTGGCTGGTGGTTGGGCTCTTAACCACACCACCCACTCAGAGGGCTTCATACGAGCTCCTGTGAGCTCCTGTGTGGGAAGTTTCCTCTATGTAGAATAGATCTTTAGGATATAAAATCTTCTTATAGCCTCGCCATCTTTTTTAAGTTTCGTGACCTTCCTACACCCATCAGTCCAATCTGCATTAAAATTGTATCCGTGGGACTTCCCTGGTGGCACAGTGGTTAAGAATCCACCTGCCAATGCAGGGGACACAGGTTTGAGCCCTGTTCCAGGAAGATCCCACATGTCGCAGAGCAACTGAGCCCGTGAGCCACAACTATTGAGCCCATGTGCCACAACTACTGAAGCCCACGTGCCTAGAGCCCATGCTCCGCAGCAAGGGAAGCCACCGCAATGAGGAGCCCACGCACTGCAACGAAGAGTAGCCCCTGCTCGCCACAACTAGAGAAAGGCCGTGCGCAGCAACAAAGACCCAACTCAGCCAATTAATTAATTAATTAATTAATTAATTAATTACCAAACAAACAAAAAACTGTATCCGTGTTTGCTGTTCTCCTGTGCCTCAGTCTGTCCCCACGGACCTGCCCAGATGGCAGAGACCCTCTGTGCCTCCCCAGTCCCTCAAGGTCATCAGCTTCCATGTCCACCTCTCACCTATACAGGCTGGAGGTCCCCTGTTGGGGAGAAGTCCTCTGGAGCCTTATAAGAGGAGAGGTAAATAAATCCCCGGGAAACAGGTCCTCGGACCTGCCTCCCCTCCAAGGTGATGTGATCCTAAAGACCCTATCACCCACCTGTGTTCTCTAGCAGTGTGGCCGGACTGAGAAGGAAGGGGTGGGTTTTAGGCCATGAAAGCGTCCAGTTGCTAATACCTTATGCCATACAAGCCACGACCTTCCTCCGCCTTCAGCGGGTGTTTCTCCAAGGGCACCCACACTTACGAATTCCGATTTGTACACCTGTCAACACTTCCCAAGACAATAAACTAAACACCAAGGAATAAAAGTGCAACGTGCTCCGTGGCACATCTATTTCCAGATGCCCTTGTAGGAGTCTCTGCTCACCCAAAGGGCCTCTGCCAGCTGCCAAAGTCAGTCTGAGGATGGGGAGCAGGGGCCATTCCCAGGCTGCGGTCATTTGTTCCTCTACAGGCTGCTGTGAAAGTCAAGACCTAGAACAGGGTGTAACGGATGATCCTGGCCCACAAAACTTGGTTTTGTCTGATTGCCTTCCTGTTGCCCAACGGTGGCAAGTTGCAAGTTGCAGGTGCATCTGTTCTGAATATCAGCCTCTTGCCTTTGATGCCCCGGCCTTTGTCTCTGAGGTGTTTAGTCAGAGCTACAGCTGAGATCGCCATGCTTTGTGCAAGGCTTCTGGCTCTTCTCGCTAAAGACCTCAATTTAACTTAATGGACTAAACAGGGAACTATTTCTATATGATTAATTAATTAGAGTCTTCCTAGGGAGGATAATAATATAGTAACTTAAATAAGACTGGAAGGCCTAGCTGCCAGTTTATAAAAAGAACACCAAGCATGACACAATTAGAAAGACTTTTGAGATGGCGAGGACACGGAATGGTGGACCCACCTCTGGCTAAGGCCACGCTTAGTACAGGGGGTTTCAAGTCCAGGGTCCGCCTAGTCAACCTAATAGTTACCTGCCTTCTCTGGGCAGTTTCCTCTCTCGATAAACAGAAGGACTGAGGTATATTTGTCAGTGCTGTTGTGGAAATCCAATAGGTGCCAAGTATGAAAATTGCCCCGAAAATAGGCTTAAAATACATGGAAACATTACTCAAGAAATTCCGGCCTAATGGCTGGTACTAAGAATGGAAATAAATGGAAAGAGGTCTGATGAACGTGGTCCATTTTGTTTTCTCAGCAGATATCTTAATTTTCATTGCCCTTTTAACCTGCTTGCCCACTCCAAGTCCTTTGAAAGTAAGTGAATGAAAAGAATCATCAAGGTTGAGTCATCTTAGTTGATTATAGATGAATAAATAGTTATCTGCAGATGAGTCGAGGTGATTCTAGTTAGCAGATTTGCTGGTTGGTACTCAATATTTGAATTTGGGGAGATTAGTAGCAACTCAGTGTCCCTCCACCCCTCACCCAGGCCTCTCCTCTCCCCCATACTGCCCCTCCTCCCTCCTCCCCACCCCCCACACTTTTGTCCATATCACTACTCAAGGTTTCCCACCTTCGGTCCCTCAACTGTCCTGCATCTGGTGACCCAATCCCTCAAGGCCTTGCTAGATAACTCTTTATCTAAACTTAAACCTTTTTCTGTAGAGGACCAGATAGCAAATACTTCAGGCTTTGCAGGCCATACAGTCTCTGTCACAATTCCTCAACTCTGCGTCTGCAGCCTGAAAGCAGCCATAGACAAGAGATCAATAAGAGTGGCCGTGTTTTGATAAAACTTTATTTGCAAAAACAAGTGATGGGCATGATTTGGCCCAAGGATCTAAATAGTTCTTTGGTGTTAGGGGATTACAATGGTTAATATATTGGCTCTAGAGGCTCACTTCCTTCTGGGACTTTTTATACTTTAACCCTAAGTCACGATCAATGGGGGACATTTTAGACAGTGGGAAAAGTCCAGAATAAAAGATACTTGAGAATGGATGCCTTTCAGTGTCTCTCAACCACAACACTTGTGACTAAAGCCCACTAGACTTTGTATCCTGTAATGCTGGCATTTTCAGATCACAGAAAGATCTAAGCTAAACTAGATCAGTGGCTCTTAAGCTTGAGAGTATAACAGAATCACCCAGAGGGCTTTTTAAAACACAGATTACTGGGCCCCACTCCCAGACTTTCTGATACAGTAGGTCTGGGGTGGAACCAAAAGATTCACACCCCTAACAAATTCACAGGCAACGCTCATGCTGCTGGTCTGGGTACCATGGTTTGAAATCCGCTGGGTTACATGAAGGCATACTGCCACCTAGTGGATAGTTCTTAGTAGTACCCTACGCCAACTACTATGATTTTTAAAGTGCACTACAAATGACACATCTTTTGCCATGGAAAAGAATCAAATTCATAAAGCCAATTTGTTATTTGTATATTTGGGGTTCCATAACCATATTCCAAGCTTTTTTAAAGAAATGAGTTGTCACATCATTTATGATAACATGGCAGCAATTTTAAATCAATTTAAACCAAAAACAGATTATTTTCCACCAGGGGAAAAACACTTTAAATATCTAAATAGAATAAAACCACTGCTGGCTTTGTTCTCTGGCCACTCTCCCATCGGCCAGATGCACATACTTCTCCTGAAAGGCAAAATCCACACCCCAGCCGTCCAACCCGCTATTGATAAACCACTTCGACCAGGTGTCATTGGTGAAATCCAGCTGGAGATTGGCCAAAATGACCCCGTTTCAGACGCTGGACTTTGTGATCTTTGCACACACAGAACAGTAGCAGTGGTAAAGGACCCTGTTAATGGGTAAGTGTGTAAATGTTTGCATTCCAACATACTGACAACGCAGTGACCCACTCCCACCTATTCACTCCAGGTAGTTTCATCTAACTCCACCTGGCACAAAATGAAGAGGCACTACAGTTGCCAACAGCAGATGACTTGGGATTCCATGCTTGGCGGGCTGCTGGATCATTGTCAGCGCGGAGAAACACATTAGCGCCGTGCTACAAAAGATGGCGTGGTACCAGGAGAACGGAAATGACAGGGACCGGAATGGTTTTTGATGCCAACAGTTTATATTTGATCTCCAGATGCAATGCAGCTGACAGCTAATTAGTTTGACTTAGATCTACACAGATCTGCCCTTTTTTTTTTCCACACATGCTGTGGGCATGCTAGTGTGAAAATGTGTCTTCTGGGGTTGCTCTTTGATTGAGAATTCTCTGGAATGAACACACTTGGAAGCCCTGAGAAGTCTGGAGCCCCGGCACGTGGCCCATCTGGTGAAGACAGCTCTCCTGCTTGGCCTGAAAGCTAGTAATGCAGTGGCAGTCTTTATTCAAGTGGCCAATTCCAGTCCAACAAAGCTGGAGTAAGTCGTGCAGCTTCACGTTTCCGTGTATGAGGCCACCACTAACTGCAAACCTCAGTGGTCAAGAGCTACTGGATGTGAATTTTGTGGCTACTAATGAAAAGGCAATTGCAGTGCATTAGATGGTGAGCTGTTTGGGAGGAATGAGAAAGACATGCAGAGCTACAGTTCTAGGGGACAGCAGGAGCAGCAAGACCCTCCCCTTCCTGGCCCCAGAGGATCAGAGCTACATTTGTGCTGCCCTACTGTGTGCTAAGCATTTTTAGAAGCACGTGCAGTCTTCACAACAGGTGCTATTATTACCCTGATTGTATTACAGATGAGGAATCTCAGACATGAAATTGATTGCCTCAAGTCAAGCAGCTGGTAGGTGGAGAAGCTGGGATTTGATCCCCGAAGTCCTTCTCCAAGGACCATGCTCTCAACCACTGTACCTTACGACTTCATGAGCTGGGCTTGGTCTAAGCCATTCATGGCAATCCAAGCCCTATTGACTGGTCTAGGGAAAGGCAGATGTGGCCTTCACTCCCCGGAAGTAGACTTATACCTCACCCCCTACCATGACCTCATAGTGAGTGGGTCTCCCTGTCCCCTGACTTTGGGCTTGGCCATATGACTTGCTTCGGCCAATGGGATGTTGCACCATGTGATTCAACCTGGGGCTTGAAATGTGCTTGTGCCATTGGTGTCCCGCCTTGTTCTCATGGGCCCCAGAAGGAGATTCATAGAGCAACCCAGACTGGACTGAAGCCCAGAGCCAGGCCCAGATGAACTCAGCCTTAATCAGCAGACCCTGGCCACCCCATTGATGGTATGCATCAGGCACTGGTAGAGTTCATCATCATATTCTAGTCAATGATACTCCAGGAGATCTTTCCAGAATAAATAGAGCCTCCAGAGGAGAAACACTTCTTTGACCTTACCCTCTCTTCCTCCCTGGGCACTGGTAAAAGGACATTGTACCTACTGCTGAGCACCATGTGGTGACCACAAGCAACAAACACAAAGACAAAAGGCCAGTACACTGAGGATACCCAAGCAGAAAGAAGGACAGGTTCTAGGTCTTTGGTGATCTTATCAAGCCACTGAACAATTGCCTACTTCCACATTTTTTGAGAAAAAAAGCAAGTTCTTCTTTGTTCAAACCAAAGCCATTCTTTTTGTTTGTTTGCTGTTTTTAAGCTCTTTATTGGAATATAATTGCTTTACACTCTTGTACAAGTTTTTGAGGTACACCAAAGTGAATCAGCTGTATTTATACATATATCCCCATATCCCCTCCCTCTCACCACTCCCTCCCACTCTCCCTGTCCTGGCCCTCTAAGGCATCAGCCATCATCCAGTTGATCTCAGTTTGTTATACAGCAACTTCCCGCTAGCTCTCTGTTTTTCAGTTGACAGTGTATATATGCCTATGCTACTCTCTCACTTCATCCCAGCTTCCCCTTTGCCACCACCCCCAACCCCGTGTCCTCCAGTCCATTCTCTGCATCTGCATCCTTATTCTTGCCCTGTCACTGGGTTCATCAGTACCTTTCTTTCAGATTCCATATATATGAGTTAGCCTATATATGGAATCTAAAATATAGATATTTGTTTTTCTCTTTCTGGCTTACTTCGCTCTGTATGACAGTCTCTAGGTCTATCCACCTCGTTACATATAGCTCCATCTCATTCTTTTTTATGGCTGAGTAATATTCCATTATATATATGTGCCACATCTTCTTTATCCATTCATCTGTTGATGGGCATTTAGGTTGCTTCCATGTCCTGGCTATTGTAAGTAGTGCGGCAATGAACATTATGGTACATGTTTCTTTTTGGATTATGGTTTTCTCTGGGTATATGCCCAGGAGTGGGATTACTGGGTCATGTGGTAGTTCCATTTTTAGCTTTTTAAGGAACCTCCAAACGGTTTTCCATAGTGGCTGTACCAACTTACATTCCCACCAACAGTGCAGGAGGGTTCCCTTTTCTCCACACCCTCTCCAACATTTATTGTTTCTAGATTTTTTGATGATCTGATGTGTGGTGTGAGGTGATACCTCATTGTGGCTTTGACTTGCATTTCTCTAATGATTAGTGATGTTGAGCATCTTTTCATGTGTTTGTTAGCCATCTGCATGTCTTCCTTGGAGAAATGTCTATTTAGGTCTTCTGCCCATTTGTGGATTGGGTTATTTGCCAAAGCCATTCTTAACTGCTATTGACTCTCTTAAGTGTGGCAAAAAAACAAAAACAAAAAAAACAAAAAAGAAAACCACTCTTACAAAAGCTATATCTTCACATGTCCTCTTTTTTCTTTAAGTTGGCCAGATCTCTCCAGAATAGCAGGAGAGAAGTCACAAATCCTTGCTAATGTCAATCAATCAATACCTCCTGCTACTCTCCCTGGAGTGACCAGTTTAGAGTTGCCCATGTGAGAAGCAGCTTAACTAAAATCAACCCTTTAATTCTGTTTGTTGATGTAGCCAAGCTTCTAGAACACTTCCTAGGATATAATAGGTGCTCAACATAGCTTGTTAAATGAAATTTTTGAGTTGTTGCTATTTCTCCAGATGGGCCATCACATGTGTCTCTTGGAAACCTGTTTTGGCTACTTTGTCTTCTCAAGAGGCCTCCTGGAAATCACACCAAAGTGAATTTTGTGAAGTCTGCACATAAACAGACCTTCCAAACTCAGTGGAAGTCTCCTCATGATATGATTACAAACAGAAATTACAACAGCTTTATTGAGAGATAATTCTCATACCACCGCACCGTTGAGGGGCTTTTAGCGTATTCACAGGGTTGTGCAACCATCAACCGTAATATAATTTTAGAACCTTTTCATCATCCCAAAAGGAAACCTCAACAGTCATTCCCCATCACTCCCTCCCTCCCCCATCCACCCAGCCCCTGGCAAGCACCAACCTACTTTCTGGCTTTATGGGTTTGCCTATCCTGGATATTTCATATAAACAGACATTTCGTATAAATGTGTGTGGTCTTGTGTCTGACATGTGTCACTTAGCAAATGTTTTCAAGGTTCGTCCATGCTGTTGAAGGCATCAGTACTTCATTCGTTTTTATTGCTGAATAATATTCCATTGTATGGATATACCACACTTTCTTTATCCATTCATCATTTGATTGCTTCCACTTTGGGGCAATATATTATGAAGAATGCTGCTACAAACATTTGTTTACAAGTTTTTGTGTGGCAATATGTCTTCCTTTGTCTTGGGTACATACCCAGAGGTAGAATTGTTGGGTCATATGGTAGCTGTATGTTTAACCTTTTGAGGAACTTCCAGACTGTTTCGCAAAGCAGCTGCCCCATTTTATATTCCCGCCAGCAGTGTATGGAGAGTTCCAATTTCTCGCGTCCTCACCAACACTTGTTATTATCTGTCTTTCTGATCACAGCTAGTGGGTGTGAAGTGTATCTCATTGTAGTTTTACTTCATTCCCTGAGGGTTAATGGTTTTGAGCATCTTTTTTGTGTATTTATTGGCCATTTGTACAACCCCTTTAGAAAAATGTACAGACACAAATTCGATCTTATTTATATAGGCTAATTTTACTGAAAACTTTTGTGAGGCTGCATTGTGAAACCAAAATTCTTTTTTCCCTAATAATAAAGTATTCAATATTATGAAAACCTAATTAACTCACATGTCACTGATTTTTGAAAGTATTTATTTATTTGACTGCATCGGGTCTTAGTCGTGGCACATGGGATCTTTGTCAAGGTGTGCAGGCTTCTCTCTAGCTGTGGAGCACAGGCTCTAGAGCACACTGGCTTAGTTACCCTGCAGCATGTGGGATCTTAGTTCCCTGATCAGGAATCAAACCTGCGTCCCCTGCATTGGAAGGCAGATTTTTAACCACTGGACCACCAGGGAAGTCCCACATGCCACTGATTTAGAATGCCTGTATCTACAAAAAGGAAAAGATAATTTCTCAGACACTAAAGTCCCATCTCTTAGTATGTCCAGCAAAAAAAAAAAAAAAAAGAGTCAGTCTAGTAGAGCAAAAGTATGATCAGAATTAGTGGAATGTTTAAATTCTAAATGGCTTTTAGAATTCCTTTTTCTTCTTTCAATTACATGTAATAACTTAAACTAGTTTACTGTGTACTTTAAAATTATAGCTTTTCCCACATTTTAATTTATCTACTACTAAGTTTGTTCTCTTAGGTTGCTATATTCCAAGCATTATACTAGATTTATTTCAGCTGTCGATTCATTTACACTTCACAAGAACCCTGTGAGGTAGATAGCATGTACTAGTAAGCTACGCTGTGTCACAAAACTTAGTGGCTTAAAACAACAGTCTAATTAATTATCTGCCATAGTTTCCATGGAAAAGACACTGACAGGATGGCTTGACTCTGCTACACAACATCTGGTGCCTCAATGGGAAGACCTGAAGGCCGGTGACTGAAAGAGCAAATATCACACAAACGTCTGGCAGTTGGTGCTGGCTGGTGATTAAGACCGTCACACCACCTATGCATGTTCTTCCCAGTGTGGGGGCTGGATTCCTGAGAAAGAGCCAGGTGGAAGCCATGTTGTCTCTATGACTGAGCCTCAGAAGTCACTCAGCATCGCTTCCATCACAGTTACAAAGGTCCACCCAAGTTCAAGGGGCGGAAACACAGACCCTCCCAGTTATGGACCCCAGTATGCACCATGATGGTTAATTTTGTGTATTGACTTGGCTGGGCCCCAGGGTGCCCAGACTGAACATTATTTCTGGGTGTGTCTGAGAGGGTGTTTCCAGGTGAGATGAGCGTTTGACCCAGTGGACTCAGTAAAGCAGATCGCCCTTCCCACCGTGGGTGGGCATCATGCAACCTACTGAGGGCCTGAATAGAACAGAACGTGGAGGAAGCGAGGCTCCATCGTCTTCCCACCGGCCTGTTGATTTGGAACATCAGTCTTCTCCTGCCCTTGGACTGGAACTTGTGCCTTTGGCTCCCCTGGTTCCCAGGCCTTCAGAGTCAGACTGAATTTCACCACGGGCTTTCCTGGGTCTCCAGCTTGCAGACAGCAGATCATGGGACTTCTCAGCCTCCAACATCATGTGAGCCAGCTTTTCATAATAAATCTATCTATGTAGAGAGATGTACATAGAGATTGTACACAGACACATGTACATAAAACTGCAGATACATGTGTATGCATGTGTGTTGGTTCTGTTCTCTAATACACATACCCCAGTCAAGTTCATATGTTGAAGTCCTAATCTCCATACCTCAGACTGTGACCTCATTTGGAAATGGGGTCTTTAGAGAGCTAATCAAGTTAAAACAAGGTTATTAAGGTGGGCCCTACTTCAATATAAGTGGTATCCTTATAAAATGGGGATATTTGAAGACAGTTACACACCAGGAGAACATCACATGAAGATAAAGGCAGACATCAGAGTGATGCTTCTACCTGCCAAGAAATGCCAGATTGCCAGAAAACCACTCAGAGCTAGCAAAGAGGCATAGAGGAGACTCTCCCACACAGACCTCAGAAGGAACCAACCTGCCAACCTCTTGATCTTAGACACCCAGCCTCCAGACCTGTGATACAATAGGGATCTGTGGTTCAAACCACCCAGTTTGTGGTACCATCAGTTCACATTCTCAGATGCGGAATCCACCCATGTGGAGGGCCAACTCTGGGGCTTGAGCATTCATAGATTTTAGTGTCATGGAGGGTCCTAGAACCAATCCCCTGCGGATACTGAGGGAAGACTGTACTTTATCAAAGCAGCCTTAGGAAACTAATGAACCATCTCCTTTTTAAAAACTTTATCATTTATTTTGACCATACCATCCAGCATATGGGATCTTAGTTCCCTGACCAGGGATTGAACCCACATCCCCTGCATTGGCAGGGCACAGTCCTAACCACTGTACCACCAGGGAAGTTCCCCAACCACCTCTTGGCGGGAGATCATCAACATCATGTTGTAGGAAGAGCATGCAGAACAGGGGAGTTAGGAGTGTGGCCATCTTTGGAAATTACAACCTGCCACAGCCCATCCCCTGGCCAACAAAAATTCACCTCCTTCCCACACGCAAAGTATACTGATCCTCTCCTGCAAACCACCAAGTCTCATCCCATTATAGCACCAGCTTAAAGTCCAGAATCTCATCACCTGAATCAGGTCCAGATGGAGCTGAGGCTTCTGGTGTACAAAGAGCACAGCTCCTCTGCACCTGAAGAGTCATCAACTAAAGAGACCAGTTATCTCCCTGCCCCCACAGGCCACAGGCAATGAGGGGACAAGTCATTGACATCTCCTCCTTTTTGTCATCTCATTCTTCAAAAAGCCTGAAGCTATCAACTCTAAAACTCCATCAAAGATCTCTCTCAAATGTATTCTCCCCTCATTTCCTCCCTCCTTATGGAATTAGATGATCTCAGAGTTGGAAAAGGATTTAAAGTTTAAGCTGGCCCTGCACACAACCTGGAATAATCTCACTCTAGACATGATGTTGGGCTAAGAAAGTCAGACCCTGAAAACTAGATACTGTATGATTCCATTTATGGGAAGCTCAACACTGGCAAACTAATCTGAGGTGATAGGGGTCAGAATAATGGTTGCATTTGGGGGATGGTTTGATGGAGAGAGGTCATGAGGGATCCCTCTAGGCTTGACCTGGTTGGTTGTTGCACAGGTCTATAAATATGTAAAAATTCATCTTAAGATTGTGCACTTTATATAAGTTACACCTCAGTTTTTTGAAAAGAGGTTTAAGTTAGTTCTGTGGTTCCCATACTTAAGGATTTCATAAACCAATCAGATTCCATACTCCCCTCCCCAGCTCCCAACTGGAAGAAGTAATTTTCTAAAATAAGTATGGATTAATATTATAACTAGGAAAAAGCTAAATGCTTGCTTCTTGGGTTTAAAAATATACAACTGATTTTAAAACTATGCTCCTCAAGTCCCACAAGGGGGCGCTAAACAGTTGCCATGATCACTCCAATGGGCTATTTGTCCCAGCTTTCCTTCCCCAGCCCTTTCTGCTTTCAGGCTCTGTCCCTATGCACATGGTCATCTAAGCAACAGGTGAGGTTTAGACCTCTCCTTATTGGAGGGCTTCTAATTATATTAATAAGAATGAGAAATGCCAAAGCAGGATTTTGTAAAAATGTGGTATATTTTGTATGATTTACTTTTACATACATATGTTGAATGATATCCTATATTTGGAACACTCCATACATTGTAGAGTATTTCTGAGATTGTTGGGTATTTTCTGCATCTTTCCCCAAGGGGTCATTTCCAGCTGAAGAAACATACACTTGCCCCTCCCAACAAACACACACCACACACCACACACATGCATGTAGACACAAAAGTTTCAGCCAGGCGAGACGTCGTCAGTATCTCCCAGTTTCCCTCATGGTCCCTCCAGCCTGTTGAGCTCCCAACAGCCTGCAGGTTTTCAAACAAAAATCCGACAACCTCGTCTACAGGGACAACAGTGGATCCAAAGCTCAACTATTCATTCAAAACTTGAACATTTTTATAGATAAGGGGTTTTTTTGTTTGTTTTTGTTTTAATGATTTGACCATAAGTGCTTGTCCCATTGTAGCAAAAATCCAGGTGGGACCACTGGTTCTCAAACCCCTGGGTTCTGCAAGTAGTTGTCATTTGTCAGAAACTGGACTTTGGGAACTTCCCTGGTGGTCCAATGGTTAAGAATCCGCCTTCCAACGTAAGTGGATGCAGGTTCAATCCCTGGTCAGGAAACTAAGATCCCACATGCTGAGGGGCAACTAAGCTTGCATGCCGCAACTAAGACATGATGCAGCCAAATAAATAAATAAACATTTTTTTAAAAAAGAAAGAAACTGGACTTTGAGTCTAACTGCCATTGGATTAGAGAAGCAGCCCAGGGAGAGGGCAAGGTTAATCCTGCATGAGCTTCTGCAGAGAGCTTGTGGGAGGAGCAAGGCCAGTGCTGCAGCTCCACGCAGGCCCCAGGAAAAGCCCTGGGGAAGGGGAGCTTATTCATTTTGTTATTGCTATTATAACTCACATAGTACCTGCTACAAACCAGACACGTCTAAGCACATTACACTCATTCAATCCTCCCAACCCTCCTCAGAGGTAGGCATTATTAACACTTTATAGAGCTGGGGAAACTGAAGCACAAAGTAGGGGGCTGATGTTACGGACTGAATTGTGTCCCTCCCCCCCAAATTCATAAGCTGAAGTCCTAACCCTCAATACAACTAGATTTGGAGATGGGGCCTTTAAGGAGGTCATTAAGGTTAAATGAGGTCATAAGGGTGGGGCCCTAATCCAATGCAACTGGTGTTTTTATAAGAGGAAGAGACACCAGAAATAGACACACACAGAGAAAATGTATCTTCCCTTCTCAATTTCTTGAACAGGTGAAGTACAGTTATAGTAACTGACTTGTGTCTGACCTCAAACATCTCTGTCAGTTCTTGGTAAGTTTAGACTGATTTTTTTTTTCTCATTATGAGTCCTGTTTTCCTATCTCTCTTATTAGATGCTGGACATTGTGAACTTGATGTTTTTGGGTACTGGATATTTCTGTGTTTTTTACAGTGATTCTTAATCTTTGTTCTAGGGTGTAGTTAAATTATTTGGAAACAGTTTGATTCTTTCAGGTCTTAACTGTCAAGACTTTTAGGCATGACCCAAGCAGTGTTTAGTCTAGGGCTAATTATTCTCCACTACTGAGGCAAAACCTCACTAGCCTCCCCCAAGAATTACGAAATTTTCCAGTTCAGCTGGTGGAAAACACTAATCCTAGCCACAGGTAAGGGCCAGGTGCTCTTCTCCCCTCAGTCTGGAGTGGTTTCCTCACACAGGTATCCTGCCTGATACTTGAAGAGACCTCTGCAGACTTTCAGAGTCCCGTGCGCAGCTCCCTCCTCTTTAGTACTCTGTACTGGAAGATCTTGCCACTGTGGTGTCCCCAGACTTTCAGCTCTATTGCCTCAACGAAGGGCACCCCTGGGCTCTACCTGGGTTCTCCCACCACACACCGCAGCCTGGAAGTTCTCTAAAGGCAGTAAGCTGAGGTGATTATAGGGCTACCCCTGTTTGTTTCCTCTCTTAGGACCACTGGCCTTCCTTGCTTGATTTCTGGTATCTTGAAAACTGCTGTTTTTTTATATTTCAAGTGGCAAGGTAAATTCATCCCCTGTCTCTCCATCTTGGCTGGAAGTAGAAGTCTCCTGTTAACTTTTTTTTTTTGAAGTATAGTTGATTTACAATGTTGTGCCAATCTCTGCTGTACAACAAAGTGACTCAGTTATACTCCTGTTAATTCCCTCAATTGGATTTTATAATTTTCTTTACATAGGTCCTGTGCCTTCTCATTAAATGTGCCTAAATATATTCTAATTTTTATTGCTATTGTAACTATTTCCCCCCATCTCCATTTCTAGGTATTTATTTCCAGAGTGGAGAAAAACTATTGTTTTTTGTATATGTAACAATCGTCCTGAAATTGAACCATGCATTGGTCATAAATTTATTCAGTAGCGAGGAACTGGAAGATGAGAGGTAGCCATCTAGGACTGGTGCAGCTGCTCAGCAATGCCAACAGGGATGCAAGCTCTGCTCCACTCACCTCAGCACATTGACTTTGTCCTCATGCTTGTTACTTCATGGCACAAGATGGCTGCCTCAACTCCAGGCCTCACGTATGTGATCGAAGCAGGAAGAAGGGGGAAGCAGGGAGTGGCAACTCCCTTACCAGGAAAGCAAAAGATTTCTCAGAATAATTAGACTGTGTGTTACTAGCCAGAACTATAACATCTGACCACCTGTAACAGCAAGTCGGTCTGGGGAAGCAAATGTTTAGCTAGAAATTTTACCACAAATTCACTGAAAAAATCAGGGTTTGGTTGGTTACAAAGAGAATTGATATTGGACAGGCAATTACCAGGTCTACAAGCTATTCCTGCATTCTTAGAATAAACCCTGCGGGCTCATAGTGAATTACTCTTTTAAATACCTTGCCAGATTCTATTTGACAATGTTTTTTGATGTGTTTTTTGTTTAAGGCTATTGCAATACTCAGGATTAAAGACCTGAACTGAGGTAGTGGAAATGGGAAAAGAAACACATTTAATATATTTTCAGAGGTAGCATCAAGGCCCTATGATCAGACCTGATTAACTGCACACAGATTAAATGCTACAAGAAACAAAATAAGAGCAGAAATAGAAAGTAATACATACATTTTAAAAGGGAATAATTACCAGTGCTGCTAAATGTTCATTAAACACAAAAGCTGAAATATTTATGAACTCTTCTGTAAATTTCAGATTTTTCTTAATTTGGAATGTCCCAATTAGGTACTTAGCATTTTTATCATCATATAGAAAAAAATTATGCCAATCTTTCACTCTTGACTTTCATTAAAACTATTATTGTTGTAAGAGCAGTGTGGTCTTAAATTTTTAAGTTTTTATCTTTCAGATACATACAATATTTATAGATTAAATTATATATTTAGTATTTGCTTCAAAATAACATGGGAATTACAGAGGGAAAAGTGGATTGAAACAAAGATTGGCATAAGTTGACAATTACTGAAGATGGGCATTGGGTATATGGGACTCACTGTATTATTCTGTCTTCTGTTGAATACATTTGGAATTTCCTATAATAGAAAAATTTTAAATGTTTGTGAAACAGAAGCATGTATGTGTCATTTTGTGTATATCTAAATGCATAAATACAAATATTTGTTTTAAATGTTTAGTAGGGATTCTACTCCACAAGATATTTACTTTTTTAAAAGGGAACTGTACATGGTCAGTACTCATGGCAGGACAGTTCTGCTACGTCCTGAACTTGGTCCTAGGCAGCCCTTGGTAGAGCCTGTACCCTTCAGTAGCCACTGCCACCTTCCTCATCACTGTCCTTAGCTTCAGAGTCTACAACCCCAAACGGTTCCTGAGTCCAACTCTAGATTTTGTCAAATACATAAAAACATTCAAAGTAACAATGACTGCATTTATGTATGTTGCCAGCATTCTTAAACCCAAAATGCTTCAAAAATTCAACAGGCATACACATTTAAAATACATAGAAAAATAATAGAATTTATACAAAGTAGATTGTTACAAAACAAGTACATTACAAGAAATACATTTTATATCCAAGCACAAAAATGTGGAAATATACATGGAAGTATAAGTTTTAAGAAAAAACATTTATTTTTAAATGCTGAGTGGGAAGGCATAGACCAAGTTCTGGTTTACGGGTATAACTCTGAAGAGAACTTCAATTTGCTAGCAGAAATTTTCACTCCATTCTCAAGCTTTTAACAGTTCCTGAAGGGATTAAACAGCTGTTCCTCTCTCCAAATTCTGTTTAATTTCAGCTGTGTATTTCCCATAGAATCTTTCTGCCTTCTTGTTGAATTTGGCATTCCTTTCATTAATGTAGTCAATATCTGCATCATCATTATAGGGACGTCTCCGGCTATATTTGTCTCGTTTTTCAATTCTGGGAGAAGAAAATAATTTATAAAATTCAAAACTGCCTTCTTTTTTGATCTTAATAACACATGGCCAAATAGAACAGAACCAGTACACTTAAGACTAGCACTTTGGTGGGGAGGAAAATAGCCCAGGTTTCATCAAGATGAAGCTGAAACTGCCAATTAACAGCACAACCCTGGGAATGAACCATGAAATTTAGTAAATACCAACTCGTCTTTAGAATGCTTCTAAAAGAGCAATGATACACTGTTAGGAACTGGACACATGAAGTATCATGTAACAGAAAATGATTACAACAGTAATTATATTAATAACCACAGCTAATATGAACAGAGTACACTATATATATAGTAGACACCAGGCTTAATACTTAAGTGTATCAGCTCCTACAATCTAAATTCATTTTGCTCTGCCTGATCAGTATCAGGAAACACACTCCCATCATATTAAGAAACACAAATATACAAAGGTAAATTTACCAGAACACTGCTACTTCTTCAAATCAAAGAGTGGAATGGTTGTTAAAGTAAAAAAAAGAATAATTTCTTAAAGAAGAATAATTTTCTTTACAATTTTCAATTATAACAACTCAATTCCATCAATATTCTGCATCTTCATTCCAAATCACAGGGACTCAACCCATCCTTACTGTCTGTCCCCAAAACCACTAGAGATGCTAGGTCAGAAATTAACAAGTATAATATCTGTCTTTTTAATTCATTCTAAGCACGTTATGTCCATTTCGTCATTAAACATTTAAAATTGCAGGCTGCTGCACGGAGTACTCACTGTTTTTCCAGGTCTACGACCATCCTATCAACCTCCTCTGTGGAAGGCACATGTGTCCCATGAAGAAGACTGTTGGATGTTGGGAAAAACTCTTCTCCACTGAAAAGAAGGCAACAGGGACTTAGAGTAACACTGCAAGTGCTCCACGTTTTCTAACTAAACTACCACTCATGATGAGAGAGAAAATACACACATATCTTTACTATGGGATCCTACCTTACCTTTAAAAAAAAATGCAGAATTGGAAGGGACAGAAGTAAGAAATCACCTACTCCAACACCTTCATTCTACAGATGAAAGAGCCCAGATCCAGAAGTTAAAGGACTTGTTTCTAGGCTCAAGTTATTTCTCTTTCCACTACAGCAGGCCAGCAAACTCCAGCATGTTTCTATAAACAGTTTTACTGGGACACAACCAACCCATTTGTCTATGTCTCCTCTATGGCTACTTTCACATCACAAGGGCATAATGGAGTAGCCATGACAGAGACCACATAGCCCACAAAGCCTAAAATAGTTACTAGCTGGTCCTTTACAGCAGAATTTCACCCATCCTGGCACTAAAGCATTCTGTGTCCCAAAATATCTGAGTAGTTATGATAATCTGGGTGTTAAACTCTCAATATCCAGTCATACTATGCCCAGCTAGAAAGATAACCAGGTGGTTAGCTCAACTGCTGTGGATGAACAATAAACAGTGTCATCAAGACCATAAATTATTCTTTTTTTTTTTTTTTTGGGGGGGGTACACCAGGTTCAATCATCTGTTTTTATACACATATCCCCGTATTCCCTCCCTTCCAAGACCATAAATTATTCTTAAACAGCTGTTGGGGCTTCCCTGGTGGCACAGTGGTTAAGAATCTGCCTGCCGGGACTTCCTAGGTGGCGCAGTGGTTAAGAATCTGCCTGCCAATGCAGGAGACACGGGTTCAAGCCCTGCCCCAGGAAGATACCATATGCCACGGAGCAGCTAAGCCTGTGCACCACAACTATTGAGCCTGTGCTCTAGAGCCCGTGAGCCACAACTATTGAGCCCATGTGCCACAACTACTGAAGCCCATGCGCCTAGAGCCTGTGCTCTGCAACAAGAGAGGACACCACAATGAGGAGTCCACGCACCACAATGAAGAGTAGCCCCCACTCGCCACAACTAGAGAATGCCCATGTGCAGCAATGAAGACCCAACACAGCCAATCAAAAAGAAAAAAATCCAATCAATAAATAAATAAATTTATTAAAAAAAAAAGAATCTGCTTGCCAATGCAGGGGACATGGGTTCAATCCCTGCTCCAGGAAGATCCCACATGCCGCAGAGCAACTAAGCCTGTGCACCACAACTACTGAGCCTGCACTCTAGAGCCCGAGAGCCACAACTATTGAGCCCACACATCTAGAGCCCGTGCTCTGTAACAAGAGAAGCCACCGCAATAAGAAGCCCGCGCACTGCAACGAAGAGTAGCCCGGGCTCTCAGCAACTACAGAGAGCCCGCATGCAGCAATGAAGACCCAGTGCAGCCAATAAAAACAAAACAAAAAAACAGCTGTTGATAACCCATACCTAAGCACTGAAGTGTGTCTGTATTTATGGATGTACGTTTACATACATGCACAAGTACATCAATATCACCTCAGGATGAAAAAAGGACTGGCATTAGCCCTGTCAACTTACTGCTTTTCTCTCAGTCTCTCATATGTTTCCATGTCCGGTTTGATCTGCTTGGTCAGCCGATGATACTGGCGAAGCTGGGCAGCAGCATAATCTAAAAATAAAATGAAAATTGGAAAGGATGTATTTCCTTATTTGGTCATAACTATTCAGAGAAAAATCAAAATTATTAGCAACATATGCACTAATCTAAGCATAGCCTCTATCCTGAAGATGCAGATAATACAAGCTTTAATTTTAGCACAATGAATAAAGGAATCCAGCTGACTCAAGCACAGCCTTTTCTACTTCTGCCCTATGAGATACATTTGTATTTTTCTTGGAAGTAAGCCTCTTGGAGAATATTCCATGAGGGGGAATATCCTTTCTTAAAACCAGAAATACTGAAGGCAATGCTTATCTAACAGGCCCATTCAATAAAGATCAGTTTTACCTGAAAATCCCAGGTCAGGGTTTTTCCTCCTCTTCTTCCTCTCCCATCTTTCTGCATCCTCTGCACTGATCTCTAGCAACTTCACCTTCTCATAGTCTTCCCCTCTTGCTGCACATTCCTAAAAAGAAAGGAAAAAAAGCTAATGCCTGCCCTTGTGTCTCAAGCAATTACTTGATCTATTTTAAATGAAGATTAAATAAAGGTATCAAGCAATACATTAAAAATAATGATTAACATTTGAAGGAAATTTGGTAATTTGCTGTGGTATATAAGAAGTGAGTACATCAATCTAAAAAATAATACTTATTCAACATTTATCAGGTGTCAGACCCTCTTTTAAATGTTTTACACGCATTGACTCATTTAATTCATAATTAACTCAAATAATTCTTATAGTCCTCATTTTACAGATAAGACATAGGTACAGAGACGTTAAATTACTCGCCCAAAGTGCTGCAGCTGGTAAAAAGCATCTTCTACTGTCTCAATACAATAGAATGATTGAATAAACCACTTATGAAGATAGCAGAGTAGTTCCTAACCTTTTTCTTCTCTTCTTCTTGTAGTTCCCATTCCAAACGAGCTTTTTTGGCTTCCCAATTTGCAGGTAACTTAAGTCTTTTATCTTCCTCAACAACTTCCTGGTGATTTAATTTACGAGCTTCATTCTAAAACATAAACACAAGAAGGCTGCCAGCTGAAACATGAAAATAAATCCAAACAAGTTTTCCCCTCTTTGAGGAAGGTCAAGTAAGACACCATTAACAAGGGGACTCCATTTTACCCTAAAAGTAAGAAAACCATCAAAGGATTTTAGGAAAGGAAAGGGCCTAATTAAGTCTACATTTGTATACAGTCAAGAAATGTGTTGAACTGCACTGCTTTGCTGTTCCAGAGGGCTGGGGGTTCATGTCTCACACTATGAGAAAGATATTCTACTTTCAATTCTCTTTTAATCCTAATTCAAAGAAGCCTCAATTTGGGGCTGGGGACTTTAATACCTATCATAATATCTCTAACCTTTCCCAAGTCCCCCCTCCTCTTTAGATATTTTAGCAGTTTACATTATGGCAAATGAAAGGCATTTTCCATTTAAATTACTGTATGTGGAGTCTGTTTTAAAATAAATTTAACTGCATGAAACAATACCATCTCACGGACAACTTAAGTTACATGTTTCTTGGGTCACAGGCTGGTGGCAGTTAGTCCAGGAAGACATGTCTCTTAATATCCAACCCCATGTTCTTTATACAGTCCCTCCAAATAAAAACGTAAGTGTGTTTAATTCTTTACTACATTTTTCTGGGTAAAGAGATACACTTCTCTCAACAACCATCCCTCACATACTCTTGGCTCTGGCAATGCTCTCCAGCTGAAGACACCAAGAACGCGTGTAGTCAAACACAGCTGTGCGTGTTACACTGAAGGAAACAGCAAACCACAGGGAACAGGAGGCATTTCAGTGAGAGGATGTTAGGAGGCTCTACTTACAGGCTCTGAGTTTGTATCAGGTGACTGGAGGGAAAGGTTCAAGGAAGCATGGCTGCGCTCTGGATTAGGCACTGAGAGAAAGCCAGGGCATTCTATGATTGGGTTTCCAGCTTTTATACAGGAGGCAGGATTAATGGACTGAGGCTAGCGCTGTATTTGTGGCTGGTGTTAGCAGAAGAGGGTGCTGTGTGGTCATTTCCGTGGTCTGAACAGTTTTGTTTCTGTGACAATGCGATAGTCAGAGTGAGGTTGGGAGTTTTGTGAAACCACACCCAAGCTATCAGCCAAGCCCCTCTGAGTTGAAACAGTCAAGAGCTACGTTTGTGTTTCTCAGCTCCAACTGCAGACAGTTGTTTGCTGGACACTTATCCTTGATATGAATTCTCTGCCTTCTGCTTGGATATTTCTTCTTCAAACTTCTTTATTTTTCTGATAAAACCTTACTCATCTTTCAAGCAGTAGTTTAGGTGTCACCTCTTATACGAAGCACTCCCTGGGGGCCTCCACACCATCAACCTCTCCTTCTCTGCACTCCCAAGGCACTTTGTTCCTAATTCAAGCATGGCATTTATCATAATATAATTTCTAGCTAGAAAGTTGTCTCCTCTACTTAAGAGCAGAGGACTTATCTTATTCATCTGGTCCCCCACCTACTAGCTAAATCACTGACCGCCATAGACTTTCCGAGACTTGCTGATTATTTCCGAATGAAGAGGCAACCAGCTCTCTTACTGGACAAGTTTCTTCCAGTCTCTAGTTCCACATGTTTCCCCAGGTAAAATGAAAAGTTTACTAAAAGTATACAGCACGGAGGCGGTTAGTAATTGAGACCCCCAAACTAGTCCAACTAAGTTCAAACAGATGGGGGTGAAAGAAGGGTTGGAGAAAGCATGTCCCTTTCCAAAAGTGACTTCAATGTGCTGCCGGGTTGAGAACCACCGGGACAGAACTCTAACCCCGCTCTGCGGGTCTGACGCACGCGCTGGTGCGGCTTCCTCGTCCCTCCACAAACGCGCACGGGCCTGGCCAGTGACAGGTCTCAGCGGGCCTCCGGGGCGACTCACCCGCTTCAGGTGCAGCTCCCGGAATTTGCGCAATCTCTGTTCGCGCTTCTGGGCGGCCAGCTCCTCGGCCCCCGCAGGAGGCTGCTGCTCCTCTGCGCCGTCCACCGGCACCTGCGGCGGAGGACAGGCTGGAGTTGGGGCCGGTTCGGCTTCTCCCCGGACCGCCCAGGTGATTCCCCACGGGTTCCCACAGCCCAGGCCGGGCCCTCACCGCCGACCCAGGCCCCACAGAATCTGCGCCTTCCTGGCCCGCACACAAGTACCTTCTCCACCTCTCGCCCTTGCCGTCCCTCAGAGCCGTCCCCAATTAAAACCCCAGGGTAGAGCCAGCGGCACTTACCGTCTCAGCCAGACTCGCAGCCGCCATCACAACCTTTCCCCGCCCACTTCCGGCAACAACAGCGAGCCCTTCCGCCAACCCCGGGACTGCCGCGTCAATACAGATTAACCTACTATAAGCCCCACCCCTTCCTGGCAACCTCGGGAGTTTAGGACCAATCCCTGGCCCTTTTGGCAGTGAGACGTTTTCAATTGGACAGGGCCTTGCGCAGCCGCAAAAGGCCGCAGAGGCTGGGGTCGGAAGGGTGGAGACGGGGAGAGATGGGCCGGGAGGGTTTCAGTAGAGAGTGGCTGGGCGGGAATGGCCAAGCTGGGATCCTCATGGAAAGTCACCTCAGGTGTGTGTGCTGAGCCCTTGAGCGAAAAGTGGTTTCCTTTTAGCACTTAGCCTGTGCCAGCTCTTCCGAGGCAGGTGTCCCCTGCCTACGTTGTCTTGCGTAGACCCTTAGTACTGTCCTATGGCACCATTTTCGTTCTCTTCAATATATATATTTTTCTCGTCTGTTCATTTTCCTTTTCCACCAACGACGTTGGTGGAAAAAAAGTTACGACGTTCCGACGTAAACTGCAGGAGAGCAGGGCCCGTTCCATCTTGTTCGTTCTTCCGTGCTCAGCAGGGAAACTGCGCCAGAATTAATAATAGTGCAAGTTATTAATATACTTCAACAAGGTGCTGGATACAACAGGAATACATGAAAATAATTTTTTTCTTCACTAAAACCATTAGTTAGGTGTGGAAATGAAAAAGTAGTCCCCCAAATGAAAAGCTACCTGGATATAAGATTTAAACA
Organism: Hippopotamus amphibius kiboko; assembly: GCF_030028045.1. Classification (NCBI taxonomy): domain Eukaryota; kingdom Metazoa; phylum Chordata; class Mammalia; order Artiodactyla; family Hippopotamidae; genus Hippopotamus; species Hippopotamus amphibius. Next base: position 19,632,367 of record NC_080186.1, read on the forward strand.
ATAACATGAAGAAAAAATACGAAATAATTTTAAGTACAAAAAAATTTCAGTAAGTGATGAAGGATTTTCTGGTGGGAAGACAATAGGAAAATGTAATATCACAAAAGAGTATCTCGAATGAGTATATAAATATAATGTTATTCCATCAGAATCCTGGTGGATTGTTTTTGGTTTTTTGGAACTGGAAAATGAGCAAAATCTAAAAGTTCAATGACACTATAGATGAGCCTGTTAAGAAACATGAACTCATATATTGCTGGTATGTTACATACCAGGGTTCTTGGACTCTTTAGTCAATAGAAATCCATAAGAGGCCAGGTGAGGAATTCAAGCAAGGCCTTATTGGGACTCTTGCTGCAGCAGGAGGGAGCAAAAACAAGAAACAGGTGCCCTTGCTAGCTCCCTGGGGTGGGGGCGGGGGGGGGGCGGGGGGGGCGGGGCACAAGCTGGTCCCTTAAATCCTTAAATGCAGTGACGGTAGGGACCGATCCATGAGTTGGGCAGGAGGGGTGGTTTAGATGGTCTGCCCACCTGCTTAGTGGTGCTGTGTGCAGGAATCATGCTACAGTACCCTGCTTTTGCTCCTGACATCTCAGAAGTGGCAGTTGGGTTTTTGGTCTTTTTGTATCTTATGGTTCATAATTTGCCCCAACTGTTCATGTACCTAGTTATTTTTAGTCCCTCATTGTTTTTTTGTGGCCCCGGGTCCCAGCCTGTCTCAGTAGAGCTGAAAATTGGTACAACCCTTAGGAAGGGCAATTTGGCAATATAAAAATTACAATTGCACAGGTAGAAAATATGTACAAGGCTGTTCATTTCAGTTTTTTGTAAAAGCAAAAAATTGGAAACAACTCAAATGTCTGTTAATAGAAGACTGGTTAAATACATTATGGTACATTCAGGGGAAGCTGTAAAAAGAAATGGGGCGGGGAATTCCCTGGCAGTCCAGTGGTTAGGTCACTGTGCTTCCAATGCAGGGGGCACAGGTTCAATCCCTGGTTGGGTATCTAAGATCCCACAAGCCATGCAGCGAGGCCAAAATTTAAAAGAAAAATTGTTTTTAATTTAAAAAAAAAAGGATGGGGCAGCTCTCTGTACACTAGCTTGGAAAAATCTCCGAGTATACTAAGTGAAAAATGCAGGGTACAGCACTGTGTGTATAGTGATAGTATGCTACCTTTAGGGGGCAATGGGCAGGGTTAGGGTTACTAAGAACATATTTTTCCTTTGCAAGAAGCTAATATAAGTGATAATCTGTTTGTGGGGGTTACTATGTATATACATACATATATAACACTTTGAACCATATTAATGTATTTCCAATTCCAAAATTAAAAATTAATTTTTATAGAAACAGCCAAGAGTATTTTGGAGGAAAAAAATAACTGAGAAGGAACTTGTATTACTAGGAATTAAAACTTAATAAAAGGCTTCAGTAAAAGCACTTGCACAGAAAATGACGCGTAAGTCACATGGAACAGAATAAGGTCATGGGTTCATTCCCCATACGGGCCACCAAAAGAAAAGGAATAGAATAGAAAGTTCACAAGTGGATTTAGTGGGAAAGTGATGCTTTCTAGACTAGAAGAGAATAAATGGTCAGGATAGCTATTCCATAACTGAATTATGGGTTGGCTGCATTTCTTTAGTCACAGCTTCTGTCTGAAGACCTCCTCCTATCCTATCCTTCCTTCCTCTCTTTAGGATTAGGGGTAGCAATGGCTCCCCCTTGTTGCTAGCCCTGGAATGCTTCACTCTTCTTGGTTTCTCTTCCATCTACAACTTTGTAAACAGTCCCTTTATTAAACTCTCCTTAATTACTTGGTTTGAATAGGTAGGACTCTTGACAGATAAAATATTTTTACAAACCACGTAAATCTGGTAAGTGATCTTACTGAAAATAGCTGGCACTCCTGTACTCCTAAAGAATAAAAATGCAAAAAAGAAAAAACAGACAAATTTGATCTGCCATGCTAAGAAAAGACTGAATTATCTTTCTAGTCCTCTTAGTCATGTGTGACTGGCATTTGATTCATCAAACTATTATGGGAACACAATATTGTAAAGCAACTATACGCCAATAAAATTTTTTTTAAAAAAGAATAAAAATGCTTGCGAGACTGCTCTATGTCATCCATAATATAGAAAAAATAAAAGCCTATAACTGCTGGATTTGCTGCTTTGATAGTTAAGAAACCTGTCTCATTTAAATTAACCACACTAGGGGCTTCCTAGGTGGCGCAGTGGTTAAGAATCTGCCTGCCAATGCAGGGGACATGGGTTCGATCCCTGCTCCAGGAAGATCCCACATGCTGCGGAGCAACTAAGCCTGTGAGCCACAACTACTGAGCCTGTGCTCTAGAGCCCGTGAGCCACAACTATTGAGTCCATGTGCTGCACCTACTGAAGCCCACGCACCTAGAGCCCGTGCTCTGCAATAAGAGAAGCCACGGCAGTGAGGAGCCCGCGCACCACAATGAAGAGTAGCCCCCACTCAGAGCAATCAAAGAAAGCCCGCGCACAGCAAAAAAAGACCCAACACAGCCAATGAAATATATTAATTTTAAAAAAGTTTAGAAAAATAAATAAGTTAACCGCACTAAACAAGCAATTCCATGCTGATTTAATTACATTTATGTAGGCACCTCAAAGAAGACAAGATGAAAAGCTATAACGGGAAACTGATCCTTAAGGGGGTGAAGGTAAGGGCTTCCCTGAAGACATTTAAGGACATCTCAGGCAGGAGGAGGACATACCTAATCACAGCTGGTATGTTGGTCATTTGCCATGGGCCAGGCACTAATCACAAATATTATCTAATTTGTCCTCAAACTACTCTGTGACATGGGTATTGCCTTATTATTTATTTTTCATAGATGATGAACCAAAGAATGGACGAGTTAAATAGAGAATGATTATACAGTTCATTATTGAATGGACAGATATATGAAGAATGGTTTCCTATGCAGAATTTTTATAAGTCCAAATCTCAGAATAATCCAAGAAATGTTTCTGTATCTCGGAGATGCTTGAGGAAGAGATCCCAAAAACCCAGAGTCAATTTGTTCCTTTCTTCATTCAAACATTTCGGGGGGCGGGGACTCTGTTGTGAACAAGACAGAAATAGATCCTGTTCTCTTGGAGCTTCCGTTGTACTGGGCATTTTACTGCTACACAAAGATTAAAACAGGATGATGTGATGGTGACTATGGGCCTACTTTGGATTGGGTAATCAAAGATCCGAATTACTGTACAAAGTTGGGCACAATCTGTGCTCTGGATTGCTTTCTCACACTTTTGGTGGTGTTTTCTTCCTTTTATCCCTCTTTCTTTTACTTCCCATCGCCGTTCCAACACAGACACCCCAGCAGCCCAGCCTTTTCTCGGGTTTTGTCCCAGGCGTCTCCACTCAATGCGCCTGCGCACAAGCCTGGCCCAGTTGGACACATCCCAAGGCTGCATCGAGGGGGGATGGGTTCCCCCTCTCCCCCCTGAAGCAGAAAGGGGCGGGGCTTTGTCCCGAAACCTGTGGCTGCGGGCTGCTGGAGATGAGCCAGAGAGTCGGAAAAGTTGTTTGTTGTTGCCGGAAGTCAGGGGGGAAAGCGCTGCCGGATGATGGTGGCAAAGGCTCTGGCAGATGAGGTGGGTGGGGCTGGTCTTGCCCAGCGGTTGGGGGTGTTGGGGCATTTGCGGCTAGACGAAGAGGCGATGCCAGGGAGGGAGGGGCGCAGACACTGTGGGGCCTGGGTCGGCGGTGAGGGCCGAGCCCGGCCTGTCGGGACCCGCGGGGAATCACCTGGGTGGTCCGGGGAGAAGCCGAACCGGCCCCAACTCCAGCCTGTCCTCCGCCGCAGGTGCCGGTGGACGGCGCAGAGGAGCAGCAGCCTCCTGCGGGGGCCGAGGAGCTGGCCGCCCAGAAGCGCGAACAGAGATTGCGCAAATCCTGGGAGCTGCACCTGAAGCGGGTGAGACGCCCCGGAGGCCCGCTGAGACCTGTCACTGGCCAGGCCCGTGCGCGTTTGTGGAGGGACGAGGAAGCCGCACCAGCGCGTGCGTCAGACCCGCAGAGCGGGGTTAGAGTTCTGTCCCGGTGGTTCTCAACCTGGCAGCACATTGAAGCCACTTTGAGAACTTTTAAAAACTAGACATGCTTAGGCCTGACTTCCAGAGTGTCTGATTTGATCAGTTTCTAAACCCAGACATTGGTATTTTTTTTTTAAGCAACCTCTCCGAGCACCCTCCTCTCAGCTCAAGTGATTGTCAAACCTTTCTTTTTATGGAGGGGGATACTGTGGACCAGAAATGGAAGGTACCTTGTCCGTTGTCACGATAGTTGTATTACTTCTTACAGATCATAGTAAATCCCACAACTTTCTTTGTAAATTGGCCATTTTACTGTCTTGATGGCAGTCTTTAGGCCTTTGATTTGAAAGGAATTGTATAAGGCAAAAAAGCTAATGTTTTTTTGCCCTCGTTTTAGGAATGTGCAGCAATAGGGGAAGACTGAGAAAGTGAAGTTACTAGAGATCAGTGCAGAAGATGCAGAAGGATGGGAGAGGAAGAAGAGGAGGAAAAACCCTGACCTGGGATTCTCAGGTAAAAATGGCTTTTACTTTATTGAATGAGCCTATGAATGGGCCATTTAACAAGTCTGATAATGCCCCAACATCTAAAATACCCTGAGTTCTTATTTTTTCAGATTATGCTGCTGCCCAATTACGCCAGTATCATAGGTTGACCAAGCAGATCAGACCTGACATGGAAACATATGAGAGACTGAGAGAAGAGCAGTAAGTCGATGTGATTTAAAAGCATACATTTTGTATGTTATTGGAAGGCCCTGAACTTAAAAGTGCTGATCCTGGAGGTTTGCTTCCTGGCCTTGGGTCCGGGTTCTGCCACAAACTTTGTCACACGATTTTTTCTGTTTCCTCATCTGTATACAGGGATTAACAACATTGCTCACCTCGTACGGTTATTATAAAGATTAAGTAAATTCATACAATGCACTTAATCAGCGCTTGGCACAAGGAAAGCACTGTATATGTATTGGCTATTATTTATTATCATGATTCTTACTGTTGCTGTTACCCTTTCCACAGGTAAGGGTCACAAGTAATACTTTATTTATTGGCTGCATTCGGTCTTCGTTGCTGCATGTGGGCTTTCTCTAGTTGCAGCAAGCAGGGGCTACTCTTTGTTGCGGTGCTCGGGCTTCTCATTGCAGTGGCTTCTCTTGTTACGAAGCATGGGCTCCAGGCTCTCGGGCTTCAGTAGTTGGGGCGCACGGGTTTAGTTGCTCCGAGGCATGTGGGATCTTCCTGGACCAAGGATCTAACCTGTGTCGCCTGCATTGGCAGGCAGATTCTTAACCACTGCACCATCAGGAAAGCTCCACAGTAATACTTTACTTTCATCGTGCACAGTAAACAATGCTAAACTGCACTTCTTACCTAATTATGTAAAACAGGTACTATACCAAAGATCAAGGCTATTTTAATAGTGATAGTGTAAGTAGAGTGGAGAGGGCTGTAAATTGTGCCCTCAGCATGTTACTCAAGCTCTCCCACTATATGAACTTGGTCAAGTCCATTAATCTGTGGTCTTCAGCTAACTCATTTGGGCTTTGGAGTAGTTTTTTTGTTTGGTTTTTGTTGTCTTTTTTTTTGGGCTTTGTGGCATGTGGAATCTTAATTTCCTGACCAGGGATTGAACCCTCGCCCCCTGCAGTAGAAGCACAGAGTCTTAACCACTGGACTGCCAGGGAAGTCCCACGAGTAGTTGTTTTTTTTTTTAATGTTTACCTATTTGGTTGCACCGAGTCTTTTTTTTTTTTAACTCTTTATTGGAATATATTTGCTTTACACTCTTGTACCCGTCTCTGAGGTACAACAAAGTGAATCAGCTGCATCTACACACATATCCCCATATCCCCTCCCTCCCGCGACTCCCCCCCACCCTCCCTCCTGGCCCTCCAAGGCATCACCCATGAACTTGATCTCCTTTTGTTATACAGCAACTTCCCACTAGCTATCTATTTTACAGCTGGTAGTGTAAATATGTCTATGCTACTCTCTCACCTCGTCCCAACTTCCCCTTTGCCCCTTACCCCAGCCCTGTGTCCTCAAGTCCATTCTCTACTTCTGTATCTCCACTCTTGCCTGTCACTGGTTTCATCAGTACCATTTCTTCAGATTCCATATATATGTGTTAGCATACAGTATTTGTTTTTCTCTTTCTGGCTTACTTCACTCTGTATGACAGACTCTAGGTCTATCCACCTCATGACATATAGTTCAATTTCATTCCTTTTTATGGCTGAGTAATATTCCATTGTATATATGTGTCATGTCTTCTTTATCCATTCATCTGTTGATGGGCATCTAGGTTGCTTCCATGTCCTGGCTATTGTAAATAGTGCTGCAATGAACATTATGCTACTTGTTTCTTTTTGGATCATGGTTTTCTCTGGGTATATGCCCAGTGGGATTACTGGGTCATATGGTAGTTCTATTTTTAGCTTTTTAAGGAACCTCCAGACTTTTCCATAGTGGCTGTACCAGTTTACAATCCCACCAACAGTGCAGGAGAGTTCCCTTTTTTCCACACCCTCTCCAACATTTATTGTCTCTACATTTTTTGATGATGGCCATTCTGACCGGTGTGAGGTGATACCTCATTGTGGCTTTGACCTGCATTTCTCTAATGATTAATGATATTGAGCATCTTTTCATGTGTTTGTTGGCCTTCTGTATGTCTTCTTTGGAGAAATGTCTATTTAGGTCTTCTGCCCATTTTTGGATTGGGTTATTTGCTTTTTTGGTATTAAGCTGTATGAGCTGCTTGTATATTTTGGAGATTAATCCTTTGTCTGTTGCTTCGTTGGCAAGTATTTTCTCCCATTCTGAGGGTTGTCTTCTTGTCTTGTTTATGGATTCTTTCACTGTGCAAAAGCTTTTAAGTTTCATTAGGTCCCATTTGTTTATTCTTGATTTTATTTCCATGATTCTAGGAGGTGGGTCAAAGAGGATCTTGCTTTGATGTATGTCATAGAGTGTTCTGCCTATGTTTTCCTCTAGGAGTTTTATAGTGTCTCGCCTTACATGTAGGTCTTTAATCCATTTTGAGTTTATTTTTATGTATGGTGTTAGGAAGTGTTCTAATTTCATTCTTTTACATGTAGCTGTCCAATTTTCCCAGCACCACTTATTGAAGAGGCTGTCTTTTTTCCATTGTATATTCTTGCTTCCTTTGTCAAAGATAAGCTGCCCATATGTGCTTGGGTTTATCTCTGAGTTCTCTATTCTGTTCCATTGATCTTCCTTTCTATTTTTGTGCCAGTACCATACTGTCTTGATCACTGCGGCCTTATAGTATAGTTTGAAGTCAGGAAGCCTAATTCCACCAACTCCATCTTCCCTTCTCAAGATTGCTTTGGCTATTTGGGGACTTTTGCGTTTCCATACAAATCGTAAGATTTCTTGTTCTAGTTCTGTGAAAAATGCCATTGGTAATTTGATAGGGATTGCATTGAATCTGTAAATTGCACGAGTCTTAGTTGCAGCTTGCCAGCTCCTTTGTTGTGGGGCTCCTTAGTTGTGGCATGCGGAACTCTTAATTGCAGCATGCATGTGGGATCTAGTTCCCTGGCCAAGGATCAAACCCAAGCCCACTGCATTGGGAGCGCTGAGTCTTAACCACTGCACCACCAGGGAAGTCCCCAGGAGTAGAGCGTTCTTAAATATCTTTTTTTTGGCCTGAATTCTATTTCTTTGAAATCAAATATGATCTCACAGTTTTCCAGTTTTGACCACCAAAGATCCTGTTCTGAAGGTACAGGATCTTTTTTCCTGTTACTCACCACTTCTCTCTTTTCAGTGGAGGAGTCCTTCCCGACATCCAACAGCCTTCTTCATGGGACACATGTGTCTTCCACAGAGGAAACTGATAGGATGGTAGTAGACCTGGAAAAGCAGTAAGTACTACAAATGCAGCCTAAAGTTTTAGTACTGATTTCATGCCTAATAACAAAATTAACTTTATGGTCTTGAAGTGTAGTAACTGGATTGAAATTAAGGAACATTTGAATTATTAGTTTGAAGAATGGTCCCATTCACCACCACTTTATATGTGTTTTGAATGGGGTAACTATTAGGCAGAATCTACAGAGTATGTATAAAAATTCTCTCAACATAATGTATCGCTGCTCTTATATTTCAACGTGAACCTGGGTAATTTCCCAAACTTCAGACCAGATCATCTGACGGTACTGTTAACTTATAAGATTAAATTCAAGCAGAATGCTCATTGAACATATATCCTTGTAGGATGCTTTTCTTTTCAATATTTTTATTTATTTATTGGCTGTGTTGGGTCTTCATTGCTGCACGTGGGCTTTCTCTAGTTGCGGTGAGCAGGGGCTCCACATTGCAGTGGCTTCTCTTGTTGCAGAGCACAGGCTCTAGGCATGCAGGCTTCAGTAGTTATGGCACATGGGCTCAATAGTTGTGGCTCATGGGCTTAGTTGCTGTGAGAAATGTGGGATCTTCCTGGACCAGTGATCGAACCTGTGTCCCCTGCATTGGCAGGTGGATTCTTAACCACTGCACCACCTAGGATGTCCCAAGGATGCTTTCCCAAAGATACTGCTTTCAGTCTTCACTATTAAGAACAAGAAAGAAAGCAGCTTTGAATTCTGTATATTTGTTTCCATTACAGAATTGAGAAACGAGACAAATATAGCTGGAGACGTCCTTATAGAGACGATGCAGATATTGACTACATTAATGAAAGAAATGCTAAATTCAACAAGAAGGCAGAAAGATTCTATGGGAAATATACAGCTGAAATTAAACAAAACTTGGAAAGAGGAACAGCTGTCTAATCTCCTGCAGGAATGTTTTGACTGTTTTGTACCAGTAAATCAGAACCCTTTCCTTTTATAACTTGTAAAGACGTGTTCTACAAATGTGTATTTTCGTACTTACATATTTATTATTCACTGGCTTTAGAAAAATCTGTCTTGTAGTTCTGTGTTTAAAGTGTGTGCTTAATGTGTGCACTCTGCTAGGCTTAAAATTCTTAGATACAAACACAAGTCATCATCATGCTGAAATCTGTCATATATTTGACTTGACCTGGAATTGAACTTGGGAGCTTCAGAGGTGAGATGCTAAATTGGTACTAATTCTTCTTGTAAGTTATGATAGGTAGTGAAAGGCAGGCAGTGGCTACTGGAAATTCACCCTAGCCTTCCCCCCCTGCCCCGCCCCCACCCCAAGCAGTCACAGTTAACAGGTGCTTGCCTGTCCCATGTTCTATTCCCATGGCCCAGGTACATTTATGGGACAACCATAGAGGGTGGGAGACTGATTTTAGCATTTTATAAATATGCCATCCTTCAAAAAGCAAATATCCCTTGGAAGAAAGTAAAACACTTGGTCAGAGTATTATTAAAATACATATAACACAATCTTTTTTTCCCTAACCTTGTTTCAACTGTAACTAGAAAATTAGGACATGATTTTAGTAGTAATTATGGGAAATAGAGAATAGAAAACCTGAAATCAGGAGTAAAAAGTGAAAGTGAAGTGAAAGTGAAGATTATTTGTGCCATGTTATGTGAATAAAAACATGACTAGGATTGAGATCAGTAAGCTGGGCACATATATTGATCAATGAATAGAAAGCTCTGATTTAGCTAATGATAGTCTTATAAGATGGTAATGTAAGTGCTATTAATAAAGGTATATTCAGCATACCGTGAATAGGGAAATTTTAACACTATAGCACATTCATACAGTTATAGAATGAGACAGATCTATACTAACATGAAAAGATGCTCTTACCTATATAAGGAGAGGTTTGTACAGACAGGCACTGAAAAAAATCCAGGACGTGCGTCATACTATTTACAGTGATTGTAGCTGGGGAATGGGAAGAGAGGTGGTAATTGTACTTATTTTTTAAAATGACACAAATACACACCCATGCTGCCCAGTGTTATCAAGAGTAATAATATGCTGTAGTTTTTTCTGTAGTATTTCCAAAGAAACATTTAATACTTTTCTACTAAGGGAAAAGGAGGGGAGGGAAAAATTAATAGGTTTTCATACACATCATACTGACTTGGGTTTAAAGGATATATAGGATTTCTCCAGAGAAGAAAAGCACTCCCAACAGCCAAACAAAAAAGCAGCTGTCCTGATGATCTGAAGACTACTCTGAAGGTGACTGGGTGGATGGTAGAAGCCACAAATTCAAACAGGTGACACTGTAATAAGCTCAGTATAGGAAAAGATCATTTTGAAGAGCTGAGGCAAGCATTGGATGCTGGAGTTCAGAAATTAATACTCTTCAGTTAGTAGATGGTAGTTAAAGGCAGAGTGGAGGAAATTGGCAAAAGGGCTTACAGAGGCAAACTCTCATTGGCTCTTATCCAATACAGTGTTCTATCATAGGAGTATTCTATCATCTGCACTGTCCAGTAAGTGGTTACTTAAAATTCAGTTCCTCAGTCATACTAGCCAATTTCTCAAGTGGTCAGTAGCCACATGTGGCTAGTGGCTATATTAATGAGAAGTGTGAGTAAAATACTGGACAGCACAGCTTCAGTTAATAAAATATCACATCCCGCTTGAGGATCTTCATCTTTTTAGTCAACTTCTACTTAAAAATTTAGGACTTAAGTCTACTCATCTGTTCATCTAATTTCTGGGTGTTTGTCTTTTCCCCAGCTTTTTCTTTTCATCATTGGTGGGTTTTTGTTTTTTTGGCTGTGTCGGGTCTTCGTTGTGGCACGCAGGATCTTTCACTGCGGTGCGGTCTTCTCTCTAGCTGCAGCACACAGCTTCAGAGTGAGTGGGCTGTGTAGTTTGTGGCACGAGGGATCTTAGTTCCCCAGCCAGGGGAAAGGCACATCCCCTGCATTGGAAGGCAGATTCTTAACCACTGGACCACCAGGAAATTCCCCTCCCAAGTTGTCTTACCTCTAATAGTTCCCTCATTCTATTCCCTAACTTGTTACCCCTGCCAAGGGAGATTTCATTGGAAGTCTATCTCATTATTTCCTAAACTTAAGAGTGTATTCAAAATTATGGCAAGATTCCAGGGAGTAGAAAAAAACATTCAAGCAATCAATAGTACCCACCCCATCACTAAAATAAAACTTCATCCATGTTTTTGGTCTACTAGGATTTTCATTATTCGCTTAAGTTCTAGAGAGACATGTTTTATTGCTAAGGCCTAGCACATAGGCACAATAAATTCATTAAGCTGTCATCTTATATTTAACCCAAACATTTGACCTATTAAGTCAAATATCACTTGGAGAGACCATCTAAAATATAGCTTAAATCTTCCTAGTTTTGGTATCTTAACAGGCAAAACTACAAAAGTCCATAATTAGCTAATGTTTAAACCAACTGCCCAGATCTTTCAGCTAAATGTAATATTCACTTTTAAATTTATGTGCTTATTAGTTAAGGTCCTTCCCAACTACAGTAACAAGCACTGACAAATTTCAAATCAATGAATACTTTTTAAAACATAATGAGAGGGCTTCCTAGGTGGCGCAGTGGTTGAGAATCTGCCTGCCAATGCAGGGGACACAGGTTCAATCCCTGCTCCAGGAAGATCCCACATGCCACGGAGCAACTAAGCCCATGCGCCACAACTACTGAGCCTGTGCTTTAGAGCCTGTGAGCCACAACTATTGAGCCCATCCATGTACTGCAACTACTAAAGCCCACACACCTAGAGCCCATGCTCCACAATAAGAGAAGCCACGGCAACGAGGAGCCCGTGCACAAGGAAGAGTAGCTCCCACTCACCACAACTGAAAAAAAAAAAAGAAAGCCTGCGTGCAGCAAAAAAGACCCAACACAGCCAATAAAATAATTAAAAAAAAAAAAAAGGAAAAAAGGTAACTTAAAACAACAATGAGAAAAAATGCAGCTAAACCTCTGACTTTACAGCTCAATGAGGAATTCCACTTCAACCTCTCTGGCTGAGTTTCCTGCCCTGAAGCTCAATTCTTCCAGGACAACACTATGCCAAGTATTCTTTAAGGCTTAGACCAAACTTCTCAAATTTTAATGAGTATCTACATCAACTGAGAATACTTTACAAATCAGATTCTAATTCAGTTCTGGGGTAGACTTGAGAGTCAGCATTTCTCAAAAACTCCCAGGTAAGATCACTGAGCCCTATATGCTGTCAGTACCTGGATTTGGATCTGCGATTAGCAAAGCTTTAAACAAGAGACACCACCTCATTCTTCATTAAGTAAAGACCCATTATGTAAAATATACACAAAGTGAGACTAAAATAATAAAAACAAATTTATTAACAAAATATATACAACATAAAGTTCACTGTCTTAAAAATTTCAATTCTACATAACCAATCCATATTATTCAAAACATTTACAAGTATATATACACGAATCCCACCTGTGCATAACCTCTGGTCCATTTGTGCTATCTCCTATCTGCAAGAGAAACCTAAAATGTTAATTATTAAATACCAAGTATTTACATTTTTTTGTTGTCACTTGTAATTGCAACAATTATCACTAAATGGTTTAAAGGAACGGAATAATGCTAGAAACACAAACTCGCAAAAAAAGTGCATTTCAGGCAACTTCAGCTATATTGGTTTTCTTTTTTAGACAGGTATCCACAGTCCATATGGACTTTTCTTCTTATCTATTTTTGGGGATCCTGAAGACGTCTCTTCAGCAGTAGCTTTCACTGATTTCTGAAGCACTGGCTTTGCTACAGAATTCTGTAAGAGAAAAATGCTTACGTCAGCTTCCCAAACACATACATTATACATAAAATACTGGCTTTCTACAAAATATATTAAATAATTCTATTTAAGACTAGAACTTAAAAAAGACACCAACCAAATGCAAAGCCATGAACCTCACTTGCAACTTGAGTCAATCGACCGAACAGTAAAGCCAAGACACTACTGGAGGAAATGAGACATATGCAAGACATACTGCAATAGTGAGATAATAAAATAGTTTTGAAATTTTATTAAGCCCTTAGCTGATTTTAAAATATTCTGATTACAAGATATTCTGAGACTTGTTTTTTTAAATATTTCAACAATTAAAAAGGATGATGGCAATAGTTAAAGGCGCAAAATATTGAAAGTGTGAATGTAGATATTAGAGTAGCAGTCCATTATATTGGTCACTTGTAACAACCACACAATTAAAAATTCTATGTATTTAGTTGCTTAGTAGGCCTCAAATTATCACCACAAAGACAAAAACAATGAGGCAACAAAAATAAAAACCCTCATAACAAAAATATGTTCTCAGTCCAGTTTCTGAGTGGTCAATGCTTAGATATACTTACATCAGGGCTAAAAGCTATGCTTTTTTGCTGGGAAGACTTCTCATTGGGTTTTGTTCCATCTTCTGTTAACTTATCCAAGAGCTAGACAGGTAAGAGAAAGTAAATTTTTAAAAAACCATACCCTGGTAGGTATAAAAAGCAGCCTAATTTCATTACACATGTACTTGTGAAGACACAAATCAAGCTGGATCTAACCAAACAGTTAACTCTTAAAATAAACATAGTACTCTGTTGAGTTTCCCCCATAACAAAATTGATTCAGTAATAGGCTTAAGACACTCTTCCCCATAAAGCAGTATTGTATCCCCCTAATGCAAATTCAACTTTCAAAGTCATACCAGAAAATTCCTGGTTTCAAAGAACCAAGGCATTTGCCTATCCAGTTGGGCACCTAATTGTCTGAAAAAGCAACTCAACATCTTATTTGTCCACCACTAGTACTTAGGTAAATCCACATCTGGGTCTGAATGATGAGGTAACCCACCTTTCCTATATTAACTGACTGTATCAATTCCTAACTACCTTAAACCTTTAAAGCTGTGAGTTTTATGTTGCACATTTCTGGAGAATTATAATAAACTTATCTGCAGGTGAAGCAGGCCTCTTCTTCTGTAATCTCTCAAAACATCTGGAATATATTGCATATATTATGAAAGGGACATCTATCTCAGATGCCCCACCATTACAAAGTACACTTTTGTTCAGTTTAAAAATTGTCTCTAGTATCTTATCCAAATAGTACCTGTCCCAAATTCTAGCATGCACAGGGATCTACCCACAAAAAACTAAGCTTTCAGCGTGTCAACATAAACTTCGTATCAGTAAAACCTCTGACGCTTTTGCCCATGTATCAATTACCAACAGATTTTCTTCATCAATGTCTGGAGACCACATTCATGATTTCTATAAGACAGAAATAGAGCAGATAAACTATACTGTATCTTGAATACAGAATTTGTGGGAACATAAAGCTGCAAATGAGAGCTACAGATAAATACTCTGTAAAAAGCTAGCTAGAAAAACTTGGTAACTACATATAGAAATCACCAAAGTACCACGCTACAATTATGAAAGTAATTAGTACTGTATCAATTGAAAATAAAGTTCATTGGTCTCCCATTTTCACGGGGGAGACCCTATCTAGTATTGTCAGATCCGTTGTTTTAAATTACATTTAGCTAGCCTTTCCAAGAACCAGTCTAGGGCAAATCAAATAAAAATGGCAAATCAAATAAAAAATCAGATCTCTCTGGTAGTAGTTTTCTGAAGATTTTGTTTGGATAAACCTAGAATACTTACCTCAGACTTTGCACCATTATCCAGTACAGCTGTTTCACGGTTTGCTTCTTTAGATACAGAAACAGTTCTGAGACTAGCTGGCAAGTCAAAGTTGGCTGTTCCTAATGCTTTTGCTGCATTGGCTTTTGCAATTTCTAACAGCTCCATTCGATCTACAAAAGAAACACAAAATATTCACTTATCCTGTAGTATTTCTCCCAGAAAACTTAAAATCATAAACTACATTTGTGCTTTTAAACTAGTAATATACAGATATTTAAATGTTTTCATGGGTAAGATATATTTCTACCGATGCAAAAAAAAATTCTCCACTTTTCCTGCTGACAAAAATAAGCATCCCTAAATAATCAACAATTAAAAATACAGGATGGGTAAACAACTAAATCTCTTAACGTTTTGAAGGCTCCACCCACAACTGCCCTCCACCAAGCCACTTAACACGCAAAGCGTCAATCCCAAGGGGAAAGACTGCCGTCCACTCTACAAGTGGGTGCCCACTGCAGGGTAGTTTTAGTATTAACCTACTAAGGTCCCTCCTCTTCCCCCTAACGCCTTTCTCGACGACCGACGGACCCACCTTTTGCACTCAAGCGAAAGGGGCTTGGGCTCCGCGACCTGGTCCGGGACCGCCCCCTCCAGCCTGTGCGCTCCTCCGGGTAGACAGTGCGGCCGAAGCCGTAGGAGCGGCGGCCGCGCGCGAAGGCGTAGGCCCTCCGGTAATACGAGCGGCCGCGGGAGCGGCTGCGGGAGCGACAGGACCTCCTGGAGGAGCCGTCGTGCCTCTGGCGGCAGCGGCGGCTGCGGGATCGCGAGCGGCTCCGCGAGTAGGAGCGCGAGTAGCGCCGGTACCTCCTCTGCTGGCGCCTCCGGGAGCGAGACCTCGAGCGGCTCCTCCGCCCGGGCGCGCTGCGGCTGCGGCTGCGGCTCCGGGACCACGACCGGCTCGAGACGCTGCAGCGGGACGGAGAGCTCCGGAGAGAGCGGCTCCCGGACGCCGAGGACAGCCGGCTGGACGGGCCCGACCGCGACGACGAGGGCGAGGCCTTGCGCGGCGAGCCCGGCCACAGGTCGTTCACGTAGCTGGACATCTCGGCCGGCAGCTTCCGCGCTTCCTTTTCTTCGACGACCCCTTCCCGAAAACTCAGGGCCTAAAAACGAACGAGAGAGAAAAAGAGACCAGTGAAATCCCGGAAGTGGGCCGCGCGGGCGGCCTCGGGCCGAGGAGGCAACGAGCCTGCGGAACCCCGGGCTGCGGCGCCGCCTGCCGCCGGCCTGCCCGCCCCGCCCCCGACTCCGTCCCCGTCCGCGCCCGGCGGCGCCCGCACGGCCCCCGCTACGCACGCCTTGAGGTTCCCGCCCGCGGGGCCACCCGTCACCAAAAAACCCACCACAGGCCGTCGACGCCTCACTGCAGCAGAGAAAGGCCCAGCGAACGCCTTCCTTTGGGAGCTAAGGAGCTGCTGCTGCCCAACAGCAAGCACACAACCTCCACCTCCGACGGCCAGACGCGAACTCAGCTGCGTGACCGCAAACGCGTCGAAAATACCAGAACCTGGCGCCCCGCGCATGCGCAGAGACGTTGCGCGGTGGGCGTGGCTCCCCTCTCGTCCAACCGCCGCTCTCTTCCTCTCTCCACTCCGAGCCCCACCCTCCGCCTCGCCCAATGGACTCCAGGATGCGCCTGCGCGCCCTAGCACTGCAGGGGGGCGGGGGGGTGGGGCGCCGCCGTTCCATCCGGGTATCGGCCTGTGTCTGGTAGGTATTTTGGGGGTGAAACTGGGCAAGTGAGGTGGCCTCGCGCGGCCTACACCAGGCTCTGGGACTGTGTGCCCAGCCGATGTTAAGTGGGTCGTTGCCTCCCCTTCTGGGAAGCTGCAGGCTCGGGCAGTGCCTCCCTGGATCCTTCTTGGCCACTTAGTCCTGACCCGTGTCTGGGCGGCAGGCCGCCTTCCCAGGGACAGGATGCCTGTCAATGCATTATCTGAGAAAAGGTTTTTCACTCTTGGCTAGGAAAAGTAACAAAGGTGGAGACAGAATGCAAAGGACAGTCGCAACTGACCTAAGTTAGTCTAAAGGTTCAGAACGGTGTCTAAGATGTCTATTCTGAGGATAATGTGCTTGGTGCTAAGGATTAAACAGTGGTGACTGTTTTACTCGAATTTCTAGGGATTTATAAGTAGGATACATTTTAGACATGCTGTTAATAAAGCATGACAATCGTCTTGAAATTGATCTCGGGTGGCCTTGCGGGCAGCAGTTTGACGCAGGGTTTCACCTCAATCACTGTGAGAGCACTGAATCCTAGTCACTAGACGAGTGGTCACTGACAAAGCCCTGGCCCTACTGCTTTGCAGAAAAGAATTCCCACAAAAAAGGAAACTAATGAAATAAGTATTTATTAGGTTAAAAAAAAGCAGAATACGTGTGGATAGACACACAGGTGGATTCAGAGAGTCACACCCCTGTGGCAGTTTAAATCACTTATATGGGGCATTTCTTCTGTTTCCTTTGACCAATCATTTTGATTTGCCTGGTTCAAAGTACATATTTAGTGTACCTCAGGATTTTCCCATGCATCTCTTAGCCAAGGTGGATTCCACCGAAGAGGCCTAAGGGTAGGCTTGGCCACTTGGCATCACTCCCCTTTTGACCGCCAAGGAGGCTTCCTGCGCATGTGTAGTCAGGGGAGCTCTGCTGACTTTGAGAATGAGGAACAGGTCTCTTATCTTCTATCTGGGCAGGGCCCAGCCTCCTCTCTCAATTGTTCTGTTATTCCTGCCTCAGATTGTCAGTCCACAGGGAATGAACTCAGACAGTTTGCCCTGGGGGCCCGTCTCCTGCCTCAAAATAACTTCACGGAACTAACCACTTCTGTAAGGAGAGTTAGTCCTATGAGCTGCTTTGCAAGTCAAGGGTGGCATTTTTACAAAAGCTACTTTCTTTGGAGGGAGATAAAAAAATCACTTATCCTGGATTATATAGGGTGGGCCCAATCTAATCACTGGAAAGCTTAAAAGCACGAGAATTCCACACTTTATTGCTATTTCTGAAATGTTGTGGGGGATCCACAAGGACCCCAGAGAGGCCTCTAGGAGCTAAGGATGGCTCCCAGCTGGCAGCACCAGGGAAACAGAGGTCTCAGTCCTACCACCTCAGAAATGAATTCCCCCAGCATCTGAATGAGTAGTGTTGGGGATTCTCCCCTAGGTCTCCAAAAAGAATGCATTTGCAGCCTGCTCAGTGAGACTTCTCACCCACAGGACTGTAAGATAATAAATTGGGGTTGATTTAAGTCACTAAGTCTGTGGCTATTTGTTACTGAAGCAATAGAAAACTCACTACATTCACCAAAATTTTATAGCTTTTTTTCCATACACATCTTGCACTCGTCTTGCTAGGTGTATTCTAAAATATTTTGATGGTATTTGTGGATTGTGAATAGGATCCTTTTTGTTAAAGTTTCACTTTCTTTTATGTGTTTTGAAAGGCACACAACATCTAGCTGAGTTAAGTGAATAACACCTAGCTGAGTTTTTACACCCAGCATGAAAGATTTTTTTTCAGTTGATAGGAAAATTCAACCCATTTACGTTTATTGGAGTAACTGCAATATTGATCTTATCTCTTCCATTGGTGCCTAATATTTATTTAACTTTGCTTTTTTCACTTCTTCCCATTTTATTTTGCCAGCCTGATCAAGTATGTCTTTCTTCCTCTCTCCCACTGTTCACTTAAAGGTTCTGCAGTGCTTCACCATACCATTAATGGTTTAATGGTTATCTTTTTGTCTCTATGAAACATATTTAAACCTGTTCCTTCTCCCCCACCTCTCCTTCCATAAATATTTATAGAATATTTACTGTATTAGATGGTATTGGATAGGTTAAGAGAAATTTAGTAGTCCTTTCCCCTACCAAAATTAATTTCTTTCATTAATTTTAATAACAGCTAATTTTGTAACAAGTGAGGAAATCCGAAGATATATAAAGTAAAAGCTAATAATCCATTCCCTAGAAGTACGGAATCCTCTAAAAGAGGTCCCCATTCTTCATCTCCATAACTTAGAAGTAAGCAATGTTAATATTTTCAAACTCTTTCAAACATACAAGCATATGGTATTCTTTGAAACTTGTTTTTGTAATCAGTATCCTTTAAGACAAATCATTTAGATCTAATTTATTTCTAATCAGCTAATAGTCCATAGTCTAGAAAAACCAGAAATAAATCTTTTATCCCTTATTGCTTATTCATGGACATTTATTTGGCATCCAGTTTTTCCACCACTAAAAACTATGCCTTGGAACCAAAGTCAGATTCCAAAAACATCAGAGCAGTTACAGAGCAGAGCTCCTCCACTGGCTCCTAATACATGGCCTCAAGGCCAACAGAGCCACGTCCAGGATACAACTTGGAGCAACTGGTTGCAATGAAGACCCCAGAACTATTCAAGGAGTTACCTCCAAAGTACCTGAGGTAGTAGCTCAGGGAGTAAGCTCAGCTCTCTCAGACAGACAGAATAAGATGAGCGTACAACCATGAAGCTCATCTAGAGAATGAGAGCTGCAAAGAGGAATTCTGACACAGAAGACATATTCATTGATTTTAGATCAGAGACTAGTTGAGATGAATCATCTCTGTTAGACCTGCTGTAGAATCATTAGCTACAGTCAGCCGGTGCAGTATTCAAGGCAGTTAACACAAAGATCAATAAACTCCAGTCTGATGCGACATTCCTGTCTTCCAGGAAGTCCCAAGGAACTCCTGCCATTGGTTCAAACATCACCCCATGTGGACTCTCCCCTCCACTGCCTGCAATTACTGAGCCTCACTATAAGTAAGCTGTTATTCCTGCTGTTCCTCTGGATGACTGTTTCTTGGGTTGGTAGCTCTGGCATGGAAATACCCTTGCGGTGCTATTTAGGAGGGACCCCTCGATGTAGCAACTTAGCACATCTGTTTCCTGCCATGAAGACTTATCACATGAGGATGTTATCTGCAATATCACTGTGAAAGCAGAGGACCCTGTCCTCATTGCAGCCAATGGTAGGAAGTCTCCTGTTCCATGTTATTTGGCTTTGGGGTGTCTACTCAGAGGTGGTAGGAAGTCTCCTGTTCCATGTTATTTGGCTTTGGGGTGTCTACTCAGAAGCCAGGAAAAGCAAGCAAACAGCACACAAATCCAGATGTGTACCTGCCAATATCATTCCCAGCAGCCCACAAAGGTGCAATTACTGGTGGTGTCATTATAATATAAGGACTGTTTGGCACCTCTGTTGGCACCTAAGAATGTGACGTTTGTGTCCAAGCCTAATGGCCACCTATATTGCTCATTTGAGGATTGCTTACTCTGCACAGCAATATAAGTCTTCAGTGCACACCTTTATTCACTAGAGCGCTGCTCCTCAGTCAGACAAGCTGTCTTGGTCATACCCATCTGAACATCAGAGGAACCATAATTAACTGTGCATCTGTGGATTATGTTACAAGACCTGCACAAGGAATTTGACTTCATTAAAGACACAGTAAGAGGCAATGTAATAATGAGAATGTCAACAGGTCCAGATTAGAAAAAGGAGAAATACTGCACAAGACTACACTAATCAATACTGTGACAGACTTTTTTTTTTTTTGGTCATGCCCTGCAGGATCTTAGTTCCCTAACCAGGGATCAACCCAGGCCCACAGCAGTGAAAGTGCTGAGTCCTAACCACTGGATGCCAGGAAATTACTGGAAAAGAAGGGAATATTTTAGACAGGAACAAAGTTCTTATCAAAATGTTGGAAATGGGATTGCCCATTTTATAATTTGCAGACAGAAAATAAAACAGCTTGGCCAGAGCAAAGAATTTGTGTGGGGAATTTTGGAAGGTAAAGCTGGAGATGTAGAACTGGGGCAGATCATGGGGAACCATGAATGTGAACATCTGCTTAGCAGCAGGGTCCTAGTTTGTCAGAAATGCTGAATCTACCTTTCAAAAGCTGACCGAATACACTGAGTTGGTAAATAACTCTACTCGATTGGCAGGAAGAAAACACTTGCAGGATTTTAACCCTAACATATGCTCCCCTTAAACAGACACCTAAAACCGTCAGCTATACTATAAATAAGCATAATCTCACACTTTATTATGCATTATAGAACACAATGATAAAATACTTCCCATAATGAACACCTTTAGGTTCCTTTTTACAACTTCCAGAATTCTCCATCATGAGGACAAATTCACCTAGTAAAGGAATTTCAAACTATCTTTCCTTGACATTCTGCTGAAAGATTTTGATTAAAAGTATAGGAAACAACAGGGCATAGTTGACATTGACAATAGCAGTTTCCATGCATTACTGGGCATGAAAGCCAGATTGGAATAGGCTCAAGAAAAAAAAATAAGGGACTTCCTAGGTGGCACAGTGGTTAAGAATCTGCCTGCCAATGCAGGGGACATGGGTTTAATCCCTGCCCCAGGAAGATACCACATGCTGTGGAGCAACAAAGCCCATGCGCCACAACTATTGAGCCTGCACTCTAGAGTCCCTGCTCTCAGCGACTAGAGAAAGCCTGTTCACAGCAACAAAGACCCAACGCAGCCAATAAATAAATTTATTTTAAAAAATAATAAAAAATAAATAAGAAAAGAGGATGTCACGATAGTAGGTTTAGGAAAATTAGAGTTTTTAAATTGAGATATAATGTACATACCAAAACATACATCGTTTTAAAATATACAACCCGGTGGTTTTTAGTATACTCATAA
Source organism: Hippopotamus amphibius kiboko (assembly GCF_030028045.1). NCBI lineage: Eukaryota > Metazoa > Chordata > Mammalia > Artiodactyla > Hippopotamidae > Hippopotamus > Hippopotamus amphibius. Next base: position 19,653,788 of record NC_080186.1, read on the forward strand.
GGTGGTGTAACCATCACCACTAATTCCAGAACCTTTTCATCCCCCCAAAAAGAAACCCTAACCCTTACCCACTGGCAATCATGCCTCATTCCCTTCATCCCCCAGTCCCTTTCAATCACTGATCTACTTTCTGTCTCTATGGATTTGCCTGTTATGGACATTTCACATAAAAGGAATCCTACAATATGTGGCCTTTTGTATCTGGCTTCTTTCACTTAGCATGTTTTCAAGGTTCAACCTGCTGTAGCATGTATCCATACTTCATCCCTTTTTATGGCTAAAGAACGTTCCACTGTATGTATACACCACATTTTGCTTATCCATTCATTTGTTGATGGACATTTGGGTTGTTTCTATTTTTTGGCTATTATGAACAATGCTGCTGTGAACATCCATGTACAAGTTTTTGTGTGAACAAATGTCTTCAATTTTCTTGGGTACATTGCTGAAGTGGAATTGCTGGGTCATTTGATGACACTATGTTTAACTTTTTGTGGGATCATCAAACTGTTTTCCACAATGGCTGCACCATTTTACATTCCCACCAGCCATGTATGAGGGTTCTAATTTCTCTACATCCTCACGAACACTTTTTCTTTAAAAAAATTATAATCATCATAGTGGGTATGACTTTAGAGAGTTTTGCTGTGAAGAAAAGCAAAGAATTGGGCTGGTGGCTAGAGAGGGTGGTTGTATCAAGCTCTTTTTGTTTTTGTTTTTTATTTTAAGATGGGATATATTATCACTTGTTTGTATGCTGATGGAAGTAATCTAGTAGAGAAGGGAAAATGGATTATGTAGGAGACAGGTTGGACAGTTGTGGGAGCCATGTTCTTGAGTAGGAGAGGGGGTAGGTCCAAATGACAAGTGGAAGAATTGGCTTTACATGGGAGCAGTTTACCAAATATGGTGGTGCTATGGTCTGAATGCTTGTGTCTCCCCCAAGTTCATATATTGAAAACTAAACCCCAAGGTGATTAAATTAAGATGCAGGCCTTTGGGGTGATTGGCTTATGAGGGTGGGGCTTCATGATTGGGATTAGTGCCCTTATAAAAGAGACCCTGCAGAGATTCCTCATCTTTTCTACCATGTGAGGACACAGCAAGAAGTCAGCAGTCTGCAGCCCACAAGAAGGCCTTTACCAGAACCTGACCATACTGGCACCCTGAACATGGACTTCCAGCCTTCAGAAATGTGAGAAATGAACTTCTGTTTAAGCTACCCAGTCTGTGGTACTTTGTTATAGCAGCCCGAATGGACTAAAACAGATGGGAAGGCAGAGCAGGAGTACAGACGAAAGTAGGATGATAGCTTGGTGGTGAGCATTTATAGAAATCCCCTTTGTGCTGTTTTTCCCAGTGAAATGAGCAGCTGAGATTGAGGAAGGGCAGGAGATATTAAAGATCTGAAGAGAAAAAGGAGGGTGTAATGTAATCTTTTAGGATGAAATTGACTAGATAGAGTAGGACAGCTAGAAGTCACTTGAGGTTAGTGATCATGAGTTCAAAAGGAGACCAGTCAGTATTATTTTTTTCTCCAACATCTGATCTTCTCTTACCATAGAGTTTTTCAGTATTTAAATGAATGAAAAATAAAGTAAGTTAATACTGAATTTATGTTGCATGCAAAGAAATGTTTTATGCCAGATTTTATTTAAAGACCACTTAAGAAGAAAGGATAGCACACCCTAGTTCAATTTTTCTGATTAAGGTAATTAGAATAAACAAGGATTTCATTTTAGTGCCTTTATTTCTCTTGAGGATGACATTGCTGAATAAAGCAGGATTTAACACTGACAACTAGTTTTGAATCTGTCCATCTACATGTTATTTTCAGAAAAGGAGGAAACCAGAAGTAAAGGATAGCTGAAAGATCTGATAGTCTCTAGAAATTTCTTTCTAAAATTCTGAACTGTGCTTGATTATCATTCAACAAGCATTTTCTCCATATATCCTTTTTTACCAGTTACAGGAAAAAACAATTAAACATGATTCTTACCTCAAGGCAGGTACACTTTTTGTTTGTTTATTTTTTGTTGTTGGTTTTTTTTGGCCAAACTGCACAGCTTGCAGGATATCAGTTCCCTGACCCAGGCCCCAGCAGTGAAAGCGCTGAGTCCAAACCACTGGACCACCAGGGAATTCCCAAGGCAGATATACTTTTATTTGAACCAACTCTTTCAGAGAACTTGGTCCTATGTAGCATCACATAAAATTAGCACTGATAATGAGAGAATGTTATGAAATTTTTGAAATAAAAAGCCCAAACATTAAGACATTATATATAAAGTCTTTCTGGTAGGACTTCTACTTTTTTTTAACAGTAAACATGTGCTCATAAAGACTGCTTTGTCACAACTACAATTGTGCTTCATGGAATTTTAGCTAGGATACACTATTAGATTCTTAAGATTTTTATACTTCCATTTTTGAGGTCCATTTGGTGTTTCTGCAGAATTAACAATCTTGTGAACCTCACAGTGCTTGTGATTCAGACTTCCACTGAGATCAAGGTCAGCACCCTGTAGTCACTCGAGTGCAGAGGACACAGATGGACACTGTGTGGCAGTGTTTAAATGCTCTTCCCAAAGCTAATGCCACAGCCCTGTGTATTGATTGCAAATACGTCCCAGGGTTACATTTCTATTTTCTATTGCTCTGTTTATCACATTTTGCTTAGATAAATGGTCAAAATGAATTCCATTACTTAAGAAATGCAAAAACACAATTTAGTCACTGAATGTGGTTGTATGTGGGTTACCACTGTGGGGAATCTTGGTTTGGCCAAAGTATTATTTTCAATGAAAAATTCTGAGAGACCAAGGTCCTTTATGTTTCCATAACACTTAAAAAAAAGTGAACGAATGGGGATATATGTATAAATATGGCTGATTTGCTTTGTGGTACAGTGGAAACTGGCACAACAGTGTAAAGCTATTATACTCCAATAAAGATAAACAATAAAATAAAATAAAATAAAATAAAATAAAATAAAATAAAATAAAATAAAATAAAATAAAATAAAATAAAATAAAATTTAAAAACATGAATGAGCTATCCAATTATCAAGGTTTCACTTATATCAATGTAGTTGCACATATAAAATTTGATTGTGAATTTATTTTTCCAGGACTTTTAAATTATGAACATTATTTGAATGAAAGAGAACCTATTGATTATTTAAAACTGAAATACAATTTTATTTCATAGATTTTTTTCTCATATAGTACATAAAATAATGAATCTGAAGCCACCCCCAAAACACAGGATGGGGGGTGGAGTGTCTTCCTCACTGTCCTTCACATTCTAAGATGATACCATTGATAGTGACTGAAACCAGACTGGGTGGCTTAAACCACAGAAATTTATTTACTCACAGTTCCAGAGGCTGTTAGTCCAAGATCAAGGTGCTAGCAGGGTTGGTTTTGTGAGACCGCTCTTCCTAGCTTGCAGATGGTAACTTCTCACTGCATATTCACATGGCCTTTTCTCTGTGCACGTCTGTCTCTTCCTCATCTTATAAGGATACCAGTTCTATTAGACTACAGCCCCACTGTTATGACCTCATTTAACCTTAATGACTTCCTAAGAGGCTCTATCTCCAAATAGAGTCACGATGCAGGTTAGGGCTACGTGGGGGGTGGGGCTCAGTAACAGACATTATATAATTTTAATGTGATTATTGTCCTTGTACATAAACTTTCTCAGTATTCCTCTGCCTTTCAGATATACTGTCATCACAAAGACTTTGCTTTGCCATATTGCCAGTTTCATTCCAGTTAATTATAATACAGGTATCTCTACTGAGTGCTCAGTGTATTCAAGGAATTATCCCAGATTCTGGAGATATACCATTAATGAACCATCCCCCTGTAAGTAACTTCTAGTCTGACCAGACCTTTAGAAATTCAGAAAATTGCCACCTTCAGAGATATCTAGTTCAGGAGTCCCAGACTGTAAACCACCTTACCTAACAACCAACTTCCTTGTAAAAAAAAAAAAAAAAGTATTTTATTCATTAATTACTTTAACCAATATTTATTGTGTTGATTTTGAGCCTAAGATACAGCAATAAACAAATTGTATTAAGTGCTTGGCTTCATGAAACTTATTTTCCAATGGTAGAGACAGACAACAAACAAATAAAGATGCAGAATGTAATGTTAGGTGGTGATAAATATTTTGAAATTTTAAAAAAGCTAAGGAGAAAGAGGACAACTTGTGGGGGGGTGGCGCTGCTAGGCAAGATAGGGTGTGAGGGAAGGCCTCTCTTAAGAGGTGACAACTGAGCAGAGACTAGAAAGGAGCAAAGGAGTGAGCCCTTGGCTGTGCAGAGGATGAATGTTCCAGGTAAAAGACGGGTGCAAAGATTCTAGGGCAGGAGTGCGGTGTGTTTCAGGATCTGCAAGGAAGCTAATGTGACAGAGCAGAGTGAGCCGGGGGAGAGTGATAAGTGATGAGAGCATGAAGGATCTTGTAGCATATTTTAGTCTACGAGAAAAGGAGCCACTGAAGCATTTGGAGAACAGAAGAAATAGAAGCTGATTTATATTTTAAAGCCTCTCTGGCTGCTGTGTGGAGAAAAGATGGGGGAGAAAAGAGTGTGGAGAAATAAGGAGCAGTGAGACAATTGCAGTGATTAGAGTGAGAAATGATGCTGGCTTGCACTAAATCGATAGCATCTAGAGGTGGGGTGTGCGTGTGTGTGTGTGTTTTCAGGTAGGCCCAACAGGTATTGTTACCACAATTGATTAGTAATTTTTTTTCTTTTTGGCCACGCCCCATGGCGTGCAGGATCTTAGTTCCCCCACTAGGGATTGAACTTGTGTCCCCTGCAGTGGAAGCACAGAGTCTTAACCACTGAACCACCATGGAAGTCCCCGATTAGTAATTTTTTATTATGAAATGCTACATACAAAAAATAACCAACACCTACAATATTCCTGACCAGTACTCCTCACATCTGTGCGTCAGAAACAAGGAGAGTCTGAGAAACTGTCACAGTCAAGAGGAGCCTCAGGAGACATGAATGTAACATGGTGTCCTGGATGGGATCCTGGAACAGAAAAAAGACATTAGGTAAAAACTAAGGAAATCTGTATAACCTATGGACTTAAGTAATAATAATGTATCAATATCAGTTCATTAATTATACCAAATGTACACACCAATGCAAAATGTTCTTAGGGAGGGACTTCCTAGGTGGCGCAGTGGTTAAGAATCCGCCTGCCAATGCAGAGGACACGGATTTGATCCCTGGTCCTGGAAGATCCCACATGCCATGGAGCAACTAAGTCCGTACGCCACAACTACTGAAGCCTGATCGCCTAGAGCCAGAGCTGCACAACAAGAGAAGCCTCCGCACTGAGAAGTCCACACAGAGCAACGAAGAGTAGCCCCTGCTTTCCACAACTAGAGAAAGCCCACAAGCAGCAAGGAAGACCCAATGCAACCTAAACAAACAAATAAGTAAAATTTAAAAAAAAATGTTCATAGGGAAACTGTGTGTGTTTGTGGGGGGGGTGTAATATGAAACCTTCTATACTATCTGTTCACTTTTCCTGTAAATCTAAGTTAAAAAGGAAAAAAAAACCAGCAACAATATAACTCACATCCCTGTATCCATGGAGATAGTTGGTGGTGATGGTTACACAATGCGAATATACTTAATGCCACCAAAACATACACTTAACAAATGGTTAAAATAATAAATTGTATGTTATGTATATTTTTCTGCAATAAAAAGACATTTGCTCCTTTTTGCTTCAATTTATTTTTTTGTTCACAGGTTTAGAATTAGGTGATTTGCTCAGTTTTAGTATTATAAGTGACAGAACTGATACTTGAACCCAGATCTGACTGCCTCCAGAGCCCATGCCTTAACCACCCTGCTTTATAGCCCTCCATTAGTGTCTATGGGACCCCTCCTCTTGCATTTCACATATATTCCAAGGTCTTACATCCCCCAGAGAGCTCTTAAGATTACTAGCTCACATTCATTCATTCAACAAACATCAACCGAGCTTTTCCTCGGTACCAAGAACTATGCTAATACATTTTCCATACTCATGTAATTCTCATCATAGCCCACAGTGAAAGAGGCAGTGCTATAGACCTGAGAAAACTGCAGCTCGGAGACGTTATATCACTTGTTCAGTACTATAGACCTAGTTGGTACCCAAGCCAGGCATTAAACTCAGGTGTGTGTAGCTCTAAAGCCAAAGCTTTTAATGGCCTCCTTGTTCATTGCAGATAATTATTATTCTGATTATTTCTGGTAGTGTGTTTACCATGAGAGAAGGTTCACACCCCACATTGTTAGTAGCTTGGGTCACCCTCATTCTCTAATTGTCTATACCTGTATTTTATGATAGATTTGTTTGGTTATTGATTGTTTCTTCTGTTTATGTCTTTTATCCCTCCCATAAGATCTGAGCTCCATATACATGGAATTTCTTTTTTACCTCTGTACCATGGTATCTAAAGCTAGAAGGAAACTGAATGTTCTCTCCCAAGCCTCTGCCCTTTTAGAAGTTATTTTTCAAACATGAGGCCACCCAGCTACTCAGGGGAGCCATGACTAGAACCCTGTTTATATCTGCTTAGCCAGGAGAGCACCTGATGCCACAGGTCTTCAGTTTAAACATAGGGGAAAGTGAAGATCACGGAATCAATGGTGTGTGAAAAGGTCCATAAGACACCTTTAAATCTCTTTCATTAATCTTTTAATAGAATCATTCTCTTAAAGGTGATCTCCCATGGCCTCCAAATTGCCAAATTTTTTGTTTTTGTCCTTTTTATCTTAATGCCTTCTTTCTGAAGCTCTTCTTTCCTTGGCACCAAGCTCCCCTAGTTCTTGTTCTATGATCACACTTTATTTTCCTTAACTATTCCTCCATCCACTTCCTGAGGCTGTCTTGAACCCTCCCCTTTTTCTTTATTCTTGCATCTACTTCAAGTGTTTCTGAACAAAAGACAGCACATCTTCAGCCTCTTTTCCAAGATCTAGACTTGAGGCTGCAGCTGTTTGAAAAATTCAGCTTGTGCAAAGCTAACTTCAACTCCTACTCTCCACACCCAACCTGATCCTCCCTGTAATGTTCAGTGCAATGTCATCCTGTTCTCCCTGTGGGGACCCCGTGCTTCCTTGACACCTCTTGGCTGCATCTTTACAAAAGTACCTTCAGGGTCTCCCGATCGATACTCAAATCCTACTTCAATGTAATCTAATAACTGATTCCAAAGTATTCTTAAGGTCAGCTCAGATGATTTCCCTCTCCTCTACAAAGGGACTTTACGGGGAGTCCATTGCCTACTAACTCAAATTGGGCATTCAAAAAGCCCTTTATGATCTGGTCTCAACTGACCTTTCAGGTCAAGTTAATCTATTACGATTTCTTTTGACATGTCTACAATTCCCCAATTCTGTATCTTTTGCTAACACTGTTTCTTTCTCTAGAAATCCTCTCCTCATTTCTGTCTGTTAAGACCTGTCAAAAAGGTCTGATTTGATCTGAAATCAGATCAAATTAAAATGTTAAGAGTTTATTGTGCAAACAACTGAAGAGTTTGCAAACTGGGAGACTTCAGATAGAAAGTGGCAAGAAGCTCAGAGGCATGTCCTTAGGATGGCTTTTAACACAAGAATAAGGAAGTTGTACAACCTTTACAATGATTGGTTATTACAATAGGTGTTTCCAGACAACAGAAGATTGGTTAAAAGTGAGTATCTTATACCATTTTAGGAAGACAATTTAAATTTCATTTATAAATATCAGAGGCACTTACAAGAAACAACCTAAATTGAATTTCATTTCCATTTATGAAATAAGCTGGATTGTTTTCCTTACATGGCCTAATTGGTTTTGTCTGCTCAGGAGATTTTTAAGGCCGGTCTCCACTTCTGGTCAAACTCTCAGCAAGTTCTTGTTCCTGTATATGTTCTCGCATAGGGCTACTCTTGGGTACCACTGTTGATGTCCGTAGGATGGATTGGGTTTTTTTGTTTTTGTTTTTGCAGCACCATGAGGCTTAAGGGATCTTAGTTCCCCAACGAAGGATCAAACCTGGCCCTGGCAGTGAAAGCACCCAGTCCTAACCACTGGACCACCAGGAAATTCCCCCCAGTCCTCGCCTCCCCCCCCCTTTTTTAGGCTGGATTGCTGTGCAGTCACTGACAGCTGTAGTCATGGTAGACATGGATGGTTGGATTATTGAGTTCTTCTAGTTGTCTAATCTTGATGGACATCATTTGATGTGTGAGCAGCTGCTGAAAGATATTTAAAACTCTTGAGAAGATGCAACACACTAGGGAGGTTAATATGATGAGTATGAGAATAATAGCCAAGGATTGAAAAATTCGCTAGAGCAGAGATTCCCAGGAGCCAAGATTTAACTAACTAAATAAATCAGTGGATGAACCGTTTCACCTATTTGGTGAAACATTAACATCTGATCTTTAAGATCTTTTAAGTTTGGGGTAACAATTCCTGATTTATTAACATGGAAACATTTTTCACCAATGACAACATATGTGCCTCGTCAGGCAGTTATGGTGTCTAAAATTCGTCTCTTTGTAAGACTTCTGAAGCGAGGCTGGAAATCTTGGTTTCTAAGGCTTGGAGGGAATTAGCTGTGTCATTGAAGCTTTTTTTCTCAAGTTTTAGAGATATATAAAATAGGCTTTTCTAGTTTACAGGTGCCAATATGAAGAATTAATGTTCTGACAAATGAAGGAATCCAGCACTGTGTGTAGTGAGAGGGTTGGTGCTTCATGAGTTTCTCTCATGAACTGCTATCTTATGAATAAATGAACCAAGATTGGTGGTTTCATGTGCAGGTAGTTTTTTGTTTCTGACTATTGGGAGTTAACAGTTCTAACAGACAATGACCATTCCAATTTAGAAGTTCCTGATATAGGGTGGTGTTGCACTGGAAACAGAGTTCTGTTCCTCTTAGGGACAGAGGTAAATTTTGATGTTCTTGGCTTGGGCAATTTGTGGGTTGGTTACCCAAGCTTTCTTCAATAACCATGAGCAAGCAGTGCCTCAATCTGATAGAAGTATTTAGATAGAAGAAAGAATTTCCCTGGGATTAGGGATCAGAGAACATCCAGTCAGGGAAATTTTATTGTGGTTACAGTACTGGTAATGAATATAGGTAGAGAAGAACCTTGTAGGGTTTTGTTATGAAGGTCTAATCCAAACAGTTTCATTACACAATTGAGGAGTGATAAGTCCCAAAAAGGGACCATTTATTTGATTACGAAAAATACAAAGCAGAAGTTTTTCTTTTATTGGAGAATGAACAGGAAATATAATTGGGAAGAACTGATTAGTTAGGCATTGGGAATGTGTCCATAATCCATTGGGTTGATACCAAACAAGTTATATCTTTGCTAGCAAGATATAACTGTGAGAATGTATCAGGTGCTTCATCAATCTGGGTACATACCCAACATTCTACTTGATTAGTCACTGATGCTTTTTTTTCTTGTACAGTGTTTGTTAAGAGGTGTTTATACTTAACATTAAAGGCTTAATAGAATTATTAATAATAAAAGTGTGTTAATTTTGGCACCAGTGGTCTTGTTCCACTGACTCAGGAAAGTTGTCCGCATTGTGTGGTTGTCTACTTCTGGGGAAAAGTTTTCCCTGGTATCCTTAATTTTACGTTGGCTGTTGGTTGACAGAACCAAGAGTCTGAGGGAGCTCTTTTTAGTTGAAAGATATGAACCCATGGTTCAACACTCTGTAATCTGACTGCTATCTGAGAGGTTAAAAGAACCTGATGGGGCTCTTTCCATCAAGGTTCAAGTGCAGTTTTTGGTTAATGTCTTCTCCTGAATACCATCACGGGATTCCAAAGTGTGGGGCAGAAAATCCTTATCAGGTGGAGGGTCTCTAAAGTCCTCTTCGACCTGCTGGAAATCAGCTTCTAATACTGCAGGAGAACCTTACATATCAGAGTTGTGGGTCATATCAGTTCACAAGAGTTGGATGAGTACATGGGGTTCTATCATTAAGGGCACGCGTCACCCAGTAATGATTTCATCAGGCGTCAACTTATATCTTCCAAAAGGTGTTGATCTTATTGTCATTAAGAGTTAAAGGTGGGCTTCCTAGGTGGCGCAATGGTTAAGAATCCGCCTGCCAATGCAGAGGTCACGGGTTCGATCCCAGCTCCAGGAAGATCCCACATGCCACGGAGCAGCTAAGCCCGTGTGCCACAAAAAAAAAAAAAAAAAAAAAAGAGTTAAAGGTAACACTTTAGGCCAAGGTAATCCCACGGTCTCAGTTAATTTTGCCCATTTCAATTTCAGAATGCTATTGGTGCATTCAACCTTTCTTGAAGACTGAGGATGACAGGGACAGTGGTAGTGCCACTACGTTTGAATAACCTTATCTAGTTTTTTATAACTTGTCCAGTAGAGTGAATCCTTCTATCACTTGAAATTAAGTTTGGGATTCCCTGAAGGGGAAAAACATTTTCTAATAATTTCTTTGCCACAGTGGTGGCATCAGCTTCCCAATATGGAAAGGCTTCTACCCATCTAGAAAACAGACATACTATTATTAAGTACATATTGATGGCCCATAGAGGGAGGCAAATGAATGAAATGCAAATGCAAATGTTCAAGGGTCCAGATGGTGAGGGAGCAGTTCTGGAGCCACTTTAATGGACTTACCCAGATTATGTGACTGGCAGGTTAGACATTAATTATAGATGTTTCACACCATCTCAGAACAGTTACCCCACCAATACTTCTTCATAATTTGAATCATTTCATCAATCCCATGGTGAATAGTCAGAGTGCTCATGAAAGTGGCAACTTGAGGGATTCAGGAAATACCAGGTGGCCATCCAGGGCCTCCCAAAGTCTTCTTTTTATATTAAATTTGCATCCTTCTTGATGCCACTTTGTTTTCTAATATAGATACACTTGCTTGTTTGTTAAATGTTATCATAAATGATTTGATTTGGATCAATTTTATGGAGTTCATTCATTACAGAGTTTTGGTATATTCTGAATCTCTTGAGTTGCAGCCTTACCATAAAAGTCAGCTATAACATTTCCTTGATATTCATGGTCTGATCTGTATGAGCTTCAACTTTTCTGATAGCAACTTGTGAAGCTAGTAATAGTGCAGAGAGGAGCTCAGCAATCTGAGGTCCATTTTTCACAGGCATGCCATTTGACGTTAGGAATTCCCTCTGTTTCTATAGTAGACCAAAATCATATAGACTACTCCAAAAGCAAACTCTATTGGTCACACTTATTAATAGTTTTATCTCTGGATAACTCACAGGCTTGAGTCAGGGCAACTAACTCTGTAGACTGTGCTGAATTAAATTAGGGAAGAACTTTCCTAATGGGGCATTTTGGGAGTAACAGCATGAGAGCCTGATATTTCCCTGCAGAATTTTTGGCACAGGAGCCATCAACATACAGTATTAATTCTGGATTGGCTAATGGTGTTTCCTGTAAATCTAATCTAGGAGTCACATTTTGAGGAACTAATTTAACGCAGTTCTACATCTCTCCTTTGCTGGGTGAAGGTAGGAAGGTAGAAGGGTTTAAAGAGTTAAGGCAAAGAATGCATTGGTTTGAAGGAAGGCGCAGAATCTCATAAAATGTGAGTCTCCTGACTGAGAAATGCTGTGAATGCTCAATATTTAGTAAACTTTCTACACATGAGGAACCTGTGGATGTGAATCATTTCCCTGAAAAAGTTCCAAGGAAGACTACAATTTTAGTGGCTGCAGCTACTGCCTTTAAACAATTTGGATATGCCTTGACTACTGGGTCCAGTTGTAGGCTGCAATAGGCTATAGGTATTTTTTTTCTCCATATTCTTGAGTGAGGACTCCTAAAGCCCAATTGTTCTATTCACGGGTGAAAAATACAACGGGTCTAGTGTATTTGGGGAGCAATAATGTGGGAGGATTTTGTAAAGCCCATGTGAATTCAGTAAAGGTTTCCTCATGTTTTATTTCCCAAAGAAGAGACTCCTGAGTGCTAGTTTTAGTTCACAGAGTAGGGAAGCCAATAAAGAAAAATATGACTCAGGACCTACAATGTCCTGCAAGTCCAAGGAATTCTAACAGGTCTAGTATAATTTTGAATGGTGTTTATTCCTTCTAAAGACAGAAAGATTCCTTTTGCAGAGAAGTCATGACCTAGATAATGAACCGTCTCTTGTAAGAACTGAAGCTTATCTCGAGGCCTTAGAGCCTTTATAAGCCAGTCGTTGTAACATACGTTGAATCGATTCCTGAGTTCTCTATAGATGAGGAACAAAGCAGCAAATCATTTACATATTAAATCAAGGTAGAATTTCTGAGAAATTGCAGGAGTGTTTAAATCCTGATGTTAAATTTGTGAAAAGTATGAGAGAGCCTCAGTAAATCCCTGATGCGTTACTGTCCAATAAGACTATTGATTTCTCCAAGTAAAGGGAAATTAATATTGACTTACTTTGTCCATAGGGATGCTGAAGAAAGCAAAGCATAAAATCATGACTATAAAGCATTTGGATTCAGTTGGTATATTTGCCAACAAAGTGCTTGGGTTTGGTACCCCTGGAAATTTCAGTATCACAATGGCTGTTACTTATGGCTCTAAGGTCTAACACAAATCTCCATCCCCATCTATAGTGTTTCTTTAAAGGCAAGATAGGAGCATTGCAGGAATTGATAGAGGGCATAATAAGCTTCTGACTTATTAAATCTTCTATTATAGGGGTGAGCCCTTGTATGGCTTCAGGCTTTAAGGGGTACTGAGGTGAGTTAGGAAGGATCATTCTGAATTTGAACAAGTTTGGTACTTTTTATTTTTTCCATATCTGTAGAAAAGGCCCACTGAGTATCAGGGATTTCAGAGAGATCTATAACATCTATACTTTTATGGAATTTAGTAGTCTCCTCGGGACAATCAATTTGGGCTTAGAGAACACATAATGCCTTAGTCTCTGATGAGTTTGGAAATTCTAAGGTTATTTCTCCTGAGGAAAATTTTAGTTGGCCTTGTAATTTAGAAAGAAGGTCTTTTTTCCACAAACAACTAACTTTTTATTGAAGTATAATTGATTTACAATGTTGTTAGTTTCAGGTATACAGCAAAGTTATATAACTTTTTCAGATTCTTTTCCACTATAGGTTATTACAAGCTATTGAATGTAGTTCCCTGTGCCATGTAGTAGGTCCTTGATGTTTACCTATTTATATATAGCAGTGTGCACCTATTAATTCCAAACTCCTAATTTATTCCTCCCCTCCCCCTTCCCTCTTTGGTAACCATATGTTTGTTTTCTGTCTGTGAGTCTATTTCTGTTTTGTAAATAAGTTCGTTTGTATCTTTTTTTAAGATTCCACATATAAGTGATATCATACAGTATTTGTCTTTGTGTGACTTACTTCACTTAGCATGATAATCTCTAGGCCCACCCATGTTGCTACAAATGGCATAATTTCATTCCTTTTTATGGCTGAGTAATATTTCATTGGGGTGTGGGTGTGTGTGTGTGTGTGTGTGTGTGTGTACATACCACATCTTCTTTATCCATTCATCTGTCGATGGCTAGCTTGCTTCCATTGATGGATAGGTTGTCTTGGCTATCATAAATAGTAAATAGCTGTAGTAAGCAGGTCTTTACCTAGGAAATTCACAGGGGTAATATTGCATAATAGAAAAGTACAACTTTCAGAGAAAGAGCCAACAGTTACAGGTTCCAATAAAGAAACTCTTTGAACCTGACTGGAAAGTCCCACTACTAAGATATTTTTATTACCCCGAGGAAGTTCTTCATGTATTACAGTGGTGTTATTTATTTTCTTTAATTAATTTATTTATTTGGCTGTGTTGGGTCTTAGTTGCAGCACGTGGGATCTTCGTTGAGGCATGTGGGATCTTTTGTTGCAGTGCACGGGTTTCTCTAGTTGTGGTGTGTGGGCTCAGCAGTTGTGGTGCAAGGGCTTAGTCGCCCTATAGCATGTGGGATCTTAGTTCCCTGACCAGGGATCCAACCCGTTTCCCCTGCAGTGGAAGGCAGATTCTTAACCACTGGACCACCAGGGAAGTCCCACAATGGTTTTAAAGTAAATAGTTGGGGAAGAAAAGAGAAGGCAGTTTAGTGGTGGCCTAGTGGTTAGCATTTGGGGCTTTCACTGCCTTGGCCCAGGCTCAATCCCTGATGGGGAACTGAGATCCCACCTGCCATACAGTGCAGCCAAAAAAAAAGAAAGAAAGAAAAAGTAGAGTTGCTCTGGTATCTATCAACATGGTAGAAATTTCTCCATTTAAGTTTAGTTTAGTTTTCATTCTTGAGTTAAAGGAATTATTGAAAGTAGCTTACTGGGCAATTTCTTGGAGCCTTATCATTGTTGACAGCTATCACAAGAATGTGGGAGTTGGGGTTTCTCTCTTATAGGGCAACTGGATTGTTACAAGTGGGCTGTTCTAGGACTTCCCTGGCGGTCCGGTGGTTAAGACTCCATGCTTCCAACGCAGGGGGCGTGGGTTCGATCCCTGGTGGGGAAACTAAAATACCACATGCCGTGTGATGTAGCCCGCCACCCCCCCCCCCAAAAAAAGTGGGCTGTTCTTCCCATGTCCCTTTTGATTACAGTATTTGCAGGTATCTCTACCAACAGGGGCAAAACATGGAGTAGGAATGGACCCCTTGAAGTTGGGTCAAGGTTGTTGCAATTGTAGGGCCATGAATTTATTTTGTTTTTCTGTTCCGTTGTTCTTTCAAAATATTCAGCAAGATGTTGAAACTCTAGGATAGAAGTGGCTTCTGATTCTCATTATGTTCCCATAACAAACCATTGAGTTCTGGGTGAAGCCCATTAACAAAATGGGCACACAAGGCAAAACCAGTCTCCAGGTCTTTGAGACCACAGTATTGTCTAAATACTACTTCAAAACGAATTCAGAAATCTGCCACTGTTTGTTTGTTTCTTTTTAAAATGGGATTTTTTTATGGCCCAGTCAAGTCTCATAGGAAAAACCTTGGGAACTTCTTCAAGAAGCCGCTGACTTATTTTCTTGCTCTTTTTATTCTATCTCTGGAGGCATGTTTGTTGGGGCCTTCAAAATCTTAGGTAGGGTCTTTCCAATATATTTCTTGAAGACAATTTTGAGCATTTCCTGGATTCAGTATCATGTTAACAAACTGGTAAAAATCAGGTAGTCCAGGGTCACAGGCACCAAGAAGAATTTTGAAATTCTTCTATAAATTTATCAATAGTTTGGTCCTTTTTAGGGTCTGGCAAATCATTTACAATGGTTCAAAGCTTGGCTCAAGACCAGGGTTTAGATTCTACTGATCCCTGGTTCATTAGAATATCTTATTTTAAAGGATATTTAGGGGGGTTGGGGGGAAAGGGTAAAATATCAAGGGATTAATGGGTTCAGAATAATCAGATTAAGGAGAATAAAGAGGAGCATAGGGATTAGTTGGAGGTCCCTCAAGTTATTCGTGTCAGTCAGAGCTTTGGTCTTTTTTGTTGGCTCATTGTAATGATTCTTTAGGGAGGCTATTTTGGAGTCATTTTGTCTTTTGGAGGCCTCCATACCAATTAAAAATGCATTCCACTGTTTTTGAAAGGTTTGGGATCATATCTTTTCAGGGGTACCCTTAAGGTAGACTATCTTATCTAAGTTAAAGGTTCGCCAAAGTGACCACTGTAATTCCAAGTTACCCTATGTAGAGTGCACTCATTTTTCCAAAAAGGGACAAGATTCTGGTCATTAAGTACACATATATAAGAAGCAGGAGTTTTGAGAGAGGTGGGGGAAAGAGTTTTAGACCAGGTGCAACTAATCTTTGCCTTTATTTTTATTTATTTATTTTTCAGCTATGCTGCATGGCTTGTGGGCCCTTAGTTTCCCAAACAGGGATTGAACCCATGCCCTCGGCAGTGAAAGCATGGAGTTCTAACCACTCAACCACAAGGGAATGCCCTAATCTTTGCCTTTAGAGTCCCTAAAATGACTGTATCTATAAGAGTGTGGGAATTTTACTGCTGTCTAGAAACCCAGGGAATCATGGGTTTTCTCCCCTTACAGACAGAAGGGTGACCAAGAAGCTTGAAGAAAATACAAGTATGCACAATAAAGTCAGAAAGCTCCAGACACAAAAAAAGCAGAGCTTGGATCCAAGAGAGACTTACCCTAGAACTCCGTAGTTGGTGAGACAGCAGTGAGCACAGTGGCCTTAGTAGGTACAGACACCTAGTTACTCACCGGCCTCAGGGCTTGTCAGCAAATAGTCTTCAGATCCCACTTATGACACAAGAAACTGTGAAAAAATCAGATCAAATAAAAATGTTGAGTTTATTGTGCACACAAAAGAACAATTCACAAACTAGGAAACTTCAGATTGAAAATGGCAAGAAGCACAAAGGCATGTTTTATAGGATGGCTTATAACATGAGACAGGAAGCTATTTAACTTTCACAATGATTGGTTATTACAATGAGGGTTTACAAATGGCATGGGATTGGTTAAGAGTGATTATCTTATACCATTTTAAGAAGACACTAAAGTATGTGTATGATTATCAGAGGCATTTGCAAGAAATAACCTAAATTAAGTTTTGCTAATGTTCATGAAATAAGTTAGATTAAGTTTTGCTTTCATGACTTAACTGGTTTTGTCTGTTGAGGAATTTTTAGGTTTAGTCTCCATTTTATTTTAACAGACCCAATTCAACTTACAGGGCCCTTCCTTACCCCCTCAGCCTAAAGTAATTATTCAGTGATTCTCTTTAACCAAGGATAATGGGTAACGGAGAGGGGAGGGCAGGAATCCCAAAGAGAATCCACTTAAAACTGGGGCAAAAATTTCATAGTTAAGAAAGATAAAAGGACTGATTGTAGGGAGACCCAATCTGGGACAAAGCTAAAACAAACCCAAAACACACACAACATAATGTAGTAGATGATAATTACACACAAGTATCATTACTTTAATATAAAAATATGAAAGACAGGTGTTTACTTGAAAATATATATGTTGTATTATTTATCCTTCATTTCCATAAGTGCTATTATTTAAAAATAGAACTGGCTAACAGTGACAATTAGTAATAGCAGGGCTAATTAAGTAATGTATGAGAAATAAGTAGAAATATCTTTATGCATTTCCCTCCTCTGATACAGCACTTTACTTTTTTAAACAATTGAATATTTAAATTTTATAGGATATATTATTCCGTATTCTTAAGCTATAAAAATATAAGAATTTTAAAAGGAGAATGTAAATTTAACAGGATTAACTAAACAAACATTGCTATATTTACTAAAAAGTAACAATGGCATGTTTCTTTCTGTCTCATGACACAGGATCTTTTCATTCTTTTGCTTTCCTTTTCCAATAATACTTCTCTGAACTCCCTGCTGCCTTTAGAACATCCTTCTTTTCTTTCATGTGGTGGTAAAACTGAATATAGTCAAACGTGAAAGTTTCTTTTACTTGCAGTTTTTCTCTTATCAAATCCATGTTACACTGCTTCCTGGTGTCTGCCCAATGTGATGACATCAATCTAAATATCCTCTCAATAAAAACACTTGAGGATGCAATACTTAGGATTTTACTTACTAGCAACAGCAAATTTTGAGACTTGCAGGAATTCATTTCCAGCTCTCCAAAAATGTCCATCCATTTTTCACCTACAGGATTATTTTGGTAGACCAGCTGTTTATCAATCACATTCTTTGCATCTATAAATTCATCATAGAGGTTACCCATGTCTAAAATGTCCATCATTTTTAAACATTCTGAAGCACACTGGATGTCCTTGTAAGTTAAACCTCTCTCAGGGAAAATGGTTTTAAAGCACAGAGGAAATTTGAACTTGTGAAATCAAAATTGGATTCCAAATAAGTTATTGTTCTAGTAAAGAAGCTGAGAAAATTCTGTTTAATTTTGTTGCCCTTTCCTGGTGACATTTTTTTCAGTTCTAAAGCAGTTTTCTTTCCAAAAAATAAGTCATTTTTTCACTGTATGAGTTTCTGTCGCAACTTACACGTAATATCAAATAACTCAGGTGCAGACAGTTTATCCTTTTCTGGGTTCCTTATCACCTCTTCAAAGATCATCAAGCAGTTCTGGAGAAACAGCATACAAATTTCTGTCGTACTGTAATCCTTTTCTCCATTTTCATCCTCAATGTATTTCCAAATTAGAGAAGGACATTCTTCTTTTCCCACACTTTGAAAATAGAATTTTATGGCAGGCCAACATTTTAACATCTTTTCTATAGCTGGCAACGACAGCCACCTTGCTGGCATCTGTCTAAGAAGTCTCTCTCCCTCCATTTCTACAAAGTCAAAAATCTCATTAAGTGTTTCTGCATGTTTTGAGGAAACTGAAAAGTAGCCCAAAACCTTCATTATGAAAGCCTCGATGTCACAGGAAAGCAAATCACATCCCTTTTTAGCAGTCTTGTGTACAAGCTGTGCAGGACATTTAGCAGGTGGGATCTTTTCACTGTCTTTGGTAAGAAGTTTATAGAGTGAACGGAATTTGCTGAAATTTACATCTGCACTATCTGCTAAATATGCAGATAGATAAGCGAAGTTTAGCTTATATCTGGATAGGATATCAACAATCTTTTATTTTATGTTTTCTGAGGTTTCATTAAAATCTTCATAGAACTCAAGAAGACAGTTTGAAACTGTTTTTCAAAGCAAAGTACCTAAGTGAGGGGGAACACTTTTTTATTGCCACGATCCAACACATCACTTGATACACCATAGAAAGCACGACCATTGGTAAGATCTGACAGGATCAGCTCTATATTTTAAGGGGCCAACACATTTGTGATCAAAATCTCCCCTTTTGTGGAACTCTCCTGCATTGTTGGTGGGAATGTAAGTTGGTACAGCCACTATGGAAAACAGTTTGGAGGTTCCTTAAAAAACTAAAAACAGAACGACCATATGATCCAGTAATCCCACTACTGGACACATACCCAGAGAAAACCATAATCCAAAAGAAACATGTACCATAATGTTCATTGCAGCACTATTTACAATAGCCAGGACATGGAAGCAACCTAAATGCCCATTAACAGATGAATGGATAAAGAAGATGTGGCATATATATACAATGGAATATTACTCAGCCATCAAAAGGAATCAAATGGAGCTATATGTAATGAGGTAGATAGACCCAGAGACTGTCATACAGAGTGAAGTAAGCCAGAAAGAGAAAAGCAAATACTGTATGCTAACTCATATATATGGAATTAAAAAAAAAATGGTACTGATGAACCCAGTGACAGGGCAAGAATAAGGATACAGATGCAGAGAATGGACTGGAAGACATGGGGTCGGGGGGTTGGGGGGTGAAGGGGAAGCTGGGACGAAGTGAGAGAGTAGCATAGACATACATACACTACCAACTGTAAAATAGATAGCTAGTGGGAAGTTGTCGTATAACAAAGGGAGATCAACTTGATGATGGGTGATGCCTTAGAGGGCCAGGAGAGGGAGGGTAGGAGGGAGTTGTGGGAGGGAGGAGATATGGGGATATATGTATAAATACAGCTGATTGACTCTGGTGTACCTCAAAAGCTGGTACAAGAGTGTAAAGCAATTATATTCCAATAAAGAAAAGAAAGAAAAAGAAAGAAAGAAAGAAAGAAAGAAAGAAAGAAAGAAAGAAAGAAAGAAAGAAAGAAAGAAAGAAAGAAAGAGAAAGGAAAAGAAAGGAAGGAAGAAAATAGACATTCTAAGTTCTTAAAAAAAAAAAAAACCTCTCCTTTTGTTCGCCCACAGGACATTTTAGTTGCAACCTCTGAATCAGGAAATGTAACTTTATCAGCTTCACAGAGCAATCAAGAGAGCCATAGGACAACATATACTCTCTTGTGTGGTGTGCCCAAGTTAATTCAGTTCAGCAGCTGCTGTTTTCCATTGAGTGCTGGTGTCTTTTGGGGAGACAAAAACACTGTATCGATTCAAAAGTGCTTGCTTGTCTCATCTCTAGGGTTTGTGGGATTCAGCCTTCATATGTGTCTTCACATCCCCTTCTCCACCATGGCCAACCACGAATTCTTTTCTGCATATTGTGCAGTACGCTCTGTTTGGATTATTTACCTCCCTAATGCAGTTGTAAGTGTCCTTCCATCTATCATTAAAATAACGAAGCCGTTTAGTCTTCTTTCTTGGTATCATCTGGGTCATGCTGGCGTTGGTATGGAACTCACTCTCATTTTCATGATCTGAACTCTTAGGAAACATGGTCACAATATTCACAAAGTTAAAAATTACACTAGCACTATCTCCATACAAAGCAAACAGTTAACTGGACTGTTAACACTCCTGACTAGAACTTAAGTTGCTGTGAGAGAAGGCTACAATGGATATACTATGTAAACCACACAAATGGTTACCAATATCACTGGACAAGGGAAGGCTGACAATCACCATATTCATTTGTGATTAACAGAAGCCAGACAATCATTGTATTTACAAAGATTCAGCCTCTTTTGGGGGTGCATAACATGGGTTTTGCGCCCTTCTACTCCACCCTAATCTTTGCACTCACTGATGAAAACCAAGGCATATTTTACCCAGGAGGGATTTCTTGGAATATAGGACTTTCAGGGACAGTCCCAATCTGGTATGGCTGGTCACCAAAAATAAAGTTCATGACTCTCCCATTTTCACAAGTGAGAGCCTGTCTAGTACTTTGAGATCTGCTATTTTGACTTTAGCAAATTATACTTAACTAGACTTTCTGAGAAGTGTAGTCTAAAGTAAATCAAATAAAAATGGTTAACCAAATCTTTCTGACAGTAGTTTTTCTGAAAGTTTTTTTTGGATAAATCTGGCTTACTTTGAACTTTGCAGTATTTGGTACAGCTGTTCCACGGTTTCTTTCTTTAGCTACAGAGACACTTCTGAGACTAGCTGGCAAGTCAAGGTTGGCTGTTCCTAATGATTCAACTGCACGGACTTTTGTTATTTCTAATAGCTCCATTCATTTTATCTATAAAGAAAAAAACCAAGCACTCATTAATTCTATAGCATACCCCCCCAAAATTAAGAATGACAAATTAAGGATGCACTTTATTATAAAAACAAGATAAAGATGCTCACTTATGTTTATAAAATACTCCACAGCCTTGTTATGCCAGTAAATGTAAAAAAGGGTGGAGACAGAAAACGCAAAAGAGAAAGGAAAGTTAATACTGGTCCTCTCGCAGTCATTAGCTAACTTATTAAAAGCTGAAGGCAAGATTTGTTAAAGCTGCTCAGAGCTGGTAAACTAATGTTGTCATTAACAGACATTTAAAAGGTTCCATTAAGAACTGCCTGCGCTAGATTCCTCCGCCCTGAGCCATTTAAAGTCACAATTAATCTTTAATCGAGAAGGGTAAGAATGATGGTCACTTAAAAATAGGCTATGGATTGTGATTGTATAGTTTTGTCTGCTAATCAGATAATGCCGCCCCCACCCCAAAGCTACAGAGATGTCATACATCAAAAGAAATCGAAGAAATTAAATGACACGACAACCGTGGTTCCCTAGCCTACTCAGATACTGTCGCCCTACATGTAAAAAGAGGTGAACGTGTGCGCCTCTCTTAACCACCAATAACCCACCCCTTTTTTCTTACGCGAATCGGGGTTCTGCTCTGCGACCTCTTCCTGGATCTCTCCCTCCAAATGCTGTGTTCTTTCGGGTACACCACAAGGTCAAAGCCCTAGTACTGTCACCCCGCGTGATCGAGAAGGTCCTTCTGTAATACGACCTTCCCTGAAAGCCGCACCTCCTGAAGGATCGCGACCCGCTCCGCGAGGAAGACTGCGATTGGAGTCCGTACTTTCTCTGGTGGCGCCTTCTGGACCGAGACCTTCTTCTCCCACGCGGGCTCTGACTCCTGGACCATGACCGACTCCAGTGAAACGTTGGAACGCGACTGGGAGCTTCTGGAAAAGGGGGCGAGCCCGGCTACAAGCTCGTTCACGTAGGTAAGACATCGTTGCTGCCGGCTCTGAAAGGGGCCACTTCCCCAAAACCCAGATTATCTCCTAAACGGTGGTTCCCAACCCGGACGATTTTCCCCGGGAGGGGATGTTTGGCAGTCTGGAGACATTTCTGGTTGTTACAGCCGGGGGAGAGCAGGGGATGCTGATAAACATCCTACGGCGCAAAGGACAGCTCCCCCCACCCCACCCCCCCCCCAAAATCAGAATTATCTGGCCCAAAATGTCAGCAGTGCCTAGGCTGAGAAACCCTACCTTAAAGCAAACGGAAAAAAACAGGTCACGTCTCAGAAGTGGATCACCGCGACGGGACTCACTTGGGTCGCCCAAGTAGCCCGCAAAAGCAGACCCGGGAGGTCCCCGCCTCCCGGGAATGCGCCCGCCGCTCGCAGAGGCGAAGCTACGGCGAGGACGCAGCCAGGCTCTGAGAAAAGAAACAAGACTGACAAACCCCATTAGTGCTGTGGGGCCGCGAACCCGGACCCTCCTCTGCACCACGCGGGACCCACGCCTGAGATAACTGTGGGAGCGACCCCAGTGCTAGAAAATTTACCGCCTCACCGAAAACGGATACAAAGCCCCAACAAACGCCTTCTGTGGAACGCTTAAGACAAAGAGCAACTTCTCATACCGACCCTCGAACGCTGTACCCATCTGTCATTTCCGACAGAGCGACGCGAACCAAGCGCTGCGTAAACGCACCGCAGCCTGCGCCCGGAGCACGCGCAGAGGCTTCGGCGTGGTGGGCGTGGCTCCCTCTGGCCCTTCCTCAGCCGGGCCCCCTCCCCCCCGAGCCCCTCCCTTCGCCCCGTCTCCGCATGCGCGACCGAGCCCCCGGAGGGGGCCCCCCCCCCCCCCACCGTGCTGCTCCATCCGGGTATCCGACGGCCTGGGGCGGTTTTGTTTTCTTGGCCCGACCGGGGAAAGCGAGGCGGCCCGGCGCGGCGCAACACCGGACTCCGGACCGATTGCGCGGACGGGGCTGGACGTAAGTGCCAGGCTTGTGTGGGGGAAGGGGAGAAACCGACGCAGGCCAGATAAGGCCGGGACCCGGGACTGTCTGCCTGGCCGATGCTGCCTGGGTCGTTGGGTCCACTGCGAAGCTGCAGGCTCAGGCTATGCCTTGCTGGACCCTTCCTGGCCACTTCCTGCTGACTCTGTCCGGCCGGCGGCGGGAGAGGGATCCCTGAAAATCGCCATGCCCCCTACTTAAAAGCTGGAGAAGCTGACACCCCGGAAGGAGTGTCAACCGGCTGGTTCCCTCGGCAAGGGAGATGGCCGAGCCAGAAGAGCTAGCACAAGTTCCCAACATCTTCGCAGCCCCAGGCCGTTCTCTACACCTCACATCCCCAGAGTCTGGAGGGCGGAGTTTGGGCCTGAGTGCGCGGGGGATAAACCAAAGAAAAACGGATTCGGGGCGGCGTCATTGGGGTGAACCGAAAACAACATACTGGGTGGCCGTTCCTCCCAGGGAAGGATAAAACAAGTGCATTTTCAGAATTGGACTTGTCCTAAAGGCATGTTAGCACTGGTTATAATCACAATTTTTAATGTAGTTTTTAAAAGGGAGTTTCCAACAGAATTCATTGCTGTCTTTTAGGATATGTTTTTGAACAACCATGGTTGCTGGCTACAGAGTAGCTTCGTGGACAGATTAAGATTCACGGTAGAAGTTTGGATGTTTGCTTGATTATTAACAATTTACACTTAATGCAGGCTTTTTCATCCTCTGAAATAGAGATTCTATGGATGTGTCTCAGATTAGGTCTGTATAGCCCAGCTCTAAGGAATGTTTTCTGTAAATGTCGTCCATGGTAATTTAGCAGTGGATATTTTTTCTTTCTTTTCTTTCCTTCTTTTCTTCTTTAATTTCTTCCTTCCTTTCTTTCTTTTTTTATGGTCTGGATTAATATTGACTTTAATTTTGTGCTTTCTCTTGGCTGGAAAACATGTTAGAATCAGAGAGATTATTAAAATGAAATGGGTGTTCTCTACATAGAAATGACGCCAAAAGACAGGCTTGGAGAAGGAAAAAATAATGAAAGGACGTGATGCGGGTGCAGCGTTTAATTTCTTAATCTGAGTGTGAAGAAACATGTTCTGTGATAAACTGTGTAAATTGCTGAGAGAAATATTTTTCATCTGAGTCCCTGCGTTAACTCAGAACCGCAGTTTTATCATTTGTCTCTTCACTTTGCTAGTGCTGCTGGACTGTAAATATCTAAGTCATATGATAACTTAGCTTGGAATTGAAATTAATAATCATTATAAATTTTTTTTCAGTATTTGGATGCCCACTTTTGTTTATAAAAAATTTAAAAAAAACGAACAAACCCTAAATGAGTCCACGTTTTGTTTTCCAAAGTTGTGTGCAAGTTCACCAAAAGCTAAATCAAATATTCTGAAGTATATGTAATAGCCAAATAAAGTATTTGTAACTTCACTTTTATTAAATTATTCCTAAACTGTTAATTATTTTCTAGAAACATAAGTCAGGTTTGAAGCAAGTCAGTAGAAGTACTTTATTTAGTTGGTTTTGTTTGCTTGTTTTTTAAGTGACCTGAGAAAAAATGTCTGGATTTCTAGAAGGCTTGAGATGCTCAGAATGCATTGATTGGGGGGAAAAGCGCAATACTATTGCTTCCATTGCTGCCGGTGTCCTAGTAAGTGTCCTTGATAATTTGGGCCTTCATTATTTTGGTGTGTTTGTTTTTATGTATTTTAAATTCTGTGTGATGTCTTTAAGCACGTAGTATTTATCTTTGATGACTGAATTTTTAAAAATAAGTGTTGATATTTTATTTATGAGAGGGTTTAGTGATTCCATTTAAAGAGTTGACGTTATGGCTTGAAATTTGATTAGTAGATTATTTTTGTTTAACTGCATGAAAAAAATTGTTTAGTAAGACAGTATATTTTATACTTTTATTCCTAACATGGGTTATGCTTCCTCTTAATGAGTACATTAAGTTACCAAGAAGTGTTTAAGAAACAATCAGGTCAGAACCATTCAAGAGATACGATTGCATTTCTCCATAATCCAGCGTTAACTTTCTTCTCAATCTTATTAGAAAAAACAAAGAAAACTCATTAAAATATGTTGCTTATAAGTAATTTATAGTATAAATTGTCATATGCTCTAAAGAGTGAATTTTAAGTAAACAAACAAAAATCTAAGTTTTAAATATTCCCTCTTTTCCTAGTCTGACAGTTATAATCTATGAAAAATAATTATCCTATATTTTTCCAAAGTAATCTCAAAGTATAAAAGTACTGTAGAAATTTTTCTCTTACATCAAAAAGAAAAAAAGCTTTGAATTTTAGTCTATGAAGAAAATATGTTGAATACATTGAGTTAACGGTAAAAAAACAACAGTAAAAGAGTACTTGTGTTAGCTAGTAAAAATGTCATCAATTGAGTATGCATCTGTTACCTGATAAAAAATAATGTGATTAACCTAAAATAGGTATTTTTAAATAATTTCCTGAAGATGGCAGTTCTGAAAGCTAACTAGGTCAGGGTTGGAAGTGGGGGTAGAGAAGGGGGTTACTTTCCAAACCTTCTGAGCTGCTTGTCAGAATTTGGTTAATATCTTATTGTAAGTTTCTGTTCAGGTGATAAAAATATTTGTGCAGTTTTAATTTTTTTTCATTATGTTTGCCCTTGATGATGTCTAGAACCAAATTCAATTAAGATAAATTATAATTTGGTATTTAAATTGAATTTAGCATCACCTCTGAGACCATCTGTGGACTGCACTATAATTCATCAAAAGGGAGAGCAGTGCAGCACAGCCATTGTTTATTTCACAATACCAAGAGGCTGGCTACAGTTCTATCAATGATAGTTATTCCCCATGTTATTTTGAATTTTTTTTTCATTTTTAATAATATTTTTCTGGAGGCTTATATCAGCAACAGGCCACTCCTCCTGTCAGTTGGAGTCTGAATCACTTTTTTCCCTTTCTCCTGCCATGAAATATTATAACTTACTTCTAGTTCACGAAAATTAGATTACAGGCTTTAATATGACAATGTAAAATAATGACAAGTAGTCTTAGAAAAGAAATTCATGTTAATAAGTAATAATTGCTGTGGGACTTTAGGGTATCTAATCTTTCATCAGATATTCAGCCATGTGCCAATTATATGCAAGAAACTGCTGGAACATTTAAGAAAATTTTGGACTTTATTGAAAGGGATCTCTTCACTTAGATTCCTTGCTTTCTTTTTAGCCAGTAAGTTGTGAAATTACCGTAACTTCTCCTTTTGTGGTTTTGTTTGTTTTAGTTTTTTACAGGCTGGTGGATTATCATAGATGCAGCTGTCATTTATCCCAGCATGGAAGAGTTCAACCACTCCTACCACGCCTGCGGTGTTATAGCAACTATAGCCTTCCTAATGTAAGTGTCATTGTTAGTGACACGACTTACACAGGTTGTCACAAAAGAAAAACATTTTATATATAGTTGAGTAGGTTAAAGTTTTTTAATGTTACCAAATTAACATATGGGACATGGTTTAAAAGTCAAATCATAGAGAAGAACTTATGAAGAAAAGCAGCAGTCCTCTTTTCTATTCTTTCTTCCATCTCTCCTCTCCCACTTCTGTCTCCCAGCTTCTCTCAGCTATCCTTTTGTTTCTAGGCTGCCAGTGTTTATAACTTTACTTTTAGGTCAGAAACCATGTACTTTGTCTAAGAGTTTGTATATTCATTCATCCAACAAATATTTATTAAGTTTTTATGTTCCCAGGCTCTGGTCTAGGTACAGGAAGTACAGTAAATAAAACAGGAAAATCTGCCTTTACGGAATTTATACCTTAATGAGTGAGGCAGAGAAATAAATATATAGCATGTAAGATAATGATAAGTGCTAGAGGAAGAAAGCAGAGGAGGGAGATAGGAGATGTCAGCAGGGGGTGTAAAAATTTAAGTAGAGTCAAGGAAGACCTTACTAGGAAGGTGATTTTTTTTTTTTAATTTTGTTTATTTATTTATTATTTTTTGGGGGGGTACGCCAATTTCAGTCATCTGTTTTTATACACATATCCCCGTATTTCCTCCCTCCCTCGAGTCCCCCCCCACCCTCCCCATCCCAGTCCTCTAAGGTATCATCCATCCTCGAGTTGAACTCCCTTTGTTATACAACAACTTCCCACTGGCTATCTATTTTACAGTTGGTAGTATACACATGTCTGTGCTACTCTCTCATTTCGTCTCAGCTTCCCCTTCACCCCCCGCCCCCCCCAAACCTCGAGTTCTCCAGTCCATTCTCTGCATCTGCGTCCTTCTTCTTATCTTGTCACTGAGTTCATCAGTACCATTTTTAGATTCCATATATATGAGTTAGCATACAATATTTGTCTTTCTCTTTCTGACTTACTTCACTCTGTATGACAAACTCTAGGTCTATCCACCTCATCAGAAGCTCCATCTCCTCCCTCTTTATAGCTGAGTAATATTCCATTGTATATATATGCCACATCTTCTTTATCCATTCATTTGTTGATGGGCATTTAGGTTGCTTCCATGTCCTGGCTATTGTAAATAGTGCTGCAATAAACATTATGGTACATGTTTCTTTTGGGATTATGGTTTTCTTTGGGTATATGCGCAGTAGTGGGATTACTGGATCATATAGGAAGGTGATTTTTAATTAAAGATTTGAAGAAGGGAAGGACCTGATCATGGCGATACTTAAGAGAGGATCATTCCAGACAGATGGAAGAGCAAACACAAAGGCTCTGTGGCAAGGAGACCAGTATGGCTGGAGTAAAGGGTTGAGGCAGGAGACCAAAACGGGCCCTCATGGTTCTGGACCAGGATCCTTTTGCTATTTGGAGCACTAGTGGGACAACTGGGGAACTTGAATGAGGTCTGATGGTTAGCTAGTGGTGATGCATCATTATTAATTTCCTGATCTTGAAGGTTGTATTGTTCTGTGGAACTGTATTGTTTGTAGGCAATAGGTACACATTCTGGGGTTATGGGGCATCATGTTGGCAAGTTTCAAATGTTTCAGGAAAACAGATTTATTTGAACTATACTTGTGACTTTTCTGTAAGTTTGTGATAATGTACAAAACTAGCAATACCAGAGAACAAACAGAGGTTGTTCATTCAAGAATGTGCCTAGTGGTGAAAACTGACAAGGCAGGGTCATGGCTGTCCCACAGAGGACTGTGAGGTGTATTCAGGTGGTTCAGCAAGGAAAAACAAGAGCCGACAGCCACTAGCCCAAGAACATCTGCATTGTTTAAAAATGTGAAACTTGTTTTAAAATTTATTTATTTTATGTACCAAATAATTTAACACAGAGATCACTGAAAATAATTATGAATATTTTGATCATTCTGAAACTAAGATTTGAATGAATAAATTAAGACTTCATATTATTGTGAAAAGATTAGGGTTCATATATTCAGCATGTTTATTGAGCACCTACTATGTGCCAAGCCCTGTGCTGAGCACTGAGACTGAAAGTGAGGAATAAGATAGACACAGTCCCTGTCCTTATGAAGCTTACATTCTAGTGGTAGACACTCACACATACACAATTAAATGGAGTTTCCTAACTTCTTAACTTGATATATTGTGAACATTTTCCTGTGACATTTAAACATTTTCGTAGGATGCTTCTAAAGAAAGCAAGGCTATCTCAATTTAGAGTGGTGTTCTGTGGAAGTCAGTGAAAGACACCTTATGTTGGGAACATAAATCAAGGATCGAAAAAGAAACAAGATTTTACCACTTGCATCTCTTCACATAGAGTATGTCTGATGTATACAAATGAAAAACTAAATAGAACCAAGCTAAAGATCGTTCTGTACTTAGCAAGATATAATTTTGAGAATTTCACTCACAGATTTTAACAAGCATCAGAATCACCTGAAGGATTTGTTAAAATACAGATTGCTGGGCCCCATACCCAGAGTTTCTGCTTCAGTAAACTTGGGGTGGAGACAGAGAATTTTCCTTCTGAAGAGTTCCCAGATGGTGCTGATTCTGCTGGCCTCAGGACTATATCTACTGCTTTTGCAGGGTATCTGGTTGAGGGGACTTGCCTAAGGTCATATGAATCCATTACTCAAGACTCATGAAGACTTACCTTAAAGTTGCAGAACTCTGGTTTATTGTACCTGATAGTTTGATGTCGTGGATAATTTCCTCTTGGAGTCAGAGACCCTGATCTCTTGGTTTTATTGTATTCACACAGGATTAATGCAGTATCAAATGGACAAGTCCGAGGTGACAGTTACAGTGAAGGTTGCCTGGGTCAAACAGGTAAATAGGTGCAAACAACATCTTACTATACACTCTTTTTTTCTTTTTTTAACTTTTTTTAAAAAATAAATTTATTTATTTATTGGCTGTGTTGGGTCTTCGTTGCTGCACGCGGGCTTTCTCTAGTTGTGGTGAGGGGGGCTACTCTTTGCTGTGTGCACAGGCTCTTCATTGCTGAGGCTTCTCTTCTTGTGCAGCATGGGCCCTAGGTGCATGAGCTTCAGTAGTTGCGGCACATGGGCTCAATAGTTGTGGCACACGGGCTTAGTTGCTCTGAGGCTTGTGGGATCTTCCCGGAGCAGGGATCGAACCTGTGTCCCCTGCATTGGCAGGCAGATTCTTAACCACTGCACCACCTAGGAAGCCCTATACACTCTTAAATGAGAATTATACATGAAAGGGCCACTTGTCTGACTTTTTCAGATGGGGCTAGGATGGAGGTGTGTCTGAGGGGAAGTTATGGGTTTCAAGGCCTAAAGTAAAAGTCGCATAGGTCAAAGTTTGCCAAGTTGTACAGAATATGTGGAATAGTAGAGACTATGCAGAGTATAACCCTGTGCAATAATATGTAGAAATAAATGTATATAGTATACAGTAAAGAACAGCATGTAATAAAGAATACATATACAAAATAGAATTTCTAGTACTTGAAGCTATACACATAAATTATTTTCTTCCCTTTTTTGCCAACCTTACTTGATTGAATTGGCATTTTGAAATAGCTTAAATTCATAGTTTTTTGGTGTGTTTCAAAATACACAACATAAAATTTACCATCTTAACTATTTTTAAGTGTGCAGTTCAGTAGCAGGTACATTCTTTTTTTTTAAGATTTATTTATTATTTTATTTATTTTTGGCTGCACTGGGTCTTCACTGCTGCATGCAGGCTTTCTCTAGTTGTGGCGAGTAGGGGCTACTCTTCATTGCGGTGCACAGGCTTCTCAGTGCGTTGGCTTCTCTTGTTGCGGAACACGGGCTCTAGGCATGTGGGCTTCAGTAGTTGCGGCACATGGGCTCATTAGTTGTGGCTCGAGGGCTCTAGAGCGCAGGCTCGGTAGTTGTGGCACACAGGCTTAGTTGCTCCGTGGCATGTGGGATCTTCCTGGACCAGGGATCAAACTCATGTCCCCTGCATTGGCCGGCGGATCCTTAACCACTGTGCCACCAGGGATGTCCCAGTACATTCATTTTTGTTGTGCAGCCAAACCTGCAGAACTCTTTTAATCTTGCAAAACGGAATAGAATAATAGAATTTTAGTGCTTAGATTCACCCAGGCCTGCCCTTCTCAGGTAAGGAACTCATGTCCCCTGGACCCCATGGCCATGTACCCGAGGTAGGCAGAATACAGGATACATGTAGCACAGCTTCCTGTAGGGTCCAGTTTAGTCAGAGATTTGAGGGGATAGATATTTATTGAGCAGTTTAAATGGTACACTTAAAATATTGTATCTATACAAAAATAAACCTGGATATAGGCAAATTTCAGGTGACTTTTTTCTTTTTTTCTCCTAATGAAACGGGAGAAACTGCAGTAGTCAGGTCTGGTCTGTGCTTTCAGACTGATTCACTCTCTTTGTAGATAAACTTAAGTAGAAGAGATACAGAAATACTGATGTAGCACAACCTTGTAAACTCTAAACATAAAGAGATGAACGTTAGCAGTTAGTTTTGGTGATGATAAGCCAATAATAGCTAGAGCTAAGACTAGATAGAATATGGCAATCACATCCATAAATAAAATTTGTTAGCACAGCTTTGGGGGTCCAGAGCTAGTTGCATTTGTTTTAATATCTCATCCATGAGTAACAACTTATTATTTCAGAACTATTGTTTTATGTTTTGGGTATGAAATCAGAAATTTATGTATAACATTGTATTTGCTGTGCTTTATTGAGCAAGGCAGTGTTTTTATTAAAATGTATTTGTGCTAATTAAATAAACTCATCTCAGAATTCATTTTAGGTGCTCTAATGACTCCATTTATTTCGTAGCAAATCTTCATAAATATTATGTAAATGTGATTTATAAGTTGATTGTCTTTCTCTGTTAACATAATTTTAATGCAGCTTAGTCCTAAATGCCAGCCACACTAAATTTGAATTTGTTTTGCTACCTGACTTGCCTGAAAGTGAAATACAGTAGTGTTTAGATTCACATATCACTGAATATGAATTTTTTGTTAAGTACACCTATGTTATTGTTTGAAAGTTCTCTTGGAGGACTTTAAACTTTGGAGCACAATTTCTAAAAATACTTGGAGAATAAGCTTCTAAATATAGTGAAACATATTTTGAGAAATTTATACAGGAAGAGTAAGTAAAGTTTTTCTCCGTGTATATAGTTGGGGAAAGTAAGCGTAGGCGCTTAGACTACATAGACCAGCCAACAGGAAAAGGGCCAATGTCCACATTGATGATACCCAGCACATTTTTTCACTGTTCTTGCTTTAGGCTTTAATGGCAACTACACATATTTTTCTCTTTGGGTTTTTGTCTTCTTTTTGGAAAGTTAATTGAACTGAGTGCTGCCATATGAGAAACAATTCTTATTTCTCTTAAGGTGCTCGCATTTGGCTGTTTATTGGTTTCATGTTGGCCTTTGGCTCTCTGATCGCATCTATGTGGATTCTTTTTGGAGGGTATGTTGCTAAAGGTAAGAGAAAACACAATTTATATTTTACTTCAATGGAATACTGAAATTTTGCATTAAAGTTTTTTTTTTTTTTTTTTTTAGAATAAAGCTTTTTTCATACTAGCAAGGCATTCGTGCCTGGACACTCCCCTCCCCCATCTGTATTTGTTTTGGTTGCTTGCTGTATTTTTAGTATGCCTGTCTTCTGTATTTTCTCTTCTTATCTAGAGCCTGGAAGGAATGGAACACAGCTCTATACCTTGTTTCACTTTGGCTTCCAAAAACCTCAAAAGCAGAACACATATGTTGTCCAGCTATTTGGCAAGTTTTGACTTGCTGAAGAATATCCAGGCAAAGCTCTAACATGCTAGAATTGAAATTTATTGAGCTAAGCCTCCCAGATAATATGATAGCATCTTCTTTTAGATAGAAAAGCAAATTACCACTTAATGTGTATCTGCTATATAAGGCCAGTTTAAGGCAAGATAGGAAAAGATCTGCTCTTGGGTCCCCGGCGGAAATTTTGCCTTGAAAGACCACAGAAAAACATGAAATCCATTTAATGTTCTGAGTAAAATTGACTATGCTTATCATAGTAAAAATATAATATTAATGATTTGCCAAACTAGACAGCAGAGATCTAAGCTAGCTCATATTTTAACATTTTACTTCTTTAAATAAAATGTAATTCTTGGATTAAAATCATTGGTTTCCTGATTTTTTATTAAAATTGTTTAAATCTCATAGATAGGAATGATAGGCAATTTTAAATATTTATATATATTCTTTTATTTATGTAATTTATTATAAAACCATGTTACTAAAATGTAGAAAAGAAAGAAAAGGAAAACTGTAATAATCTTATTACACTTAAATATTTTGGTCTATTTCCTTTGGTTTCTTATGTTTTTTAAGTTGTTATAATCATAGTATAAATATAATTTTGAACCTAGCCTTTTGCATTTAACATGATATCATAAAAGGTTCTCTTGCTGCTACAAAATCTATCATCATCATAATTTAAAAACAAAAATGCTACTTTTTAATCGTGTGAATTGCATAATTCTTGTTCATTGTAGAAAACTGAGAATGTAAAAGAGCTCAAAAAGGAAAATAAAATTACTGATAATTCTTCTTTCCTAGATACAACTATTAATACAGAGCCCCTTTTTGTAGGAATCTGTTCATCTCATAGACTTTTTTTTTTCCATCTCATAGACTTTTAAGTTATTTTCTCAAGACTTCTGAAGCCAAGTTATGTTTTGAGAATTATTATCAGGAGATCTGTAATTTTATAAAGTTGCCTTTATATAGGATCTTTATGAGTCATTCTAGTGGTAATAGTTATTTGATCTGGAATATTTAACGTATACTTCTAATAGAGAAGGCTTATACAAACCTATATGGTAATCAGATTAATTTAGAACTATGATGAGAAAAAGTTGCTGTTCATCTATTCATCATGCCTCAGTTTGTCAGTTAGTGAGTGATCATTAACAGCTCCAGTAGTAGAAATTTATGAGAATTTCAACTTCAATCCAGGATAAAGTGGAGACAAAACGGTCCTCTGGCAGTCTTGCCCATCTTAGTTAGTGACTGCTTCCTCCATCCAGGTGTTTAGGCCCAAAACCTGGGTGCTTAAGGCCTGTCAAAGATGACGCCTCTTTCTCTCACATCCCACACCCCAATCTGTCATCAAATCCTGTTGATTCTGCTATTAAAATATACCTTGAATCTGACCACTTTTTGCCTTCTCCATGGCCCCCACCCTGGTTCAACCCATTATAGTCTCTGGCCTGATTTCCTAAAATAGCCACCTCACTGGTTTCTGTTTCTCCCCTCCCCCCCTTTAGTTGGCTGTCAGCACAGCAGCCAGAAGGATCCTATTGAAATGTGTCAGTTCAGGTCACTTTTCTGCTCAGAACCCTCCAATGGCTTTTCCTCTCACCCAGAGTGAAAATCAAAGTCCTCACCATGACTTCGTGGCTCTGGAGGATCTGCACCCCGCAGCCTGCCCCTCGTACTTCTCTGTTCTGTCTCCTGCTTTACTCTCTTTTGCCCATGTGACCGTTCCTCTAATGTACCAGCACGCTCCTGCCTCAGGTCTTTTGCACTTGCTGTTCTGCTGCTTCTGCATGGCTCCTGCCCTCACTTCCTTCTTCATGTCTTTATGCCAATGTCACCTTCTCATGAGGTCTTCCTGGCCACCTGTATAAAATATCATCATTCACTACACTTCTGTACCTTTCTTCTTATTTATTCTCGGTATTCTCTAGCTCCATGAAGACAAACATTTTGCCTGTTTTATTTACTGCAGTAACCTCAGCACATTGAACAGTGCTGGCATATAGTATGCCCTCAGTAGTTGTTAAGGCAATGAAGAAGGCTACCGTTTATTAAACCACTGCTACACTCTGTCATATGTATTATGTCATTTAATACCCACACCACCCATACTTAGCAGAAAAATCAATGATGTTAGGCAGGAAAACTGATACTCAGCAGTTTATCAGAAACTGAATGTTTTGAGATTATAAACCTCTAAATATTACAATTATTTTTACAGAAAAAACCATAGTATATCCTGGAATTGCTGTATTTTTCCAAAATGCCTTCATCTTTTTTGGGTAAGTTTGTTTTGCATTCTTCATCTTAAAGTTTTTTCTTTTTTTCAAATAATAGTTTATTTTATGTCATTTACTATAGTTGCTTAACTTCCCCCGTCTAATGTCCCTCCGCCATGTTGTTGTCATAAAATATGAAGAATGAGACTGAGAAAGATAGTTTTTCATACATGGATTGGTTTGCTGCCCACCTTGGGAACATACATTGGTTTTTAAAATTGCCACCACCTCCCCTTTAATGAAGAACTGTGATTTGTGTAGGTTTGGTCATAGAACACTGGCACTGTTCATTCAAAATCTTATCTCTAACAGTTGCTTTTAGTGAAAGCCTAAGTAAACCATTTCTCCTTAAAATTTTGTTTCTGGGTGCATTTTATGGTTCTTTTCATCCATGGTGTCACTAAAATTTGTGTGTGATGTTTTGAGGGGTAGAGGAAAAGCCCTGACATTTTTTTATCCTTCTCATGCAATGACAAATTATAAGATTACTAAGACCCCCTAAAAACCTTAATACTTTAATCGCTAATCTTTTCTAATGTTCCTTCTTTCCTGGACACTTAGGGCCTGCCCTTCCCCCTATCCCTAGCCTCCCACTCAACCCCTCCCCCCAA
This sequence comes from Hippopotamus amphibius kiboko, assembly GCF_030028045.1. Classification (NCBI taxonomy): domain Eukaryota; kingdom Metazoa; phylum Chordata; class Mammalia; order Artiodactyla; family Hippopotamidae; genus Hippopotamus; species Hippopotamus amphibius. Next base: position 19,688,946 of record NC_080186.1, read on the forward strand.
AACAACAGCAACAGCAACAACAAAAGCTTCTCTTTATCCTGCACATCAGGAGTTCTTAACTTCCGTTCCATGGGTAGGCTTCTGAAAATTGGAAACCACCAGACATTTCTGTATGTGAGAGGTTGGTTTTTCTGCTTGTTTATGGAAAGAGAATCTGGCTTTCATCAGATTTTCAAAGATGTCCTTAATCCAAAAAGATTAAAAAAAAAAATTATATTCTGTGTATTCTTTATGTGCTATATATTCTAGGACAGTCTATTCTAGGACTTTCCCCTCCCTTTCCCTTCCCACCCACCTTCTAAAAGGAAATAGACGCCCCATATCTATTGGAACCACTCATGAAATGCTAACAGTGTCCCTTTAATAATAGTCAGCAGTTGGTATTCACATTTTTTCCATTCCCCTACAAAGCATTTTTTGCAGTTTTATAAAATCAGTTTAGAAATAAGAAAAATGTGAACTTACATGTGGCAAGATACACAGCTTCTTTGGGTCATACCTCATGTCTTGAAACTAGTGGAGAAAACCCAAAGAATTTTTTAAAAAATGGTGAGCCATTCGTTTTTGTTGCAGAAAATAATGACCAAAGTTTATTGAGCACTTTTTTGTATGCAAGGCATCATTCTTAGTGTGTTACATGTGTGCTCTCAGTTAATCCCAAAACAATTCTGAAGGTGGCTCCATTATTATTGCCATTCTGTATGTGAGAAACAGCCACAGAGATCACGTTTGAGATTATGTGACTAAAATTCAGGCTGACTCTGAAGTTCAGGCTCCAGGAGGGTGAAATTTAAAATTTGGAGTGAGTTTAATTGACATTTTCTCCTTTTGCTGAGTCTTCAGCCAGTTGCTTAGTATTAGTTCTGTTTCCCTCCTGCCTTTTTTTTTTTTTAAAGAATGTAACACTGTACTTGAAAAATACAAAGCAAACAAACCTCACTCCCCAAGTTATGTAAATTTGATAAATATGGGTAAGTTTGTTATTTTGTAGGCTAATGTAGCATATGTTTATGAGAGGGACAGTGTTGATATTTAGGATTTCTTTTCCTTTCAAGCTGCAGTGCTGAGGCTTGAACATCTTTAAAGAAGGACCAGGCATCCTGAGCGCACTACTCTAGTATCTCCACAGTGTTAGAGGTGCTCGGTGGGAATTCAGTGCCCCACAGCTTCAGCCAAAGGAAGGGAGTGTAACAGGGTCAAAGGCAGGGGTAAGAAAATCTTCAGGATGGAGTGGTGGAGAAGGGATTTACTGAGAACCAGCCAGGGAAGAGCAAATAGCAGTCTTCTTTATTTTAATCATTATTTACTCTGGCAGAGGTAGAGGATAAAGTAAGTTTCACTTTGAGATGCTGCTGTTGGCAGAGAAGTTACTCTGTCATAGCAGGGAGGAGCCAGAGGATTGAGAGGATTTGTGGGAAAATTTCATCTTTCCCAATGAGGGAAGAAACACATAAGCTCATACAGTGGTTATCACATTTCACAAAACCTTGGAAACTGATCATTGACTTGTCATTGTCTTAAATTGGTTATAATAAATTACTTTTCTGTGCAACAAGTTTGGTTAATTTCTCATTTATTACTATTCTACCTATTAAGTCTAAAAACTAATTTGGTTTTGTGAAAATACCGTAAGCAAATCGAAATTAAATTCAACTAATAGACACCATTGTCAGAAGAGTTGTAGCAGATTGCCTACCATTTTGATTCATAACAGAACAGTTCTCAGCAATAGCTTAGAAATCACTGTTTCAGAAATCAGAAACAGATGTCAGTACCAAAGGTGACCATGTGACAATGTAGGAGGGACTGGCTCTTGCCCCAGAAGCTATTGACATTACAGTTTACAGCTGGTGACTAGTGTGCTGAAGTTACCATAGCTCTTTTAAGCTGTCTGGAGAGCAGAGGCCCCTGATACCCAACTTCGGTTTTTCTTTTTTGCACCCAACTTCGGTTTTTCTTTTTTGCAGCAGTAGGTTTGATATTACCTGGAAGAGCAGAGATAAATCACTTTTTGGAGGTTTATGAAATCCTTTATAAAGAGGAATTCATATACTTCCAAGAGAGGGTATAGATGGCTTCCTGGTTGCATTTTTGTTTTCATCAAAAAACACTCAAGTACCTTTATAGAGGCCTATGAAACATGGGTTTGTTTTTTTTTTTTCAGTTTTTATTTTTTGGCTGCCCGTGTAGTTTGTGGGATCTTCGTTCCCTGACCAGGGATCGAACCTGGGCCCCCTGCAGGGAAGCGCAGAGTCATAAACGCTGGACCGCCAGGGAATTCCCTATGAAACCTGTTTTAAATCAACCATTCTGACTGAGGATTTAACCTTGAGTATACACTGGCAATTGGAAAACACATATAGAAACCAGCAGATGCCACTGAAGTGTCTACCCCTCTCTTCATTTCTTCCTGCACTTACTCCCCACGTCCAAGCCCTGATGAGTCCGCTTCTGAATTGTCTTAAACCTGTTCTCTTTTTGTCCATTTCCATTGTTATGCTTGGTCGTCCTCATCCCTTCCTGAGCACTTCACATCCTTGACTGATACCTCCCTCGGATCCAGTTTTCCTGTGTCAGTTTTCCTTCTAAAACATATCTCTAATCCTGTCATTTCCCATCTTAAAAATTTTCAAAACTCAGAGCTGTCTACAGAAGATACCACCGCTAGTGACCATCCAGCCAAATTCTGCCCACTGTTGTTTTATTTAGCCTACAAAGTACTTTTTGTTTAGTGAGCTGACATTTAAAAATCAGGAGATTTCACCAAAAATTGGAATTTGGGGCCTCTCTTGAAAAGTAGAGGATCTGACAACCCTTGGCCCTGCTCAGCAACAATCTGCTGGAGCTAAAGTTGTTTCTTTTAACGGGGGATGCATCTCCACATAGTCCCATCTCATGCATTGCCTGGGCCCGAGTACCAGCTGCCCCTTTAGTAGATCACAGGCTGGTGCCTGCTCCCTTGACTCATCTAAGGCACGGTAGGCTGGCCCCTGTGGGCAGTTTGCCACCCTGGTCAGCTGGCTTACCAAATCCTGGCCACCACCATTGCTCACCCCCCTTGATTCTTAAACTATACTCTAGCCATATTGGACTCTGCCCTGCTTTACTACAGCCCAGATGTTTATACTGAGGGGTGTGTGTATGTGTGTGTGTGTGTGTGTGTGTGTGTATTCTTATGCATACGATTGCACTCTGCCCTCTTAAACCGCAGCCTTGAAGCCAACTATAGACACTTCCCAACCCAAAACCTAGAGTGTAAGTTCTGTGAGGGTGTTTCCTAACACATGCATCTCCTGGGCTTTTCCTGGGGCCCCGTAGTCTTTTATCCCTCTTTGCCTTTTGATCTACTTCTCCTTTTCCTCTCCCTGAAACATCTTCCTTCATCATCCCACTAGCTCCTGTTCCTCCCAACCTGCCATTCAAACTCCTGCTTATCCTTAAAAGTTCATCTAATATCACCACCTCTGTAAATCCTATTCTAACACATTCAGGCAAAATAAATTCCCACATGTTCTCTGCTCCCTTAACATGTGGAATATATGCCTCTCCCCACCCCCGCCCCCCATACTTACCTAAACATTGTGTCATCAAGAACATGAGCAACTTGAAGCCAGGGACTGTATCTTTATAGCCCTAGCTGCTAGTGCCTAGCACCTCGACTCAGAAAAGGCTTGTTGGATGAATTAGATAAAATCAGACATATAATGCTTACATGCCAAACATTGGTGAACTTTTTAAGAGGAACATATGTCTCCAAACTAAGAAGGTAAGGATGCAGGGAAGCTGGTGGTACATAGCACAGCTGAGCTCAGGGAAGAGTTTACTACATTAGAATGATCAGTTTCTGTTCTGATACATCCCATGGGTTTTTTTCCATACAACTCATCAATTATTCTTTGTTGTTAGTTTCCCATGCTTCTAAATCTCACATAGTCTTTCTTTTCCCAAACTCAGCTAGTCATGTGATGTTTCTTATTTTATTCACAGAGGGCTCGTTTTTAAGTTTGGCCGCACGGAAGACTTATGGCAGTGAAAGCATCTGATTTATTACTGCACAGCAGCCCTGCATGGGCTTTGGGTTTTTTTTTTTTACTACTCACTCCCAGTCTTTTGTAATGCCATTTCCTAAACTTCTTTCTAAGTGTAGTCTCAGCTTAAATTTGTATAATACTAAAATCATGACAACTCCCTATTTAAACAACAACAGCAAGATCTATTGTGGTAATCGTTTGATTAACTTGTAAAATGTTAAAGAAAAATATTTCACATGAGAAATTTTTATTATGTTTTATCATGATATAATTAATAAAAATAAAAGTAAATCACAAAAGAAATTATGGAAGCATCTTACGTATTTGTCATATACAAGGTGCAAAACTGCAATTAAAGTGCTCTGAAAATTTAATGTTTATTTAAATGTGGCCTCTTCTGTGTCAAATGTTAAATGAAATATAAACATATTCTCGTTTTTAAAAAACTATTCAGTGGTCAGAATTCTTTCTCATTGTACTTTGTGTTTGGTTTATATGGTTTCGCCAAAAATTCTGTAAATATTTCAGTGTAAGTAACTATTGAGGGTCTCCCAAGGGGTGAGTGAACATATTGAAAGAGAGAAGCCCCATGGTCCTGCCGCCAATCTCCTCAAAAGTGTCCCTTCAGTGCCACCGACTGGGGGGAGGGGGGAGTCATAACTCAGCTGTGACTCTTGGTCCTGGTGGGACGCTGACAGTGACTCCACAGCCACCATGGAAGGAAAGAGGAAGAGGATAGGGACTTGACATTGGTCTTTACTCAGGTGACTAATTCTCTTGTCAGTGTGATAATAAATTGAATTCCATTTCATTGTATCTCTGTACAGAATAGACCAGCAAAGTCAACTATAATGATGAACGTTAACTGCTGGGAGTTCTTAGTCTGTTCCTCTTTGGAATTCTGTCATGCTCCAAGCACCCCACTTTGGCAAAATGGAAATGTTTTTTTACTTTAATGAACCAGCTAACTGTGGGATACATGTTCTTCAGAACTAAAGCTTGAAATGTTTTCTTTCATAAAACTTGCTACAATTAGCCATTCATTAAACACCAAGTATCTGTTAGATGATTTAAATTAGGTCCTCTTTCTATGTCAGCCATAGTTTTCTCCCAGTGTGAACGTTTTGAATGTCGTCTGGTCATCAGCTACTCAAAGAAATGACTGTGTTGCTGTCATCTCACAGCAAATCACTCCTGGTGAGTTTTTAGATCCACAGGATGTGAGAATTGGAGGAGGTCTTAGGGGTTGAAGTTCACCTTCTCTTTTTACAGATAAGGGAACCTAGACCATGGCAATTTAAATGATTTCCTCAAGGTTGTAGAACTAGTTTTTAAATCCTGAGGCAGTGTCTCTCTACATTTGACGATGAATGTCTTCCCCACAGTTAAACTCAAGATGTGCTCAGGGAGGAAGAACTCCTTGTAAAAGCACTAGAATAAAAGCATAATGTCTGCAAGGACTAAATCTGAGTTCTTAATTTTCCCCTGTTATATCATCTGCTTTGCTGATGTAGGTGGGTAAACGGAGTAGCTTAATACTTTATGAAGCACAAGAAAGAATCTAGGAATTGTCAGTAAAATTGAACCAAAACCTTAATTTTGTGAGCTATGTGTCTGCACCCGAGAAAATATTGATAGCATCATCTTTCATGAAACCAAACATAATTATTTAAAATTATTATAAAGTTTCCACTTAAGTTTTTAGTCTTTTATTTTTAATATCAATCTATCTCTGACCTGTTTAATTGTACATAAAGAGACTTTGCTGCAATGAGTGTTTGTCGCACACGCAAAAAAATGGGCAACAGTGCAAAGAAGTTGTCTTGTTTTCAAACAAGCCTTGTTTTTCTTGGATGCTTTCGCTTAATATCCAACAGCCAAATGTGGAAACTGTAAAAGGAAAGCAAACATTTTTTATTACAGATGAACCCTTATACATATAATGTGCACATATTGATTCTGGCTTGATTTTTTGCCCAAAGTGTTGTTTCATCACAAAGATCTTAGAAGTTCTCTCATAAAATCTGAATTGGAAGATCTCTTAGATACTTAGGTCTCATTTCATACAGCTCTTTACATGCATCATTAATGGTCACCTGGCTTTTGTTTGAACACCTCCAGTGACAAGAGACTCACTACCATATGAAGTAGTTCATTCCATTTGGCAGACAGTTCAAATTGTTAGCAGTTTATACTGCGTCACCCACTGGGCGTAGTTAACTTCTTTTCCCTCTTCTACATGACATTCTCTCAAGTGTTAGAAGATCATTCTTAGGTGTCCCTTGGGTCTTCTCTTCTGCAAGCTAAATAAATAGATCCTCAGTTCTTTGGTTGTGCCGTATTATACCCTGCCATACATCACTGCATGTTGAGTAGCCTTGGATCATAGCATTCTAGAACCGGAAATCAGAGTAGCTAATGTTTATGGGGTGTTTTCAGTGGATCAGTGTGCTAACATTTCACACACGTTCTCTCTCTTAAATCCTTACAACAACCTAGTGACATATCTCCATTTCAGAGATGAGAGAGCTAGATCTGTCTGACTCCAGAATGTGGAATCTGATCTCATTTCACAAATGAAGGAACTGAATCCCTCCCTCCCCCTCCCCCAAAAGTAAAGTGACTTGCCCAGGGGCACCAGCCTGTGGTGGGTGAGCTGGACTCAATTCAGATCTGCCTCCCACACAAGGCTCTTTCCACTGGGCCTCTCCCAGAGGGGAGGAATAGCAGGCTCCTGATCTGTTTTCCTGCTTTGCTTCAAAAAGTGGATCTCCTCATTTTGGTGGAACGATCATTTGTTGGACCCTTACTGTGTGTCTGGAACGTCTATTGTAAATCAGAAACAGGTGACACCAGGGTGACAAGGTTATGCTGTTTTGCATAAAACAGCAAGAGGAACTCAACACATTTTGTCTTGTTTTTGTGACAAGACGGTGGTATTTATATTTCTTGGCAATATAATCATTTAAAAAATAAACTGCATGCAATTACGTGTTCAGAAAGCAATGCGTGACCTTGAGTATACTGCAGTCATTTCAGAATCCATCCTACGTGCTTAATCCTATCATACTACTCACACCTGAGACATTCATTTTGTGGCACCATTTCCCCAGTAAACTTTGGGAGCTTGCCATCAGCTGAAGGATGATTCAAGTGACTCTGCCCATCATTCATCCTTCTCTTCACCAACTTGTCGCTGAGCCAGTTGCTTCATGCTTCTCCTGTTTTTGCTCTCAGTCCTCCCCTTTCTTGGAATGTCTTTCACTTCCTGTCACTTAGCCAAATCCAACACAACTTCAAGTCCCATTTTCCCTGACCTCCCCAAGCGTGTAACCTCAGCCTCCTCTAATTCGTCCAGCAGCTACTGCCAGAATTACTTATTTAGTACTTAAGAGATAGAGCTGTGCACAGATAAAGATCCAGTCCTAAGTGCTTAGGCCCCTAGTTTCTCTGTACCCACACAATACTCAGAACAGGGGCTTGTCCATGGGAGACTTGCAAAAAAAGTTTCTTTCTTCAGAAAGGTGAACTGTGGAATTCATTTTAATAAATAGATGTCAGTGGGTCCTTGTGCCTTGGGAAGCATGAAATAAAATCCATGGTTTATTAAATTGAAATTAAAAGTTGAAAAAATTTATTCTCTTAGCAAAGGCACAAGACATATGAAAAATTATATTATAAATTGGATTTTTGTAAATCAGTTTCTGGGTGAGGATCACTGTAATTTCCAGGAAGATAAAGGATTAGTGCATGCAGCTCCTTAAGACCTAGAACTAAATTTTATTTACATTTGTCTCCTCAGCTCTTCGTACAGTATCTATCATGTATTAGATAATATATTTATGGAATCAGTGAGTGAGTGAATGAGTACATCTTAATAAAACCATCCAAGGATGGGATGAGTGTCCTTGGGGGATGATGAGGGCCCCATCCCAGGAAGTGCTGAGCGTGGTCTGGGCAACCAGTTAAAGAATGTCCCTTCCAACTCCCAGTAGTCTGCTTCTATGACATACAATAAAGGGCATTCCATGATGTTTAAAATGTCGTTTTGGATGGTTTACCCAAAAAAAAAAAAAAAAAACAAATCACCCCTGGATTTATCAGCTTTGGAAGTTTGTATTCTTTGTTTTAAATTTAATTAAATTATTTACTTGGTTGCAGCAGGCAGGCTCCTTTATTTGTGGCTAGCCAGCTTCTTCATTGCGTCACGCATTCTCCTTAGTTGTGGCATGTGAACTTTTAGTTGCAGCATGCATGTGGGATCTAGTTCCCTGACCAGGGATCAAACCTGGGCCCCCTGCATTGGGAGCGCAGAGTCTTAACTACTGCACCACCAGGGAAGTCCCTTCCCAAAGAAGTTTGTATTCTTGCTTTTCAAATGCAAGCTATAAGTGTTACACTGCTGAATAAATAGTTCTGCTCAACTGTTAAAAAAAAAACATCAGGGACTTCCCTGGTGGTGCCGTGGTTAAGAATCTGCCTGCCAACGCAGGGGACATGGGTTCAATCTCTGGGCCAGGAAGATCCCACATGCCACAGAGCAACTAAGCCCATGCACCACAACTACTGAGCCCACGTGCTACAACTACTGAAGCCTGCGCACCTAGAGCCTGAGCTCGGCATCAAGAGAAGCCACCGCAATGAGAAGCTTGTGCATGGCAATGAGGAGTAGCCCCCACTCGCCACAACTAGAGAAAGCCCGTATGCAGCAACGAAGACCCAATGCAGCCAAAATAAATAAATAAATAAATGTTTATTAAAAAAAATACATCAGAAGATGAGAAGAGAAATAACCATTCTCCAGTAGCTGCCCACAACACATATACACATGCTGTGTCTTTGGAGACAAACAGACACCGATTCAAATTCCTCCTGTTCCATTTTACTAGCTCTGCCGTTTTGGACAAATTACTCATCGTCTTCAGGTGGGGAGACATTCTTTTTCTTTTTTAGAGTTTTTTTAAATTTTATTTATTTATTAGCTGCACTGGGTCTTCATTACTGCACGCGGGCTTTCTCTAGTTGTGGCAAGTGGGGGCTACTCTCCATTGCAGTGCACCGGCTCCTCACTGCGGTGGCTTCTCTCGTTGTGGTGCATGGGCTCTAGGTGTGCCGGCTTCAGTAGTTGTGGCACGTGGGCTCAGTAGTTGTGGCTTAAGGGTTCTAGAGCACAGGTTCAGTAGTTGTGGTGTACGGGCTTAGTTGCTCAGCAGCATGTGGGATCTTCCCTGACCAGGGATCGAACCCGTGTCCCCTGATTGGCAGGCGGATTCTCAACCACTGTGCCACCAGGGAAGTCCCGGGGAGATTTATTCTTTTTTTTTTTGTTTTTCCGGGGAGGCATTCTCATGCAGGGTTTTTGCAAGGATAAAATCAGATAATGTTGAAAAGCATCCAGTACAGAATCAGAAGCAGAAGGCTTACAATAAATGAGAGTTGTTAGGCTTACACATTCCTCTGTGGTTGTCTAAACCCCTAGTAATAAACTTTTGCATTCACATGGCAGTTTGCATTTTGCAGAATGTGGTCACAGATGTTATGACCCCATTTGATCTTCAGGACAACCCAGTGAGGTAGAACAAAGGTTACTGTTCTTATTTTACCAGTGAGAGAGGTCAAGGGTCTTGCCTACTCCAGGCCTTGCAGAATGGTGACTAGGATCGAGGTCTTGTTCCAGGGACACACTCTCCATTTCACCTGCTGCTGCAGGGGCTAGTGTTGGGGGCGGGGGGTGGGGTGGGTTCCTAAAACTTCCTTCATTTGTTCAGCAAGTATTTATTGCAACTGAAATAACTGAGCTGGCTATGTGTCCTATTTGTGGTATCTCTTGTTAATGAGCAGAGTGCTCAGTATATAATAGCTGCTCAATAAACACATGCGGAGTGAATGGATGGATGAAGCCAGTTTTGAGTCCTTTCGCTAGATTACCCTGCTTCTGCTAAAGGAGCAAGAACACTTGCCGGGGACTGGGAGAGACTGGCTGTTGAGAGAAGCCAGTGGGTACAGAGAGAAGCTGGTGCAAGATGAGGCAGGTTACACACGACAACGAGGAGGACTCCCAGGATGATTACACCAAGCAAAGAAGCCAGACGGAGAAGCGTACATGCCATGTGGTTCCATTTATATAAAATTATAGAAAATGTAAGGTAATCTGTAGGACTGAAAGCAGTTCAGTGGTTGCCTGGGGATGGAAGATGGTGGAGTTGAGAGGGAACAGTTTCAAAGAGGCAGGAGGAAATGTATTGTGGTGATGGGTGTGTTCTTACCTTTATCGCCATCATGGTTTCATGGGGTATAAATATGTTTAAATGTATCTAATTGTATACTTTAAATATGTGCGGTTCATTGTCAAGTATACCTCCAGAAAGCTGTTTCAAGAAGAGGAGCATGCATGCGTTGGTGGTATAGTGGTGAGCATAGCTGCCTTCCAAGAAGAGGAGCAAAGAGAGCACGGAGATGAAGGAAAGGGAGAAGAGGTGGGTTTTCTCTGTAGGTTCTTTCTGTTTTGCCCTTACAGACACAAATGCCAATGCCCGTAATAAGGCTGGTTCTCTGTCCCTTTAGTGGTTAGTATCTTGGCCTGCTGGATGGAGAAAGGATTGGCCTGGGACTCACTGGCCACTCACAAAGGCATGATGCTGGGCGTTAGCCTGCCCTCTGTTGGCCCCCACTTCCCATTTATAACTTGGCAGTGTGGGTCTCTGCTTGCCCAGCCAACCTCAGCATCAATTGGAAGATTACCTAAGGTGACATGCATCAGAGTGCTTTGTGAACTGTGAGTGTAGGTCAAAAGGAGGAGGGCAGTGAGGTCTCAGGGAATGAGCCCTGACCTTCTTTCCAGCCCAGTCATGACAACAAACAGTGTCACACAGACCCTCAGCAGCAGCTGAGTTGTTTGAGCTTTATGTCCCTTGACTAAATAACCCCAGACCCCTATGCTGCAAGTTTTCTCATGTCCACTAGCTATAATTTCTCCAGCTCTTCCACTCACTCCCTGTGAGAACTTAGATACTCATGGCTCCACTCAGAGGTCTATCAAATGAGGGGATTGGACTCGCTGGCCCCTTCGGTCCTTCTGGCTCTTGCATTGCAGGATTCCATCACCTTCATGTCAAACTGTTTGCCCACTTCGGTGACTCCAGGTGGGGAAGAGACATGGCCAGTGACAGTTCTTGCATCCCTGACCCTCAGTGATTTTGAGGCAGCAGGGAAATGGGAACCTTTACTACCTCCCCTCCCACAAACACACACACACATGCACACACGCATGCACATGCACACACATCATGGATTTGTTTGTTTTTTACTTTACTCTCACAAACACCAAGTTAACGTATATACCCTGGATTCTTGTTGAGTTCATTCACTCAAAACGTTAGACATTAATAGGTTAAAAATCTTACCTTCCAGGAAGTTTGGTCATTAAAATAGTTAACCACGTGAGGTGATTTCCATATTTTCAGGTTTAAGAGCAAACCTGTTTAAATTCATAATTAAATGTTACACACTTAGAGGATTGCATTTGTTATCTCAAATTTAATCAAAATATTTTATCAACTATGGTATCTCAACAAATCCTTTTTTCTTCCACAACCAGGAGGTAGACAAATTGAAGCACTGTCCTTCCTGGACTAGCTTAATTAATTCTAGAGACATCTTTTAAAAGGAACTGGCAAGAGCAACTACAGCTAAAGGCTTTCGATTACACAGGGCGGTATACAATAGTCATGGATTAACACACTTCCCAAGATGGAATAGGAGGACCCTGTTTAAAGCTGGTCCATTTAAATGCAAGAGCTACCATGGACAGCGACTAAAATAGCTGCCCCTGCAGGTCCAACCGCACTAGTTCCAGTAAAGTCCCAGGGACCTCAGCTCAAGATTTCACTTGTTAGGAAAGTAGTTTATAACAACCTGCTTCTTTGCCTCTTCTTTTCATCCATCCTGCCTCTGCCCAGAGAGCTTGGGCCCTACGCATTCGCCCTACTGCTCAAAGTCTGCAGAATTTCCCGTACATGAAGTACGGTTTACCTTTCATGTGAAGCAGGGAAATGCCATTGATAGATTTATCTGTGTATTTTTCAATGATGGTCAGCCCCAATGTATTAAATAGTAAGATTAACAAGAGTGGGTGTGTGCTTGTTCATATTTTCCTCTCATAGTGAGTGCCTTTAACTGATATTGGCATGCACAATGCAATCAGTGCACCTCATTTAGCTAGAATTACTCAGAAATGATCTCTGTCGCCTACACATATTTTCCAGATAGCTGAGGCTTCCTCATCACTGATGCAAATCCATCTCAATTATGTTATATTTTCTTGTCTTATGAGACAACACTGAACACATACATATATATTTTTAAAATTAGAACTGTTGCTAGGAATATCCTTTTATGAAATGTGCTGTATAATATGGAGAAGGGCTACAGCTGCTGAAGGTTACTGGCCTGTTCTCCAGCAGCCCAAGCTTCTCATGTTCTTGTGACTGGTTTTAAAAATTTCTCTTTTCCTGCGAGGCTCTTTGTTTTCACTTCTGACTTCTACCAATGTGCTTTACCTCTAGAAACCTGTCCACCTCTGATCTGTATTTCTAATCTGCCTGACCTGGGAAACCCCATAACTATGCTTGATAAGATTGTTTCTTAAGTACATACATTATAGATGAGCTCCACAGAATGGGGTCTCTTCACATGTAAAATGCTTGGCTTTAGGGGGTCAATTTGGTGCCATCTTGGTCTCTTGGAGGCCTCTTTCCCCTTCCATCGTCCAAGTACTTTTTTAAAAAATATTTATTTATTTATTTATTTGGCTGCACCAGGTCTTACTTGCGGCATGCAGGATCTTAGTTGCAGCATGTGGGATCCAGTTCCCTGACCAGGGATTGAACCCAGGCCCTCTGCATTGGGAGCGTGGATCCTTAGTCACTGAACCACCAGAGAAGTCCCTGTTCAAGTACTTTTAATCACCATTCCCTCAAGTAGAAAGCAAGACAGACTTCCCTGGTGGCGCAGTAAAGAATCCGCCTGCCAATGCAGGGGACATGGGTTCGATCCCTGATCTGGGAAGATCCCACGTGCCATGGAGCAACCAAGCCCACGTGCCACAACTATTGAGCCTGCGCTCTAGAGCCTACTCGCCACACCTAGTGAAAGCCTGTATGCAGCAACGAAGACCCAAGCCAGCCAAAAATAAATAAATAAAAAATAAATCTTGAAAAAAAGAGTAGAAAGCAACATGTAAAGAGGAAAGTTTATTGGTCTTAACTCTTTAAAGGACTAATAGGAGTGTCTTTCCTCTATCCTTTTTCTTGACTTCAGTGAAGCCTAGGAAGCCCTCCCAGGTGATTTACAAGACAGCAAAACTCGGTGTCACTCTGTACATACCGGTGACAGTGGTGAATGGTGAGCGAGCCCATGTGTAGGATTGCCAAATAAAATACAGGATGCTCAGTTCATTGTAAATTCCAAATTGGGTGCCTTGTATTTTCACTTGTTAAATCTGGCAACCTTACACAGGGTTGGACTGCCACCATGAATAGAATGTAAACTTATGGCTGCCAGTCAACTCCCAGAGAGAGTAAAGTGACATGCGCAAGGTCACACAACTACTTAGTGTCTACCTATGCTATTTTGTCTCTTATTTGGCATTCACTGCATGCTTAGACACAATATAAAAGCTGTCTGCCGTCCAATAAAAGCCATCTGCTTTTAGAATAACAGTGAACAGTTCTGTATAGAATGCACGTTTTCACCTAGCATGTAAGTAAGACTGGCAAATTGGTATCTCCCTGATTCTTTGCTATTTTGTCATATTGCAGAAGCAAAAACATACCTCAGTCCTCTGCTTACGGATCTCTAATGGCTTCTCATATATATTTCTCTATGGTAAAAGCCCCCTCCCCATCTAGAAAGTCAGCTTGATGAGGCAGGGAATTTGGTTTGTTCACTGCTGTATCCTTAGTACCTAAGAATAATGCCTGGCTCATTGCAGATATTGAACAAATATTTGCTGAACAAAACAGTATTATAGGTGTTCTTAGGGAGTAAAAGGTAAGCTCTGTAGCATAAGGGTTTCCTTGGTCCTCTGTACAAAATTTGATGAAATCACCAGTCCTGGGCTGAAGAGGCTATAGTATCCAGGTGACCTCTGAGGGCCTTTCCAATCATGAAAGCTTGTAATTCTGTGTTCATCTGTTTTTTAATCAAGGTCTGGGCTCTTTGCCTCATTTGGCTGGAACTGAGGGGGTGCGTTCGTGAGGAAGGGGATGGGCACATACACGTCCAGCCATGGGGCAGGTGCCTGTGCCCTGGACAATGGTGGAAGAAGGGTGGTCTCATACTGACCTGTTAGGAGACCAGATCCCACAGCTATAATGATGGTGAAGCTGAGTGCCCCAAAGTCAGTGAGTATCTGGTAGCCGAGCCTAAAAATGACAAAGCAGAGGTGGTCACATTGGGCATCAGGCTGCAGAGGTCATTGAGGACAAAAAGGACTGTTGGCATCAGTAGCGATGCTGTCAGAAAGAGCCACCAGGAGAACAAATGTCCCCTCCCCAGGCTTTATATTCTTGTCATTCTCCCACAAAGCCATGCAGACATGTAGAGGGGAAGAAGGGATTTCAAGATCCTCTTTGGCTTACTTTAGTTCTCAGACCCCATGGATAATGAGCTAGACTAGAAGTCAGAAAACCCAAGTTCAAGTCCCAGTTCTGTCACTAGCTCCATGACCCTAGGCACTTAACCTCTCACAGTCCTAAGTTTCCTCATTAGGCAATTAAAGATGAAGGTTTTATTTCTATCAGAGTAAGATGAGGTATAGCTTGGCCAGCAGACCCATCTCCCCTGCCCACCCTCCTTGAACATATTTCCCTGTCCTCTCTCCTTCAAGGCAACTCCGGGGCTTCACTTTAAACTATTAAGTGGCCCTTTGAGGACATCTATATGACCCTGCAGTGGGCAAAAATTTCTTAAACAGGACACACAAAAGCTAAACATAGAGGGAACAATGATAAATTGGACTATAATAAAATTAAGAACTTCTGTTCATCAAAAGACACCATTATAAAGGTGAAAAAAAACACAAAATGGGAGAAGTTATTTACAATACATATATCTGACAAAGGATCTATATCCAGACCACTTGAAGAATTCTTACAAATCAATAAGAAAAAATCAGAAGACATAACAGAAAAAATGGGCAAAAGAACCTGAACAGACATTTCACAAGAGAAAGTATTCAAACGTCCAAAAAGCAGATGAAAAGTACTCCACTTAATTAGTCATCAGGGAAATTAAAATTAAAACAGTAAGTTTGATGCTTAAATGGCTAAAATTAACAAGAAGGGAGGGACTTCCTAGGTGGCTCAGTGGTTAAGAATCTGCGTGCCAATGCAGGGCACACGGGTTCCGTCCCACATGCAGAGACACAACTAAGCCCGTGTGCCACAACTACTGAAGCCCTCGTGCCTAGAGTCTGCAACAAGAGAAGCCACTGCAGTGAGAAACCCGCACACCACAACAAAGAGCAGCCCCTGCTTGCCTCAACTAGGGAAAGCCCATGTGCAGCAATGAAGACCCAATGCAATCAATAAATGCATAAATAAATACATAAATAAATAAATCTAAAACAAAAAAGAAGGAGTGTTAGAGAATATAATGGGGTAAAGGAAGCTCTCAGTTTCCACTGCATAGACCACAATGGCACCTAGAAGTATCCACTGACACAGATTGTAAAAATACTGTAAAATCCAAGAGTTCCACTTCTAGGCACATACTCAGCAGAAGTACATTCATATGTTCAAGCAAAAGTGCTGGAATGTTCATAGCAGCTCCAAACTAGAAACAGCCCGAATGCTCATCAATAATGGATGAATTGTGCTGTAATCATATAGTGGAACTCTGTTCTGTGTTTTCTTAGATTTTGAATACCATGCCTGAGGTCACACAACTGGTAAATGTGACCTTGGTCTGTTGGTCCCTGAAGCCCGAGCCCTTTACTTCCAGCAGACCAGAGGCCACCCCGAGAGAGGTCATTGCTGTCACTGTGCCCATCCCTTTTCCAGGTTCCTGCAGAGGAGATAGGACTACTTCTCGGTCCTCAGCTGTCTCATCCTAATGAGACTTGACTTGCAGAGGGGTGCTGGAGCCAGCTCACACAGAGGCACAGGCCAATAATTATCGTCTCTTCTCAACTCCACGTTCAGTGGTGTCACCTTGATGGCTTGAAATTGGCCACAGTGAGAGTATTTGCACCAGAGAAATAAGCAAATGCTATAAGTCAGGGCTTTGTTTCCCTGGAGAGTCAATTGTTAAGTCTTTAGCAGCACACTGTTGACTGACTGTTTTGCTTTGCTTTCATTGTTTGCTATAGGCCAATAGCTCTCAGACTTGAGCTTGCAGGAAAATCACATAGAAGACTCTTAATAAAAACAGACTGCTGGGCCCCACCTCCAGATCTCTAATTGAATGGATCTGGGGTGGGGTAGGATTTGCATTTCTAACAAGTTCCCAGGTGATGCTACCACTGCTGAGAACCACTGTTCTAGGAGAGCCACAGAATCACAGAACTTGGGGGATAGAAGGGTAGGTGGTCCAGAAGTTCCAGGTCGGCAGCCCACGAGCAGAATTTGGCCCACACAATGTTTCTAATGAATTTGAATCTTTTGCCAATGCTTAGGAGACTATGTGTATAACTCTGGATTTCTGTCGTCTCTTAAAAAGTCACTAGATCTGTCAACACTGATCCTGGGTCCCTGCGTGGTATTAGCTGCCTGGCATGGAAAAATGAATGCCCATGGTTTACTCCCCCCACTGATCTCATTTTTAACCTTACCTGCCTGGTCCCTACAGGCACCTGAGCATGGGACCCTGTTAGATCAACCCCTCATTTTACAGAGGGGGACTCAGGGGCCCGGAGAGAGGAAAAAATTTGCCGAGAGTCACACAGCTATTAAAACAGTGGCAGACACATCATTGGAGTCCATTACTGAGATGCCTTGCTTCACACGGACCATCCCCTTCCCACCCCCAGATGGGATCCTCCTCACCCCCAAGCAGCTCACGAAGGTATGTCTCACCTGCTCATAGATGATTCCTATAACTTGGGGCTATGGCCATCTCTGTTGTTGGAACTATAAGGGACCCAGCCCTCCATGATTTCTCTGAGATGCCACCACAGCAATGAGCGCTCATCACCCACCGCAGGTGCTCCCAACCTTTACAGCCAGGTTCCAGCCATGTGACCTCGGATGGCTAACTCCCCCAAAGTATCATTTCTCAGGGAAAGCTAATAATACCTCACCAGGTGGTTGTGAGGGATTAAATGAGATGATGCACATAACGATTTGAGCATAACGCCTAGCATTTAGAAAGCAGTCAGTAAACGGGACTGATGGTCACCAGTAATATTATTGTCACTCTATCGGTTCATCTGGAAAAATATATCCCTGTATTGTGCCCGAGTCATTCTTTCCTTATATGTGAGCCACATTCAGAAGATAAACAATTTCAAGAAAGAAAGAGAGAAGAAAGAAAGAAAGAAACAAACAAACAAGAAGATAACTTCCAGAAGGTGATGGCCAGGGTTCTGATCATTGTTTCGATTCCCCGGGGGGGCACAAGGACCTGAGTGGGGTCCAGAAACCCACGTTCCCACCTCAGGGATGGGCTGTGCTCAGCATTTTCCTACATTAACATTTCAAATCCTCTTAACCACACAGTGCCTGGCCTCAAGGAGCTTCCAACACCCCTATTATTATCTTCGTTTACCATCAGGCAACAGAGGCTCAGAGAGGTAGGTAGCGCGGCCCAGCTAGTAAGAGGTCCGGACCCCATGGCACACTTCCGCACAACCTAAACCACCAGGGGTTGAAAAACAGCCTCCGTTGGCTTGGGCCTGATTGCCTGCTCTGTCTGCATGTGGGGAGGCCTCAGGACAATCTGCCTTTGCTCTGCACTTAAACCGCCTGCTTTAAAAAGAAGTGGCCTGGGACTTCCCTGGTGGCACAGTGGTTAAGAATCCACCTGCCAATGCAGGGGACATGGGTTAAATCCCTGGTCTGGAAGATCCCACATGCCTCAGAACAACTAAGCCCGTGTGCCACAACTACTGAGCCTGTGCTCTAGAGCCCGTGAGCCACATCTACTGAGCCCGTGTGCCACAACTACTGAAACCCACACACCTAGAGCCCAATGAGAAGCCCACGCAACGACGAGTAGCCCCCACTCGCCGCAACTAGAAAAAGCCCACGCATAGCAATGAAGACCCAACACAGCCAAGAAAGAAAGAGAGAAAGAGAGAGAAAGAAAGTGGCCTGGAGAAGTGATAAGTCCATACACGGTAGGTGCTGGGCAGAATTTCAGAATAGATTGGCCAACAAATATTCACAGAGGCCTTCTGACCGCGTGGCCCTGAAAGTATGCCCGCCCCTACTCCCCCCACCCCCCGGCCAAGGGCTCTGGGCACACTCCTTCCTGAGCTGGACGGGATGATAAGGGGCTGAGCCAAGTGACCCACATGGAAATCTCGGTCCACTTGACTTGAAGCGCCTTCAGCACAATGTTGGTGATCCCTCCGAGCAGACCCGGCAAGCCGAAGGTGTAGAGCACGCCGTAGGTGTCATGGAGGTCCAGCGTTCGTTGAAGACACACCTGGGGACAGACGCCATCATCAGCAGATCTGCATGTGGGACTGATCCTCCTTACCTGCCCTTCCACAGGCCCTTGGCCTCCGAGGCATCCAGGGGCACGGGCATTGGGGCTCAACTAAAGAAGTGCTTCTCAGATTTGCAGTCACAGCACCTGGGGAGCTCATTAAAATGCACAGTTGGATTTAGTGGGTCTGGGGCCTGAAATTCTGCATTTCTAACAAAGTCCCAGGTGATACCAAAGCTGCTGGTCCATGGTCCACACCACACACCCTTGGGGCTGATAATTCTGTGTTATGATAGGGGCCCTCCTGTGCATGGTAGGAGGTTTAGCAGCACCCCTGGCTTGTACCCTCTAGATGCCAGGAGCAACCCCTCTCCCCGGTGTGTCAACCAAAACTGTCTCCAGATATTGTCAAATGTCCCCAGGGGATGGTTGAGGCCCACCGATCTAGCCCACACTTAACTGCCATCCAAGAGACTACTTTACTGAATAAAAGGAAAGAATCTGACCATACCTCTAGACTCCCAGTCAGTAGCCCCTTCCATTGCATCACTTGGTCTCCCAGACGGCCGTGAGCCAACAGATGTGGAGACCAATGCAAATCTGACTGGGCTGTTCCCTCCTTAGAAAACGCATTGTCTTCGGAATAAAAATTCGGACTCTTGAACTTGCCCAGGAGGGATTTCTGAGCACCTGCCCTCTCTCAAGGCTCTGGTGAGAGGCACACGTTCTGATGAACTTTATGCTTCAGTCAAAAGAACATCTTTCTGTTTCCCAGTTGGGCCACATGCTCTTCTGGCCGTTGAGCCTTTGAACACACTGTTCCTTCTGCCTGGAGTACATTTCCCACTTCTTTCTCTGGCTAATATTAGTTCTCTGTCAATGCTTGGCTGGGACATCCCCTGCTCTGGGAAGCATTTCCTGACCCATCTCAGGCCAGCTTAGATGTGCTCCAGTAGCAGTTATCACACTGTGTTGCGTTTATTTGTCCATTTCCTTCACTACACTATAGCTTGCGAAACAGGATGACTCTTAACTGTGTTGAATGAATGAATAAATGAAAGAAAACAGATCAGTGAATCATCTTTGAATCCTTTTCCCAGTGATAGAATCAAAGAACCTGAGGCACAGAGAAAGTGACAGACACTGAGCCTGATGACAACTTGAGATACACGTTTTTTGGCCAGGCTGCATGGCTTGTGGGATCTTAGTTCCCCTACCAGGGATTGAACCTGGGCCCTCAGCAGTGAAAGCTTAGAGTCCTAACCACTGGACTGCCAGGAACTTCCCAGGATACATGTTTTGCTGTATATGTCCTACTTTCATCAGAGGACCTCAACGCCAGAGGAGATAAAAGACACATGTTTGCACTCCAAAGATGAAAAGCAGACTACCCCATCTTTAGTCAAAGTGAACTGTTGATAAGTTCTTCCTTATTTGGGGTTGAAACTGCCTCCCTGAATATCTATGGTTCATCCACATTCATCTTCTTGTGTCACCCAAAAGTCTATTATTCCTTTTTCCTCCATCAAGTCTTCAAACCTATGAAGATTTGTTGCTCCTAGATATTTCTCTTAGAAGTGTGTTACAACAAATTGGCTATAATGGAGCATTGTGATATTATCAGTATCTGTCGACTACTAAAGGAAGAAAAACCCATCCACGTAGAAGAAGAACTAAATAATCAGAGGTGGACGTGACCCGGATTATCAGCCCAGCATCCCTCTTTTGGGTGCTGCCCTGCCCACCCCATTCGCATGCTTCATGGACAGCAGTCGTGTATGTGTGGTGCCCTTCCTCCCACCCGGCCAACGATGGGCACGGTATCCAAGTTAGGCCAATGAGCCCCTTCTCCAAAGAATTTGCTGTTAGGGCCAAGAAATTTCACCTGGCTGTTTATTGACGAGAAAGACAACATTCCACCACGTGGAGCAGGAGTACGAGAAGAGGAAGGAAGTCTACAGAGTGAGAATAAAGCCGACGTTCAGGAAAAGCAAAACAAGAAGGGCAGGGACTTCTTGGGCTCCCCACAACACTCCCATCCTTGGTGCCAGCCATGCCTAGGCTCCCAGCAGCATATCCTGTTCAGTGATACCCCAGCAGCCTTCTAACAAATACCACTTATTCCTGAGCAAGCTTGAGTAGATTCTGTTACTTTCTCCCCAGATCTTAAAAAATATACCATCCAACCTGGGCCATCCGTCACCTAAGCTCTGAAGCTAGATTGAGAAGGTGCCAACAGCTGCCTAATGTAGTCCTTGGCACTACACGGTGGCCCGCCATGGTCTAGGGGCCTGGACCTCGGTGTAAGCCAAGGCAGCAGGTGCTCGTTGCCCAGCGCCTTACCTTCAGGTACTTGGCTCCCCAGATGGAGAGGAGCCCAGCCACGAGACCCAGCGCCATGGCAAGCCAAGGAGAAGAGATCAGGTAACAGGGGGCGCCCACAGCCACACCTCCTGCCAGCACCGCATTGTGGATGTGCGTCTGCAAAGCAATAGCTTGTGGGTGAATGAAGTGTCATAGAGGGGACAGCATCTCTCTAAACTACTTGGTAAGCTGGTAGCAAGACAACACTGTAATGTCTTCCCTGCTTCTCTGATCCCGAAACCAGCCCCTTCCCTCTGCTGAGACTTCATCAATGGTCTTATCTCGCCCCACTTCTCAGGCTCAGGGAGCAGTGACCCTGATTGGGAGTCATTTAGCTTGACAGTGCAGTTACTCAGGATCCTGGCCACGCTCACACTTAGCCGTGAGGTGTGCTTGGGCACTTAGCCACTCAGTGCTTTAATTTTGCCACCAGAAAAATGCGGTTTCGATTGTACCTACTGATATGGTTATTGTGAGAATTAAGTGAGTTACCATATGTAAAATTCTGAGCCCAATGCCTGGCATACAACATGAGTAAATGCCCTCAGAATATAAGCCATTATTATTGTTTTCTACTATTATTATTATTGTTATTATTAGCTACTTGGTGCCTATGCCACCCTATATTATTGGACCCGGTCCCAATAACCTGGCCCTTGTTCCTGGGTTATGTGTCTGCTATGTCCTTCATTCCTCTAGAACTGGGACCTTGCCTTGCTCTTATGCTACTGCCCTCTGCCCCTCTCAATTCTATCCAGATCTTGGGGCTCTGGGCCCTGGGACCAGCTTCTGGGCCTCCCTGATCTGGTGTCTACACCTGCTTCCCTGGATGTCCCTATCTTGTCTGATTCTAGACTCCCTGTGACCATGGAGCTCACCTGTGGGGACCCTTACCTCCCCTTAGTGCTGTTAACCTGTCATCTTCGGCCACCTTCTCTCCCCTCCACCCTCCCACAGTCTGTCTAGACTTTTCCCCATCGTGTCTGGCTGGCTGACCTCATGCCCTGATCATAATGAGACCTTGTATTATCTTTAGTCTACCATCTCACCCATCTCTCCCCCTAAAACTCACACACAGACTCGCAGCTATGTTGATAATAGCAGCTAATATTCGCTCAGCACTTATTCCACCTGCAGCCCTTTACAAGCGTCATCTCTCAATTCCCACTTTACATAGGAGGCAGTTGAGACTCGAAAAGTTTAAGTAGCTTGGCCAAGGTCAGATGGCTACGGAAACAGAGTTCTTTACTTCTGATTCTGTGCATTCCTTTCTTGAAACTTCTTGGGAGAAGGGGAGAGGATGACTCATCCTACCCCAGTTTTTCTCTGCTGACTCTTGCTTATGGGGGCTGGCTTTCGTAACCAGCAGAAACAGGACTCCAACCTGGGTTTGCTTGATGTCAAGGCTGATGGATTTAGTCTCCCCCACCCCCAGAGGGCCTTTGTGCATCTGACGGTCTCCTGCGTTCCAGGCCCACGTTGACAAGCCGGCGCTGTTTGGCTGATGCCCCACCATGCTGCAGACAAGACCCCACCCCCGATATGCTCCCGCCCGACCCGTGGGCTGACCCCGAGGCTGGGGATGGGGGTGGGGGGGCGTGAATGTGTGTGTCAGGCCTGGAAAACCCAAGTACTGCCCACCCAAGGGACAGCCCCTCTCCTCACCATGCTGATCTTCCCTTGAGGGTGCGTCAAGGCTGACCCTGAGATGGCCGTCACCGTGCTGACTGTGAGGGCATAGTAGGTGTTGAACACGGCCTTCTTCCTTTCGTCCAGAACATCCAGCAGAGCGGAATTGAAACTTGGCCAGAACATCCACAAGAAGAGGGTGCCTGGGGGCCAGAGAGGGTCAATGGCTGGAACCAGTATTCCTGTTCCAAAGCCTGAGCCTCGGGGGACTTCAGACAGGAGAATCCTGGACCTGGCGAGTCTCATCTGTGTTACTATCTTGCTCTGTGACTTTGGGCAAATCAGGTCTCCTCTCTGAATTCTTAAGCTGGTAGGGCCCAGCCAACATACTTTACAGGCAAGGAAACTGAGGCCCAGAGAGTTGAAATCACCAAACCACAGGCCTCCTGACCCTGGCCTGCGATGGCTAAATGCTTATTTTTAAAAATTGATGGGATGCTTTCATTTGGCCCCATGGCCTGGTGTTCAGTTGCCTGCTGGTGATCTCACTGCCTGATTTCTTTCCTCTAAGCCTCCCCCAGCCTATAAGTTCAGCACTTTCACTGGGCTCTTCAGACTACAGCATGAATTACTCCTCTCTTCCCACCTCTGGTCTTTCCTCCACTCCCAGGCCTGGCTTTCTTCACTTGTCCAATTCCCGTCTTTAAGTTGAGGACAAAAGGATTGGATAACCTTATTTAAACCAAGATGTAACGAGTCTCTCCTCTCCTTTGGATGTTAATGTAGAGAATTTCCCTAAAGGAGAATGCGTCTTTCAAAGATGTGAATTCATCAAACACTACCTGAGGAATTGGGTCATTATGGAGGGGCTTCAGACACCCAGGGAAGGTTGGAAAAGTGGAGAGATTTTTCTGCAGAGCCCTTTTGGAGCCTCTTGCCCACCCCAGATCTGAGCCCACCCATGCCACCTCGTTCTCACCCAGCATGGCGAACAAACTGGGGCTCGTTGCCGTCTGATCTTTGTCCTGCGCTGCATTGGACAGAGGCTCTTGCAGGCAGCAGGCCCCAGTCAGCCCGAAACAGGCTGCAAATATGTGGATGTACATCATGCTTATGTGGTTTTCCATCTGCAACAAAACCCAGTGGGACCAGTGAGTATCAGCATCCTTTGCCCACAGGGAAACTCCCATGTTCCTTGGAGAAAGTTTTGCACTTCATGTAGGAGGCGTGCCTCAAAGTCAGGAGACTGACCCAGCCCAGGAGTCCTCCTTTCAGAGGAGCCCCGTGAGTCGCTGGGTATTTATTCCTGGCAGGTTTCTGGTTGGCTTTATTTATTTATTTATTTGGTTGTGTCTCGCAGCTTACAGGATCTTTATCCCCCAACCAGGGATTGAACCCAGGCCACAGCAGTGAAATTGCCAAGTCCTAACCACTGGACTTACAGGGAACTCCCCTCTGGTTGGCTTTAAATGCTTTTGGCTGAAGTCCACCTAGGTGGAAAAAAAGCCACACAGACAGGTACCCCACTGCTTCCTACTTTTTGGCAGAATTTCAACTTTTACATGGAGTGTGAGTGATATGAACTTTGCAACATGAAGCCAGAATTCTTATGATACCGAACTAAAGTTTTCAGAAAATTCCAGCTGTATGCTAATTTTGTTTTATGAATATCAAATTTAGTAACTTCATAACTCACTCCGTGGGCTACTTGGTAAGTCCTGTCAGCTGTGCCTTCAAAAAATATCCAGATTTGGCAGAATTTTTACCACCATGCCCCACTGCCCCCCCCCCCCCCAACACACACACACGCATACCTTGGTTTAAGCCACCATCAACACTTTCCCAAATTTTTGCAACAACCTTCTAACTGGTCTCCCCATTTCCACCCTTGTCCCCCAACCGACTATTCACGTAACAGCCAGAGTGACCCTGTTAAAACTGAAGTCAGCTCATGGCACATTTCTGCTCAGAATCCCCCAATGTCTCCTGTTGCCCTGAATATCAAAGTCAGCATTTTTGCTGTGACCTACAGGACCCTGCGTGATCTGCTCTCCCACAGCCTCTGCAACTTCACCTCCTGCTCATTCCACACATACTGTCCTTGCTCTTTCTCAAACCCACAGTCATGTTCCCACATCAGTACCACTTTGCACCGTCTGTTCCACCGCCTGGAGTGCCGGGTGGAGGGAGTGGTCCACCCTGGGTACAGGTAATAAGGGGATGTATTGTCTGTAGGGAATTTAAAACAATAATAAAAGCAACTAAAAGTCCATCTGCTTTTTATTATCATCATGTGCCAACAATTCTAAACAGTGTTACTGATAATATCCTCCTCCCGAAAGAGGCAGACCACTCCTTCGGTCCTGACCTTGACCTGCCACTGTCCTCAGATACCCATGTGACTTGCATGCCTGCTGCCTTCAGCTCTTTACTCAAAAATTATTTGCCTGGTGAAGCCTTCCCTGGCCAGCCTCTCTAACACTTTATCCTCCCTCCCAACTATTGATATCTCCTTTCCTTGTTTTATTTTTTTCCCCCGTATCACTATCTAACACACTGTATCTTTTGCCTATTTTATTGTTTATTGGCAGTCTTTCTCTCTGGAATAGAAGTTCCACGACAGTTGCATTTTCCCACTGCCTAGAAGAGTGCCTGGTACATAATAGGCTCAGAATAAATATTTGTGAAATGAATGAATGAAAGGTAAGGAACCCTCAGTCACACATAAAAATGAAAGTTTGTGGAATTCCCTTGTAAGAACTGAAGTGGTCTTGCATTTTTAATCTCTTTGAGGTCCCCCAGGAGTCCAGAAACCACATCTGGGAATCGTCAGCTTGGAATACTCATTTCTTGAGTTGCCTCTACTGGGAACGGCTCTGGTTTCTGGCTCTGGTTTCCCCTGAGGACTTCCATGCAATAAACCCAGGCTGAACTGAAGTTTTTGAGGAAAAAACAGGGAACTCTCAAAATTAATGCTAAGCCCTCACCCAGACCAGCTAAACCAACACATTGAAGCTGCAGAGAAGAGATGAGATGGCTTTGAATTAATGCAGCTTTTTAAAACGACCACTATGAAAACCATAACAAAGCAGGAAAAGGCTTATAATGCGTTGCCCACAGCCAGCTTTCCATCTCTGGGAACTGGCCACTTTCCTTGACAGTTCTCTACCTTGGGAACGGCCTTCCACAGCATTTGTCTGCTATGATTAAATGTTTAGCATAGACCACACTTTTGCAACCCTGTTTTGGCCTGTCTTTAATTTTTTTAATCCCAGAAGCTTTATCAAATGGAGATAGAGCCCTCCCCTTTCACCTGCTCAGCCCTTGTCCCCGAGGTCCCTCCTCGCAGCACCGTGACTCACGTTGAGGATTTCCCTGCCGACGCTCCTCATGGCACTAAAGGCTGTCACCTCTATCAGTGTCATCAACACCAGCTGCAGCAGATTGACCTTCCCCAGGACAACACCCATGGCGATCAGCACAGATGTAGCACTCATGGTGGCTGTCTGAATACTGGAGAGAGGAGGCAGGACAGGGATCACTGAGCAGGAAGGATGCCTCCCATTCATTCATTCACTCATTCAACAAACATGTGTTGAGGACCTACTCTCTGCCTGACACTTCTCAAGAAACTGGGGACAGAGCGGGAGAGCAAATAGACAAAATTTCCGCTCTCGCAGGGATGGACACTGCAGAGTCTGGGGTCTCCTTCACCCCCTCCCCCATCAGGGTGGCAGCCACACTCTGAGAGATTGATCTGCATACACTCATCTGTACTGAGGATGCTCCCAGGTTCTCACAGGAATGTCTGATTGTTCCCACAGCACCCCCTTCTGGGATCTGACTACTAGGATTCTGCCCTGGGCTTCTCTTCTACTGTCATCACTCACAGATACTCAATAGAGGGCGCTCTTCACCTGCCCGCCTGTCCTTCAGGCACCGCCACCCTCCTCTCTCCCTCTCCCTGTAGGGGAATGAGACTGGGTTTGGAAGTAAGACAAGCCTGGCTTCCAGTTCCAGCTTTTCCACTTGAGCAGCTATTTAATTTCATTGAGCCTGTTTCTCCATCTGTAAAATAAGAATGATAATACTACTTATCTCACAGGAGTGCTGTGGGGGATTAGAAGGAATAGTCATGCGTGTGTGTCTAGCACACACACCATGACTGGCACAAAGAACTAACTCAGCGCTGTTACTGATTCTTTCTTTCCCTTGACAAGTGAGCAAGCTTAGTTCAGGGATTCAGAAGGAGAAAATTTTTGTTTTCAAGGCACTTATGATTCGGCTGGGGAGACAAAGCCGACATCATGACCCTATCAATTAAGACCATCTGAGATATCACAAGGCAAGAGGGGTTCCCTGGAGGGAGGGAGCAATGTGAACTGGACTCATCAGGGAGGGCTTCCTGGGGGAGGTGGCACCGAGCTGGACAATCCATGGTGGTTAAATCAACCCACCTTCCTCTGGGCACCTTGCTGAGACCACCCCTTCCCCCTGGGAGTTGATGATGCTGATGCTACAAGCACTCCCACTGCTATAATAGTAATTGTAATAGTAATAATCTGTTGAGCATTATGTATAACAGTCTTGCAAGTACATCACCTCCTTTAAATTTTAATCCTCCAGGTAATCCACTGTAAATGGTGCTAGGGTACCATTTGGTATTGAGACTAGAAGAGGTGGCTTTCTTGGTAATGGCCACACAGCCACTTAATGACACGCATAAGGTTCAAACCCACCAAGTTGGCCTGGATGCAAAGCCTGTGCTCTGCAGTCTGGACACAGCCTTCTCAGTGATTGTTGCCAATGTAGTGTGCCTTTGAAGGGAAGGCCAGAGGAGGGCCAAGGGTATGGGGAAAGAGTCTCACAGGCACCAGGAATTATTTGGAATAAAGTGTCACTCAGCGTTTCACTGTGGCTGGCCATGTTATCTTTTGGGTGAGCGCTCATTTAATTGGCAAAAGCCTAATTCAAGAGATTCTGTGCCAGAGGCGGGATTTCAGACCTCAGGGGCCAGTTGGGCCCGGGGAGGTGTTGAGACAGTGAAGCACAGTGCTTAGGACACTCTCTGTCCAGCCCGCCAAGGTTGGAATCCTGACTCAGCCACTTCCTGGCTGTGTGGCCTTGGGCAAATGACTTAACCACTCTGTTCCTGTGTCCTCATGTATAAGGAAGAGGCAAGGCCTATGGAGCTGTTGGGAGGGCAAAACGAGTCAAGTAATAAGCGGGTTGGTTGTTGTTATGACAGGCTCTCCAAGACCTTTCAGCATACAGCACTAAAAATTTCACAACTTTTGGGGTTCTTTTTATTTTCATCTTTGTTCCAGTAACCATTTACTAAGTCCTTACTATGTGAGGAAAACAAAGGAGGACAAAACTGAATGAGACAGGACTCTGCCCTGAAGGGACTGGTCATCGGTGACTCAAGGTGGAACCAATTCAGTGCCAAGTCAGGCTGCACGGGCCAGTGAGGCCACGGGAGAGGGAGAGGGCCTGTCTGGAAGGCAGGCCTGGGCACCACCCACTAGCCCAGCTGGAACAGGAAAGGTCAGGAAGGAGCCCATTGTTCAAATCTGTGAAGCCAGTCCCATTGGGGGTCACAGCTGAGAGGACCCAAGTGGTCAGGGCGGGGCAGGGGCGTTCACTCAGGCTGTAAATGGCCTCTTCTTGTCTTTCCAGATTGAGTCAAGAGCAAACAGATTCCTACAGGCAGGATGTCAGAAGAAGGGGGCAGCCTGGAGACGCATGGAGACTCAGCTACAGGAGGCCAAAGGCTTGTGTGACCTTAAGCCAAGGTACCAGAGATGCCAGACCAGGACCACCATGTTGGAGTTCCCCCAGAATGCCCTTTGTCACTTCCCAGGTTGCTGCCGGGGTTATTGAATCCCCATGGCGATCACCTTTAAAATAGCTTAAAAGAAAAAAGGTGAAGAGCTTTTTCCAGGGCCCGTGGGGAGCTGGCTAGACTGTGTTTCTTATCGTGACCACTCTGCAGTGTGTGGCAAAGGTTACAGAGTTAAAACTGAAGCCATTTCCACCACTTGGCTATGTGACCCTAGGCAAGTGTCTTATGAGCTCTGAGCATCTAGTTCCTTGCTTGTATACCATGTCAGACCCCTACTTGGAAGGGTTAAACAAACAATGTTTGTGAAGTGCCCAGCATAGAGCCTGGCTCATGGAGACATGTTTAATAGCAGTGCCCAGAGGTTTAGTAGGGTCTCAGAGGGGAGGGTAGAGTGACCTTGAAGGGGTCCCCAAGATACCTAAGGGGGGATTTACCTATCATCTGGGCAAGACAAAATTTCAGAATTGGATAAAACCAAAAACCAATTTTTAAAGACAAATTTTACCTGGTTCCTCCTATTAAGTGTGAATGACTTTTATTTTGCAGGTATGTACTACTTAATGGATGTGTGTGTATACACACACACACACACACACACACAAACACACACACACACATATATAATCTTGTGTAACCATCACCCAGGATAACATAGAAAATGTTTACTGCACCCCATAAACTTCTCTTGTGCCCCTTCCTAATCAATAAACACCACCTTCCTCAGGTAACCATTATTCTAACTTCTAACAACACAGATTAATTTTGCTAGTTCTTATAAAGGCATCTAAATAGATCAAAGTTAATTTAAATAAACTAAAGTCATGGCTATCTCTTGTTCACCAGCATTTGAGGACTGAGAGTACCTCCTTCTTTTCAAGAGACTATCTCTCTGAATGTGAGATTTCTACAAGGGCGAGTCAAAAATTATCCTCTCTGGCTGTAGAATTTATTTTAATTAACTTTTAGAAAAGACAAATACACCATTTTTGACATAATCTCCTTGATTTTCAATACACTTTGTCCATCTGTCAACAAACTTTCATACTCGCTCATTAAAAAATGTTTTAGGCTGAGCTGCGAGCCACGAATGCACTGCTGTCCTCACTTCTTCATCAGAAGTGAATCTTCTTCCTCATAGGGCTGCTTTCAGGGGACCAAACAGGTGAAAGTCTGATGGAGCAAGATCAGGACTATAGGGAGGATGCTTTAACACCTCAAATGAAGTAATCCACGACAGACTTGGGTTTTGAAAAGTTTGTGCAAGATGGGTGCCAAGACAACTCATGGAAGAGCATAAATGGAAGCGTTTGGATACCTGCAAACAAAATTTGGACCCATACTCGAAGGAAGGTGAAAGTTTCTTAAAGAAAATCATTACTGGTGGACGAGACATGGATTCCTCACTATAAGCCTGAGAGTAAACAGCAGTGTATGGAATGGAAACATCCTCAATCGCCGACCAAGAAAAAGTTCAAAAGGGCCAGTATTGGAACATTATGAGGAAAAAGGCTCAACAATCAACAGTGCTCATTACAGCAAGATACTTATTGAAGAGCTGAAGCCTAAACTTCGGATTAAATGCAGAGGACTGCTATCCAAGGGTGTTATGATCTTGCATGACAATGCACACCCACACACGTCTGCCCACACTGTCGACACTCTGCAAAAACTTTGTTTTGAGGTGCTAAAGCATACTCCCTACAGTCCTGATCTTGCTCCATCAGACTTTCACCTGTTTGGTCCCCTGAAAGCAGCCCTATGAGGAAGAAGATTCACTTCTGATGAAGAAGTGAGGACAGCAGTGCATTCATGGCTCACAGCTCAGCCTAAAACATTTTGTAATGAGGGAATACAGAAGCTTGTTGACAGATGGACAAAGTGTATTGAAAATCAAGGAGATTATGTCAAAAATGGTGTATTTGTCTTTTCTAAAAGTTAATTAAAATAAATTCTACAGCCAGAGGGTGGATAATTTTTGACTCATTCTTGTATTTCTTTTTGTCTAATCTCTATTAATTTTTTCTTTGAACTGGTATTTATTGTATAATTTTATG
Organism: Hippopotamus amphibius kiboko; assembly: GCF_030028045.1. Taxonomy (NCBI): domain Eukaryota; kingdom Metazoa; phylum Chordata; class Mammalia; order Artiodactyla; family Hippopotamidae; genus Hippopotamus; species Hippopotamus amphibius. The sequence continues at coordinate 19,719,521 of NC_080186.1, forward strand.
AAATCAAAATCAATGAAAAAGGAAGGACACAGGGAGGGCTGTAGATCTGGGCCCTTTGTGATTTCACAGAGTAGGGTTGTCAGATAAAATAGAGGATGCCAGTTAAATCTGAATTTTAGACAAACAATGAGTAATTTGTTAGTATAAATAAGTCCTGAATATTGTGTGATGTCGGTGCTAGAAAAAGAAGGGGACACCCCAGCTCTTCTAGAATCTGCCCTCTTGGGCCCCAGATCCCCAAGGACCCAAAAGTGATCCAGCAGCCATCCAGTTACCTGGACAGATTGATGACCATCTTCCTGAGGGAGAGTTGGTTCAGGAAGCCATCCACCAGGACTGTCAGCTGCACCCCAAGGGCCAGCATGAAGAGATTGAAGGCCACACTGCTCCAGCAGTGTCTCCGCAAAGATGTGTTGAGGAAACCCAAGCCAAAGACCGCCATGATGACAACATGCTGGAAGTCTGCCCAAGGAAGAGATGTTGAGAAGGAGGAAGAAAAGCAGATAAGGTGGAGGGTTGTGTGAAATTGGAGTTTGACAGAACGGCAACTGGAAGGGACATTAAAGATCATTGAAGAGTGCTTGGTCCCCTCTTTGAGCCTCAGTTTTCTTATCTGAATAATGGGGATAACACATACTTACCATGCAGGGTTAAGGGAAGGATTAACTAAGCTAATACAGGGACTGGCCCATAGTGAGTGTTCACTAAATGTAGCAATTATCGTTATTATTAAACACAATGTTATGGACACTTGTAGAGCGTCAGGACCAGTCCTTGCACATAGTTGAGAGTAAAGGTACTGACTCCTGCTTTTGAGAATCAGGTTCAACCTCCTGATCATGCGTGAGAGAAAATAAGGCCACAGAAGCTGGTGACTTAGCTCAGGTCATGCAGAAAAGAGGGGACAGAAGTGGGTCTAGGGGTTCACAGGCAAGAATGAAATTATCTTCGCAGAAAACAGTTCTCTCCCTTTGGCCCCTGCTGAGAGGGACCTGGTGGGCCAGCAGAAAGCACCAGAGCCACCTGGGTGACCCTCCCCTTTCCCAGCCTCAGACCCTGTGCTGGGCTTGCTGTGGCAGATAAGTGCAAAGGACTTAGCTAATGTTCCAGAGGGGAGCAGCGAAAGGAAATGGGCGGATGCTTTGAATTAATTCCAGGTCTGCAAAATGGGTAACAGTTTGGACTCTGGAACTAGATAAGCTTGGCATCATATCAGAGCTCTGGCACTTTCCAGCTGTGTGGCTTAATCTAGTTATTTAATGTCTCTGAGCTTTAATAACAGCTTACGTGTTTACCAAATGCCAACACTGTTTTAACCACTTCACGTGAACTATCTCATTTAGTTCTCACAAGCGTCCCTCAAGGTGGGTGCTTATTATCACCATTTTACAGACAAGAAAACTGAGGCACAGAGAAGTTAAGTAACTTGCTCCAGTTGGTGGAGTTGGAATGTCAACCCAGATGGTCTGCTCTGGAGCCTGTGCCTTGAGCTACCACACTATCTGCCCTCTTGTTTTTCTCATCTATTAAATGGGGAAAATAATCATACCTCCCTCGTCAGGTTCTCAGAATCAAATGGTATATGGCACATAATTGCTCAAAATAGTAAAGACTATTTTATCAACAAACACCAGCTATGTTCACACGTGTAGCAATGCCTGAGAGATATCTTGAAGGAATTTTTCCTTCCATGGCGATTGTCTCTGGGTTTAGGAGAGTTCTATTTTTTAAAAAATGTTCAGTGTTAAGAATTTCTACAACCAGCATGTGGACAGTAAGTAATTTTTTTTAAAGAAAAAAAGCCTGGGCTTTGAGGTCGGAAAGTTCCGTTTGACCCCAGCTCTATCATTCCCTATTAGGTTAAACCATATTAAATTGCCAACATTTGACCATTTTGACCTATAAAAATGGCAGTTTATATGTTTCAGCCTCTTGTCTGCGTGGCCTTGTGGGTTGTTTACTTTCCTCATTGGCTAAATAAGGGCAGTTATCCCCCCCATCCTACCCCGCCCCACCCCAGAGGGCGCCGGGACAGCCAAAGGAAGTGATGTTTTGTTCGAGAGCTTGGCACCGTGCCTGGCACATGGAGGAAGCTCAGTAAATGGTGGCTATTCACCGCCACCATCACCATCACAGCAATAAGAACTCACCAGGTCTCCACCCTTGGCTCTAATAACAACAAGGAAGCTCTCATTTCCAGAACTCTCCAAAGCCTCTTCAATCCACATGTCAATTCACTTTCATTGAAAAATACACACAGGGGGCTTCCCTGGTGGCTCAGTGCTTAAGAATCCACCTGCCAATGCGGGGGACATGGGTTTGAGCCCTGGTCCGGGAAGATCCCACATGCTGTGGAGCAATTAAGCCCATGAGCCACAACTACTGAGCCCACGTGCCACAACTACTGGAGCCCGCGCACCTAGAGCCCGTGCTCTGCAACAAGAGAAGCCACCGCAATGAGAAGCGCGCGCACCTCAGCGAAGAGTAGGCCCTACTCGCCTCAACTAGAGAAAGCCCACGTGCAGCAACGAAGACCAAACACAGCCAATAAATAAATAAATAAATTTAATTTAATTTCAAAAAAAGGAAAAAAAATACACACATCTAGGGTCTTGATGGGGTGGGTGTTGACGATCCCAGGTCAGTCTGACAACACCAGGTTACAGGAGACCCAGGCACCTCCACGGGAGCTGGGGACTCGGGGAATGGGCGAGAAGTGGACAATCAGGAGGAGTCAACTCCTTGCACCTTCTTGTCTGACATAAGGGGGGAGGGCAATGTTTCCGTCTCCTGCTTGCATCCCCTTAGGAATGGGTGTGGAGTGGGGGTGGGCAGGGCACCCCCTCCCACAAATTTCTTCAGGAGCCAAGCAGGGTACAGTGTATGTTAGGGAGTGGTGAGGCCTGCAACCAATTGGAGACTGCACACCCCGTTTTAGATATGCAAATTCAATCTTTTCTTAAACACAGCTGTTAAAAAACAAAACAAAACAAACAAAAAACCAACAAAACACCACATCCGCCATTTTGCAGCAAAGCTTTATGCAAAGGGTCCAGACTTATTGAAGAGTCCGTGAGTAGGGGGACCCTTCCATTTTCCTTGCATTCTACAGAAGAGGACCAGAGACAGCCTGTGACTTCCTTAAGGGCACACAGCATGTCAGCAGCAGAGCCAAGCTCTGGACTCCTGGTGCAGTGCCCTCCCATCAGGCTAGGCTGTCTCTTGCTCTTGTTTGCCCACACCTTGCTAAGGGACCTTAGGCAAGTCCCTTGCCCTCTTTGGGCCTCCTTTTCCCTATCTGTAACACATGGCAGTTGGACTTGATACTCCATAAGGACCTTACTGCTCTGGTGGGTGGGGAGGGGAGGGCACCAGGATTAGGGCAGACGTGTGGCTCTAAAGATAGAAAGTCAGAGGCTCTTGGTTGTGGGGCTTTATCAGCCACAGTTGCTGCGCCTGCTACCAGGTATAGGAGCTCAGGACCCTTCTCTCAAGACCCCACACTGTCCCTGAGGGTGGGGTTTTGCTTCAGCCAGGGGGATGAAATTAGGGTGGCAGTTTCCGGGAGCTGTTGACAGAGTGCATTCACCCCAAACTGGTCAGTAAATCACATTTGATTTCAGGGTCCCTCTACTCTCACCCCCTGCATCCTCCCACTTCCTCTCCCAGCCTCCCACGGCTCTGGCCCACCCCTGCTCCTCCCACATCTCACAACCCAGACCCCAACTTCAGTGCTGGGTCCCAGCTCAGGACATCCCCACCGGTGTCAGCCTCCACCTGTCAGAGCCTGCACTGTGCCCCACATCAGCCGTGGGTCTGATAAGCTAATGATGCTAAGGTGTCCAAGGGTGATAAGAAGAGGATTGCTGCAGGGGCCCCAACGCCTGGGCCCCAGAAGGGTGTTTTATATACTAAGGCAGGATTTCAGGAGAAGTTTACAAAAGTCCCATGGCTTAGAGAGAGTCTAACCTGGGAGTCCTGCAGGGCAATAATTATTATCATTGTAACAGTGGGCACATATACAGTGCGCTCCACGTACCAGGCACTCTTCCAAGTGCCTGCCAGCTTAACCTACAACAAGCCCATACAGGAGGTACTATTTATTATCCCCATTTTACAGATGGGGAAAGGGAGGCACAGAGAGATGCTGTAATTAGCCCAGGTCACACAGCAAATGGCGGTGGCAGAGCTGAATCCTGACTCTCTGGGTTTAACCACTTTACCATCCTGTCTCTCCACATATCCTTCACTCTCCATAGTGTCGAATGAAGACAGTGGGCCTCTGAGTCAGGGTCGGAGTTCAGAGCTCTACCTCTGTGTCCCTGCTTGCTAGTCTGTAACATGGTCTCAAACAATAGCACCTGCTCGGAGGTTTGCTGTGAGTACTGAGCACATTGGCTCCTTCGAATCACTTAGCCTAGCCCTGGGTGCATGGTAAGTGTTAGTAACTATTATCTCATGCCTGCCACTTGTTAGCTGTGACTTTGGGCGAGACTGTTCCCCCCTCCTTCGGCCTGGCTGCTCCTGGGAATCTCCCTCTGCGTCCCCACCCACCCTAACCGCTCCCTCTGGCCAGCAAACCCTTCAGCATCGTCAGCTCTGAAGCCAGGCCCAGCTTCTGTCCCTCAGGCCCCGCACACTGTGCTCCCCACCCCTGACTGCGACCATCCACGGAGCCCCATGCTGCCTTCCCCTCCCCCTCAGCCTCCCACCTCCCCTTCACCCCTGCAGCAGCCTGGGGCAAAAAAAGAGATTGGCCAATCAAAGGGGCAGTCAAAGCTGAGATATGGAAGGTACCAGGATTTGGGGGTATTTACATGTCCCTGGCAAAGCCCCTCTTGTCTTTTAGTAGCTCTCCTTCCTGCCTCTAAGGAGTATGGGGGCAATTGGGTGGTAGCCACAGTGCAGGGCCCAGGATGGTCCCCCAATCTGGCGGTTTTCAAGCGGGCTCTGTGTGATAGATTGTGATAGTAATGGCCCCCAGTGAATCACACCTTCCAGTATAGACCCCTCCCACCTGACTTGAGCCTTGTGATTGGCTTTGGCTACTGGGACATTAGCAAAGACGATACACGTCGAGGCTTGAAAAGCACCTGCGCATTGGGACTTGCCCTCTCTTGTTGCAGTAACTCCTTTGCTGCCATGTGAGAAGTCTGGGCTAGTCTGCTGGAACCACATGGGCTAGCTGCCGGCCAGCACCAACCGATGAATGTGCGAATGAGGTCATCTGAGGCCGTTCAGCCCCAGTCAAACCTCCAGGCTGGAGGTACATAGTGACCCGAGGTGAAACTGACAGAAGAACTGCATCACCAAGTACAGCTGAACCATGGAATCATAATCAGGAGCAAATTAGATGACTGCTGTTTTGAGCCACTAAGGTTGGGGGTGGTTTGTTATGCAGCAATAGATAACGGATACACTGGCTTCCCCCAAGCATCTCATAGGCACCTCAACTCCAAGCCCAGAATGAACATACCATTGTTCATTTATCCCACAGTCTGCCCCTCCCCTTGCATCTCTCATCTCAGGAATGGGCACCTCCATCTGCCAAATCTCACATCTGAAGCCATCCTCGACTCCTCCCTGGTTTTCACCAAGAACAGCTGATTTTATTTCCTAAATAGCTCTTGAATCTGACGCTTTGCTTCTCCTCTACTGCCCCTGCCCATTTGGCCTCATCACAGGTCATCCAGGGATCACACCCTCAGAAGATGCTCCAGCCAATCCATAGGGGCTGCTGGAAGAAGAGATATTAGCACTTCTATTTCTAGTCATTTTTACTAAAAAATAAAATTAAGAAATTAAAGTTTATTCATAATAAAAGTTAATACTATTCATCAGTCTTTGTATATTCATTCTTTCAATCCTTTCAACAACTTAATAAGTACTATCATCATGTGACAGATGTTAAAACAGAGGCAGAGGGACTTCCTAGGTGGCTCACTGGTTAAGAATCCATCTGCCAGTGCAGGGGACCCAGGTTTGAGCCCTGCTCAGGGAAGATCCCACATGCCATGGAGCAACTAAGCCCATGCACCACAACTATTGAGCCCGTGTGCCACAACTACTGAAGCCCACTTGCCTAGAACCCGTGCTCCGCAACAAGAGAAGCCACCACAATGAGGAGCCTGTGCACCACAATGAAGAGTAGCCCCTGCTTGCCGCAACTAGATAAAGCCCATGTGCAGCAACAAAGACCAAACACAGCCAATAAATGAATAAAATTAATTAAAAAAAAACAAAACAAAGAAACAAAGGAAAAAAAAAACAGAGGCAGAGAGAGGTTCAGTGATTTGCCCAAGGTGTCACAGCTAGGAAGAGGCAGAGGCAAGATGTGAATCCGTCTAGCTCCACTAGTCCTCAAACTTCCGTGTGCATCAGCGTCACTTAGAGGGCTTGGTAAAACACATTCTTGGGCCCCACCCTAGAGTTTCAGATCAGTAGGTATGGATGGGGGCCTGGGTGTTTGTAACAAGTTCCCAGCGAATGCTGAGGTACCTGGTCTGGGGACCACATTTTGAGAACCACTGAACTAGGCTCTTTGACCCCAAAGGCACTTGGTGAAGTTTGCAACTCTGCAGGCATTTGATGTTCAGATGAACCCAGGAGGCTTCTCTCACTTCCTCAGGATGTCAGATAGCTTAGTCTCCTAGCTTTGGAAGATGTCCTGAGGGAATATTGGGCCTCTGAGCAGGGGATGACGTGTTTCTCCATATTCATCATGTTGCAACTAATGACAAGGTTTTGTTTATTTTAACTTACCTCTTTCTTGTGGAAAATTTTAAGCACATACAAAAATAGAGTGAGTAGCACAGTGAACCTCATGTACCCATTTCTCAGGTTTGATGATTGTCACATGGGGTCAATCTTGTTTTTATTATTCTTCTCCACTTGTTTTCTTTCTTTCTTCTTTTGTTGTGTTAGTTTCAGGTGTACAGCAAAGTGATTCAGTTGTACAGATACATATATCCATTCTCTTTCTGATTCTTTTTCCATATAGGTTATCACAGACTATTGAGCAGAGTTCTCTGTGCTATACAGTAGGTTGTTGAGGATTATCTACTTTAAATATAGTTGTGCATATATGTTAATCCTATTCAATCTTGTTTTTATTACCCTTCACTTATTTTCTTTTTTTTAATACTCTTTGTTTTGAAAAAATTAATTTATTTATTTGGCTGTGTTGGGTCTTCATTGCTGCACGGGGGCTTTCTCTGGTTGCAGAGAGCGGGGGCTACTCTTCGTTGCATACGTGGTTTTCTCACTGCGGTGACTTCTCTTGCTGCGGAGTACAGGCTTTAGGCCCACAGGCTTCAGTAGTTGTGGCAAACAGGCTCAGTAGCTGTGGTGCACAGGCTTAGTTGCTCCGTGGCATGTGGGATCTTCTTGGACCAGGGAACGAATCTGTGTCCCCTGCTTTGGCAGGCAGATTCTTAACCACTGCACCACCAGCGAAGTCCCTGCCCTTCACTTATTTTCTTTCTTTCTCTTTTTTTTAAGGTTTATTTTATTGTTTATTTATTATTTTTGGCTGCAATGGGTCTTTGTTGCTGCACACGGGGTTTCTCTAGTTGTGGCGAGCAGAGGCTACTTCTTATCGTGGTACAACAGTTTCTCATTGCAGTTGCTTCTCTTGTTGAGGAGCACGAGCTCTAGGCATGTGGGCTTCAGTAGTTGTGGCACGTGGGCTCAGTAGTTGTGGCTCACAGGCTCTAGAGTGCAGGCTCAGTAGTTGTGGCACGCGGGCTTAGTTGCTTCGCAGCATGTGGGATCTTCCCGGACCAGGGCTCGAACCCCTGTCCCCTGAATTAGCGGGCGGATTCTTAACACTGAGCCACCAGGGAAGCCCTACCCTTCACTTATTTTCTCTCTTTCTTCTTCTTCTTCTTCTTTTTCCTTTTTGGCATGAAGCTGACCCCAGACATCATTCCATTTCAATATGCTTCTCTAACAAACAGGGCCCACTATTTGTTAAATTGTTAAAAGTATTTCTAAATAGGTTTAAAACCATCCACTATGCTACTATCACGCCTAACAAAACTAACAATAATTTCTGTATACTATATAATATTCACGTTTTATTCCAACTTCCAGATTGTCTCAAAAACGTCTTCTTTTTACAATTGGCTGGTTTCAATAACTTACTATCGTTTACATGGACGAGATTAGATTAAGTGGATTGACAGATTGCTCCCTAGTTTTAACTCAACTGACTTTCACAAAATGGACTAATGGCTCAAACGCCTCCTGTCAAAAAACACAGATTGAAGGCAAAACAATAATGGTAGCCAAGCATACAGAAACAAAAGGACAGAGTAATACTTCTCCTTGTGCAGACTCTCCGTCAGTCACATTCAGAGTTTAAACAAAAAAAAGTCAATCTAATCTTATCTGACAAGAAGTCAAGCAAGATAAGTTGAAATTATCAAGAAGACCCTGAGGAATGGATCACCATCTACTATCATTAACGGTAACAATGGACTTTGCCTTGAGAGTGACTGACACCATCATGATCAGTAATTGGAAAATATTTTATATTTCCTTTTGATGTCTTTCAAATTTTCTAATTTGTGTACACGTATAATACTGTGCAAAACGTATTCTTGTAGCGTACTTAAGTACAACATATACACATGGTGCATGCTTGAACAATGGTGTGCGCGATCAGAAACATTTGAAGCCCCCTGGTCCATGCTACGCTACAGCCGCCACACTGGCCTTCCAGCCATCATGCCGCCTCCCCATCCCCAGGCCAGCCCTGGAAGGGCTTTCTCCATAACCCAAACCCAAAGTGACCACACTCCTGCTTCCTATTAGATCAAAAGAATGAAGGGCAAACTTCTTAGTGCAATGGGTCCATGACTTCCTGCTTTGCTCTTTATTTTATTGGCTGCATTGGGTCTTCGTTGCTGCACACAGGCTTTCTCTAGTTGCTGCGAGCAGGGGCTACGCTTCACTGCAGTGCGTGGGCTTCTTCTTTGCGGTGGTTTCTCTTGTTGTGGAGCACGGCCTCTAGGCACGCAGGTTTCAGTAGCTGTGGCACTCAGGCTCAGTAGTTGTGGCACACAGGCTTCGTCGCTCCACGGCATGTGAGATCTTCCTGGACCAGGGATTGAACCCGTGTCCCCAGCATTGCCAGGTGGATTCTTAACCACCTGTGCCACCAGGGAAGTTCCCCTGCTTTGCTCTTTATGCTGCAATAGCACTGCTGTGTAAAACCCTAGCCTAATCGAGTCCAATGAGTGTACACACAATGGTTCCTGTTGTGCGACCCTCTAGTTTCACATGGTTACTCCTACTGAGCCTCCAAGGCCTGGCTGGGCAGCCACCTCCCTCCAGAGGCCTTTCCTGACATCACCATCTCCTTGCCTGGGTTGTGGGCCCTCCTCTGTGATTCTATATAAAGTGAGCATCTGAGGATACTTACATCTACGAGAGTGAGTCAAAAATTATCCTCACTCTGGCTGTAGAATTTCTACACTCACCCTCGTATGTTAGCCACACAGCCTAGGGGTAAAGAAGGGGGACCCTGGATCTAAACTGCAAAGTTGAAGTATTGGCTTCTACACCTACTGATTATATGACAAGAGACTCAACCTCACTGTGAAATGGGGATGTGAAGCATTATGGTTAAGTGCATGGAAACTCAAACCAGGCTGCCAAAGTTGATTTTTTTTCCATTAATTTAGATTTATTTATTTAGTCTATTTTATTTTATTTTTTATTTTCTAATTTTTATTTTATACTGGAGTATAGTTGATTAACAATGTTGTGTTAGTTTCAGGTGTACAGCAAAGGGATTCAGTTATACATATACGTGTATCTATTCTTTTTAAAATTCTTTTCCCATTTAGGTTATTGCAGAATACTGAGCAGAGTTCCCTGTGCTATACAGTGGGCCCTTGTTGGTTATCTATTTTAAATATAAGGCTGCCTAAGTTTAAATCTGCTGTGCTATTGCTAGCTGAACAACCTTGGGCAAATCACTCCATGACCAAGCACCTAGTTTCCTCACATGAAAAACAGAGATCGCAACACGGGGGTGAGTCAGAAATTATCCATACTCTGGCAATAGAAATTCTGGCTGTGGTACCTGTCTTGTAGGGTTACATTGAGGGTTCATTGTAAAGCATTTAGAGTAGTGCCTGGTACATAGTAAGTAATCAATAAATATCAGCTCTGATTAGCACGTGTCTGGATCCCACATGGTTTGTAACATGGGGCTGAGTGAATGAATGAATGAATGAATTGAACTGAATTATGTTGTACCAGATGAAAACGAATTAAAATAAATTGAAATGAATGAAAATTGTGCTCAGGCCTTGCTTGTCCGGCCCTGAGCACCCTCTCCGAGCTAGCCCATTAAGGAGTGTAGGGACTGCCCTCCAAGTCATCTCCTTGTCCTCTTTCCGCTGCTGAGAGCCCAGGGATGCCTTCCCTCTGCTTCCAGTTAACTAGTTAACATCACTTAGAAACAAGCAAGCTCTCAACAAGGCCCAAGTTTCAGCTTTGCCTCAGGGACTTCACTCATGGAGGCCCTTCCATTATCATGAACAACATCCTGACCCACTGATAAGGCTTGAAAACTCATCTCAACTTTAAAAAAAAGCAAAAGCCACACCACTGTGGATGTCTGTCTTGTTTAGCGTTGTTGTTGTTCTCGTCACAGTCTATGAATGTGTTTAGCTGCATGTGACAACCATCCTACTTTCCCCTTCAGCCAGAGCTTATGGCTCAGGATTTGCAGGCAGAAAGCAGACTTCCCAGCCCCTAAGTGAGAAGAAAGCTCCAAAAGGAGGATGGTACAGAAATGAGAAAAAGAAACAAAAAAAAAGGAAATAAAATCCTCCAAATCCAACAACAACATGAAATTCCTTGCTGTTAAGGAGAGAGGAGAGGGGGCGGGGGAGCAGAGAGCAAAGAACTGTGAAGACCATTTGGCAAAGGGAATTCTAGGAACACAGAAAAGGAGGCCCCTCCCTCTGCCCTGACAAATCAAGGAAGGCTTCATGGAAGAGGTGGTGGCCACACTGGTCCTAAAGAAGAGACTGCATCATTGGCTGGGTCTTTACACAACGAATGGAAGGGGATGAAGGAAGCTCTTTCCTTGGAGACTTTGTGGAGAGGAGCCCTTAGGCCCCGGAAGGACCACAGACCTCCTCTTCCCCTGCCCCTGCTATCTGCCTCTGGACCACCTCCCCTCTGGACACTCACCTTGATAGGTCCTCCTGAGCTTCTTCTGGTCACTTACGGAAGTTTCATAGGAGGTGAAAAAGAAGAAGACGACAATGAGAGTCACCTCCAGAATTAAGGCCCACAGGGGCAGCAAGACCCTCACAGACTTCTGGTACTTAGAGCCCATCTTGTGTCCGTCTCTGTGCGGCGGTTCCACCAGCACCGGGCATTACCCCTTGGCCCCACATCCACTCGGGGGAGGGATGGGGGAGACACCCACCAAAGGCCTTATCTCAGGCTGCAAGGCTGGCCCTGCCGGCCTGTCTGTGGAGTTAACACAGGAGCAGAGGGAGAGAGACGGAGGAGGAAAAAATGCATTTATTCCAACATTCATTGATTCAATCATTCATTGATTTATTCATTCAACAAGTAGTTGCTACATTCCTACTACAGGGCAGGCACTGTGCTTGGTTGAAAAGAGGGCATTCATTCACTCGACCCCCAAACATGAGAGTCCTCCTTTACCCCTTACTTCGTTTACCTTCACTATATCTTTTTTCTTTTAAGATTTTTTTTTTTTTTGATGTGGACCATTTTTAACGTCTTTGTTGAATTTGTTACAATATTGCTTCTGTTTTATGTTTCGGTTTTTTGGCCAGGAGGCCTGTGGGATCAGCTGCCCAACCAGGGATCAAACCCACACCCCCTGCATTGGAAGGCAAAGTCTCAACCACTGGACTGCCACAGATGTCCCTACCTTCACTATATCTTGCAAGAAAGGCAGAGAATAGATCAACTCGACACCCCTATTTTACAAATGGGGAAACTGGGGCTCAGATGGGGCTTTGGATTGGCAAGATTTCTCTTTAAAACTTTACCACATGTCTGAGAGGGCACCAAATAGGCTCTTAAAAAGGATATATTGAATGAATGCATGAATGAATGAAAGCAAAGAGCAATGCTAAGCCCTGGGAAGTGCATAGGACCCACAGAGAACTAACTCCTCAGAGCTACACAGTTTATTTTTATTTAAATCTGTATTTAAATTGACCTGTTTCAAAATCTTTTAAGGGCAGGTGGGAGAAAAGAAAGGAGGCTTGGGTCCAGCTCTAGTAAAACCCTGGTGGGAGTCCTGATCCAGCCCGAGGCTAAAATTGTCCCCTACTCTGGTCACCTGCTCAAAAAGCAGCCCAGGACTCTGAGGCGTGAGCACTGCAATGCATTTGAGGAGGACCACTGGCCTCAGCACCCCCACCCCGCAATGGAGGACAGTCCCCTGGAACAGGATTTAGGGCCCCTGGGACCTAATTCTGACCCTGCACCTAACTTTTCTGCATGGCCACATCCATCTGCTTAGCAGAAGATCTGATATATAGTAAGCACGGAGAAAGGGAGGGAGGAAGGGACGAATCAGTTTTTTACCTTTTACACTGGCCCAGCCACTGTCCACTGAGTACAGACTGAATTTAGTCTCTATTTAGTATAGAGACTAAAGCTTGGCTAGCAGTAGCAGGGAGGCAGATTTTTGCCCAACATGAGTAGATACTTTATTGACCATTTATGGGGTAGTGAGCACCCTGTCATTAGGGGAATGCAAGCAGAAGCTGATGGTTACTTGTCAGAGATGTCTTGCAAGTGATTCATATGTGGATCACGGGAGATTTTCATCATCTGGTAGAATCTTGTCTTTTTGGTTTTAGATGAAGAAAGTAAGACCCAGAAGATGACACCCAAGGTCATCCAGTCATTGGCATCAGTCGCTTCTTGCTCAGCGCAGCTTTATTTACAGAAGGAAAAAAATTGAGAATAACCTAAATGTCCAACAGCAGAAGACTGGTTAAGTAAACTATGGGATGCACAATCTGCCACCAATACGATGGTTCTGAACATGGGGGGACAATCCAGAGGAAGATGCTTTTAAGATTTCTCAAAAATGGCACAGAGGATATATTATTTGGTGAAAAGGGAAGTCACAGAACAGTATGTAAGTATGTTCCCACTTCTGTAAAAATAATAATAACACAGTATGTTAAGACATGCATAAGGAAAAAAAATGGCTACAAACTACTACCTGGTTATTTTTGCTTTAGGTATTTTCAGGAGCTAACATTTACTAAGCACTTAGCGTGCAAGGCACTGTCCTAGGCACTTTGCATGTATGAACTCAGTTAATGAGCCTGTGAGGTGGGACTACTAGCCTCTATTACAACTGAGGAAGCTGAGGCACAGAAAGTTTAGGTGACTTGCCCAAGGTCATGGGGCTAGTAAGCATTAGAGCCAGGATTGCAACCCAGGCAGTCTGACTTGTGCACCTCGATGTTTAACCACTTAACCTTAGCCCAGTTAACTTCTAAGTCTTCTTCCACTTCTAAAAGTCTAGGAACGTAGGATTCCAAGCCTTCTGCTATCTCAATAGTAAATAAAGGAGTAGGTGCCCTGGTCACTAGAGGTCAGTCCTCGTGGTCAGCCTTGATTCTGATTTCTGGTCTTTTTCTGGCCATCAGCACTTCTTTTTAACTGGGTTTCCTTAAGCAGGGACTCGTCTGTGAGGGGGATAAGTGAATGTGACCCCTGTTGGCCAGGGTCCTGTACCAGCAGCTTGTAAACCAGGCAGCCCAGGGGAACCCAATGTCAGGCAGATGAACACTGAAGATTTCCAGTCGCTGCCAACCCCTGTGCCTGCAGCCCCGACGGTTGTGTTTACCAGCTGGCACACTCAGTGATGGTGGCAGCTGGTTCCCACAGGGGCATCTGAAACCCCTGTGTGTCCTGATCCTGCCCCAGTGAGGGACTGACTGCTTGACAGGAGGGTCAAGGTCCTCAGGGAACAGAAAGGCTTTCTTTATTAAGGGAGGTGACCCCCACAGGTGGCCTCTCCCAGAAGATTGGTCCAAAGGGGAGTTTTCTCTCTTCCTCTCTGACTCTTGCAAAAGACTCTGTTTTCTGACGACAGCTCCAGATAGTCTGACTCCAAACCTTCAAGGCAGGGCTCCTGGTACAAAAAAGGACAGGTGATTTAGGGCAGAAATATCATAAAACAAATCAAATGTTAATTGTGGACTCCAGGTGGGAGGTGAACGGCTTTTCACTGTACATTTCTTACAACTTTTTTGGTATATGTTTGAAATTTTTCATAACAAAATGTTGGTGGGAAAAGTTCTGTGTGCACCTGCCTCTCCCTATGCCAAAAGCACCTCCACCCCCCAGGCATCTGCATGCTCCCGCCCTCACCGACTCAGATCCAAGCGATTGGAGACCAGGGACTTTTGACCGTTGTATCCTCAGCACCTGGTGCTTAGTCCATTAATAGGTGCTCAGTAAATACCTGTTGACCAAATAACAGCTGCCATTTCTGGAATGCCAAGCACTGGACCCAGCATTCTGCAAACAGTATTCCATTTACTCTTCCCCTCAAGCCTGTGAGTACAGGCATTACCACTCCCATTTTACAGATGAGAAAACTGCTGCTCAGAGAGGTGATGTGAGTGCCCAAAGTCACACAGCCCAATAAACAACAGAGTTGAGACCCAACCCACATCCATCTGATGCCATGGCTTGTGCTGTTAAGTACTGTGCAATTCTGCCTTCCATTAACTAAACCACTCACAGCCTCAATTTCCTTATGAGTCAAATAAGATGAGCTGCTTTGCTTTCCTCACAGAGTTATTATAAATGGGAAACTATATAAGTGTGCTTGGCAACCTGTGTTTTGGAGATGAAGGTGGGCAGGTGGTGCTGTGACTGTGGTTTCCCGATCTGAATGACCAGGCTTCCTCCGGGTGTGATGAATCAAGTCAGAGAGACTTCAGCTTCCACGTGCAATCATGCATTTTCTGTAAAAACAGGACTCTATGAGAATACCCAACACGCCCTCCTCACCTGAGTCAAGTGTTATAAAACTCAGTCATGGACAGTGACCAAAGTGGTAGGTAGGCCCTCCATCCCCTCTCTGAAAGCTTGTCCACACCAAGGGTGTGATCCTGCTCTGGGCGTGCCTGGTTAAAGTGTGGCTAAGTCAATCATTTATTCATTTAACAAACGTGAGCTTTGGAGTCAGGCAACCTGGGTTCAAATCCTAGCTCTGCAAATTATTAGCTGTGTGACCTTGGGTCTGAGTCTGTTTCTTTATCTGCAAAGTGGAGAAAAATCAGTGTCGATCTCATAGGGTGTTTGTGAAGATTAAATGAGGTAGTGCACATAAAGTGTCGTGTGTAGCAAACACTCCATAAATGTTAGCTATTATTATTATTGCACAAGCTCAGCATGTTTACTGTAGAAAACTTCAAAAATGCAAAGGTATGTAAAGCTTACATAAAGCACCCATGATCTCATCATCTCCCCAAACCAGCTCTACTTCTTTGTGTATATATCCTTTCAGATTTTTTTCTATTCATGTGAATTTATGCCCTGTTTTTTCCCCTACAAAAAAGGGATTATATAGCACATGTTTAGTAACTTACTTTTTTCATGAACAGTATATCATAAGCAGTTTCCAAGCCAGGGAAAATCTTTCTACAACACTATCATGTGGATAAGAGCCCAAGCTCTGACTCCCTGTCTGGGTTTGAATTCTAGCTCCATCACTTACTGGGTGACCTTAGGGAAGTGACTTAACTTCTCTGTGCCACAGTTTTCTCATCTGTAATAGGGCACCAGTAGTAATCTCTTCCTCATAGGGTTGCTGTGAGGATTAGATCAAAATGCATATGATACTTAGAGGAGTGCCTGCACATAGTAAGTGCTACGTGTCATCATTCTTCATAGCACACTGACTTCCACAGCAAGGATGTGTGATCATTTGTTTGACCAGCCGCCTTTGTGGGGTATCTGGGTTATTTCTAAACAGCTTCTCTTCTAAACACTATGAACATCCTTCATTATTAACAGGGTTCTCTGGGGGATACAGACACATGTATAAGAGGTGGCCATCAGTGTCTGGATTTTTCTGTGACTCCCGTGGGACAGGAACAAAGCTCAAGACAGCTGTGCCAGCTGAGCCTGGTGGACTTGAGGGGATCAAAGCTGCTGAAAGAGATGGGAGGGCAATTTCCTCATATGTGAAACAGTGTGTGATGATCTCTCTCCAAGCTATTCTGAGCTATTTTGAGTTCCACTGAAGCTCACATGCCAATCCCACCCCCTTAGCCACCAGAAAGTCCCAGGAGAAGAGGAGGAACAGCCTGGAATTTCTGTCTGGCCCTTGGTCTTTTGAATGAGATCAAATGATTTCTCTTCCCTGTCTTACTCATCTGTAAAATGGCCACTGCTGAGCTCCCCTGCTTCCTGATTGGTGGTGGAGGTGTAGAGAGCTGGGGAGCTCTGTGTCAGGTAGGAGATCTGCCTCATCTCAGCCCAGTTCTGTGCGCTCAGGATCCCAAAGAGTGCTTTCAGGTCACAGAAGTGAAAGGCTGGAACTTGGCTAGAGCCAAAGGGCTTGGGCTAGGGTGGGCCACGAAAATACAGGGTCCAGCTGAGGTAGGAGGAGTGAGAGGAAGGGAATGGAGAAGGGCAGCTTACTGTGGCCTGTCCTAGGGCTCTTAGCAAGGAGGCCTTTCCCATCAGCCCACTCCAGCTAACCATTAGACCAACAACCCTTACCATCAAGAGCCATTTACAGGCACCAGAGCATCAAGGCTTCATATTGCTCAGCTTGTGACTCAAGCCAAATTCCTTTACCATACCAACTGCATGACCTTGTTTTCTCTGACCCTCAGTTTTCTCATCTGTAAAATGGAGCCACCATGTTCTGCTTCTAAATATAGGCCTTGAAGTGTCTCCAGAGGTGATCTTGGCACAAGGTGGGCAGATGACTCAACTCTGGACACCAGTGAGTTGACATCTGAATTCAGACTGGAACCCAGACCTCCAGATTGCTTCTTCTTGGGCCATCACCCTGGGATTCTCTCTGCCCTTCCTCTGCTCCCACGTAGCCCAATGGCCAACAGTAACTCCCAGCCACTCCACACTTCTCCACAGCATGGAATGCCCTTGTCAGGAACCTATTTGATGGCAGGCTAGACAGTGAGCTCCAGAAAGCTGGCATGTGTCCCTAGCACCTCTCTTATCTTTCCTCTGGATCATTCACCTATCCATTCCACAGAGTGCCGTGGCACTGTCCTAGACAACGGGGACAAGTGGGGAGTGGAAGTGACCACAGATATGGCCCCTAACCTTACAGAGCTGACTGTCTTAGTCTCTGGCCCAGGTAATCTGGAAACTTGCAGTCATGGAGAGGAGGGCTATTCAGGTCGATGGACCCCATGGAGTTTGGATCCATGACCTCACCATGTACCTATGCCTTCCAGCCTCCAGTCATATTGATTTATGTATCCTTCGCCATGAACCAACCTGCCTTGGCAACTGAAGTCTTTGTTGCCCCAAGCAGAGCATTCTGTTCAGATGCTTTCACAATGATGGGCAGACTTGGTGAAACTTTGAGCTCACAGAGTTTGTTATTCTTGACTGCCCAATGACACTTTATCAGTGTGCTGGAGTAGAGGTGAAAGATGAAAAACAAGTATACTGTTAATAGAAATGACTTGCTGTTACCTACTTCATGCCTGGCCCTGAGAGTTCATCATCTGGGAAGGCTTCAAATAAATATGAGTGAAAACAGAGGCTCTGAGACATTCAGTAACTTGTCCAAGCTAGTAAGTGGCCAATCTGGAATTTCAATCCTGGTCTGAGAAAGCAGGTACCCTTGCCATTTTTCTAAACTGCATCTCTACAGGGTATGAATCCAATCCCCAAGAAGCTTTTCATCTAGGTGGATGGACAAGCATCACTCAAGAAACCACAAATTAGGAGCAATACTGATGGAGATGCTCCAGGAGCAAAGGCAGGAAGAAGGGAAGATAGGTTGTACTAGTGGGTTTGAGGACAGTGAGTAGATAAGGCTTGCTTGCCTAGGGAGGCCTGGAAAAGAGGGATGGGTCCCCACTGTGACCAGCTTTGGATGCCATAATAAAGAGAGTGGGTTTTGTCTTTCAGGCACTGAAGATTTGTGACAGTATAAAGTAAAAGAGCAGCAGTTGAGGATGATGCATTTGGTATAAATTATAAGTTCTTTCTTGGGGTGGGTTTTTATTTTAAGGGGTGATCACAGGGCAGGGAGAAGTTCCCGAATCCCAGGACAAAACAAGATGGCATCTGCTTCCTGTAAGTTTTTTAAATGTGCTGTAAGACCATCTAACTGTCCCACTGTTGGTGAGTGGTTAAGTTGGTACAGGCACTTGATAGGAGATTTTGCAACCATTAGACATATTCAGGAAGGGTGCATAAGACATAGAAGTGCTTATGTTAGATAAATAACAGAATACAAAACTGAATATCTAATATGATCACTCTTCTGCTTAATAATAAAAACAACAGTAACAGTAATAATATATCATCCACGGGGGAAACCTGGAAAGAAAAGAAAAAAATATAGAATGCTAACAGTAGTTGTGTTAAGGTGATGAGATCAATGGATGCTTTTCCCCCACTTCCAACAACTTCTCTATATTTCCCCAGTTTTCTTTAATGACATGCATTCATCTTTTCGACATACATTCTTTTTCTTTCTCTTAAAAAAATTTTTTGTTGTCTTTTCTAATTGTTATTTTCCCATATCTACGTTGCAGGGGAGTATTGAGGGGTAAATGAACAAATAGATGCAGAGCACCCAGCACGGTTCTCAGCACAAAATCGGCGCTCCAGGAATGTTAGGTAAGAAGGGTCGCTGGCTCGGCATCCCTGCGGCCCCAGACCCCTGCCTAGGGGCAGGGACGCTCCCGACGCCGACGCTCGCCCGGTCCAGCAGGCGCGGTGCCCGCAACACCCTCCGCCCAGCCGCCCCTGCGGACGTGGAGCCCGGGCCGCGCCGCCCCACATACCCCCGGCAGCATCGCGCGACGTCGCGCGCACCCACGGCCCCGCCCCCTATGACGCGGCCCCCAGGAGGCGGGATCGCAGCGGCCCTGCCCCGCGCCGCCTCCGATAGGCTGCCGCGCTGTCACCACGTCGCGGGAAGCCGGCAGGGTGTGTGTGCGTGTGTGTGTGCGCGCGCGCTTTGCTTTGTCATCCGTACCCCCGTCGCCCGCGGACGCGGCCGGCTTGGCTGAGCTCTCCAGGATCCGCAGAAAGGGCCTCCGGCGCTGTTCCCGGCGCCTCCCGGACGAGGAGGTTGCTGCGAGCCCCTTACATAACGATGCGACTGGCTGGAGCACAGCTCCGCGCAGAAACGCACATGCCGCAAACCCAGGCCTCGCGATTTCATAGGGTGCTAGTGAGCGCCTCCAGTGAAAGCAGCGCCGTATGCTCCAATGTGGCTTATAATACAATGAAATGCAACCCAATAATAATGAAATGTACCTTCGCAACAAGGCATAAGATAGGATATTATATTTATAGGGCCTATTTATAAGCCTCTATTTAAATCTTTTCTGATAGGCTCAGACTCGGGCCCAGGCACCGTAACGATTGGCGCAGTCTTCTGTCCTTCAAAGAGGCGGGTTCTAAAGTCCGTTTTGCCTCAGCGGGCCCTGGGATTGGCCGGCCGCGGTGTATCGGCACCTCCGATTGGTCCCGAAGGTGGTCTGTTGGCGCGGAGGAGGCGGGGCGGGCGGCTGGCTGGTGCTGGGGCGGGCGGGCCCCGGAATTGTCATTTCTTTGTTTCCGAAGGCGGAGGAAGCTCTGAGCCCCCCCTCCCAGTCCCACCCCCTCCCCCCGGGTGCTGGCTCCATGTCTGTGTGACCGGCCCCAGGGGTAGAGTCCAGGCCCGACGCGGGGCGGGCCGGCGGCGGCGGCAGCGGCTGAGGTGAGAGACGGCGGCGGCGGCGGCGGCGGCGGCGGCGCGGGCACCCGGCCCCCCAGCGGGAGGATGAAGCGGCGGAACGCCGACTGCAGTAAGCTCCGCCGCCCCCTAAAGCGGAACCGGATCACCGAGGGCATCTACGGCAGGTGAGCGGCGGCGCCCCCGCCTACGCCGGCGCGGCCCCGCGGTCCCCGCCGGCTCCGGAGGGGCCGGGCCCCGTTATGTAACCCCGACTAGGCCGCATGCCCGCGCCGGGGGCTCCCCGGAGGAGCGCTGCCCAGGGGGCCCCGGGCGGCCCGCCGGGGTCCGCCCCGGGGGCGCGGGGCGTGGCGAGGGCCGCCGGCCGGGCTGGGAGGGCGCGGCGGGCGCGGGCTGACGGAGTCGCCGCGCCGCCGTTGGGAGCGTCCGGGCCCCGCCGGGGGGGAGGGGCGGCGACCCCCTCCCCGCCCTCGCCGCCGGGCCCTCAGGGCCGCTCCCGGGGCTGAGGGGCCTCCGCTGGCCCCCCGCCGCCCCCTCCGGCCCGGGAGTCGCCGGCCTGAGCCGGGAGGCGCGTGGACCGTAGGCACTGGTATGGGGGAAGGCTCACAAAGTTGGGAGCCGACGGTGGCCCCGCGGTCCCTCCGGGACTGGGTAGGTGGCCACGTTGCCCCCTGTCACCTTTTGCTTCTCTTACGAGATCTCAAACTTGGCATCGAGGGTCGAAGCCGATACCCCCAAATCATGCCCTGTGGCCCCGCTCCAGACTCAGAAAGAGTGATGATCATTTTCTCAGCAGCATTATTTTGACAAGTTGAAGCAGATAGTTTTCTTCGAATCCTTTGAAAGGGATTTTCTCCAAACTCGTGTGTTTGTTGTTGTTTGTTTGTTTTAATCCTCCAAAAGCAAAGCAGTGTCCCTTTAAATAGAAATTGAATTCAGTACTGAGGGGTAGAAGGGCAACAGGTTCAGGGGACAACTTAGTGACAACCCCAGCTTCCCTAAGCAGCATTTGTGTACGACCGTTCTGGTTCTCACAGTGGTAATTCTGAATGGTACCTGCTTTGATAAAGAAACGATTTCAGTGGAGAAGTAATAAGTTTACAAAGGAGAATTCTCACGATGTGCATATAAGCTTAATTGAGTCCTGGTGGTGTTTTACAATTTAGCTCTTCTAGCTGCGGGACTTTGAGAAATATGTGAGGTAGTTCGTGACACCAAAGTTGCCTTAGCATAAGTGTACACCTTGCACATGCTACTGTTTACATATTTAGGATGATTCCTTTTCCCAAGCAGCTGACTGATGTAAACAGTGGGTGTTTTCTTTATTTCAAGCTTTAAAGCGATAAGAAGTCAGTGGAAGTAAAAAGTTCTTGGATATATCCTTATGTTATGAGCCACAGATCATAGAAAGAGTTCATTCATTCAACAAATGTATGCATTATGTGCCAGGCCCTGTTCTAGCTAGTAAGGGTACAGCACTGAGTAAAACAGGCCAAAATCCATGCTGAATCAATCAAACCTGACCATTTAAGCTAAAACTGTAAAAGCAAAAACCATTTTTCCTGCAGATTTAATGGGTGAGGGGAAGTTCTCTTCAAGTTACACACACTGTAATTCTTGAATAAAGGGAGGGTTGCCCCCCTGCCTGTTGAAAAGTATTTGAACAATTTCATATTAATAGTGACACAAGAATAGAAAAAGCATATTAAACACAGTTGGTAAACCAAGGACAACCTTACCATTTGAATGGCTGCTGTCAACAGTAACATACGATGATGTGCTCTGTTTAGTGAGAAGATTGGGAATCCCATATTGTTTACATGTTTTCTGTTTCAGCTTCTCTTGTATTTGAACAAATATGCCCAGTTTAGTACCTGCCCCATAGTAACCACGCAATGTGTGCATCAGTGTGAAGAAGTGAATTTATTGTCTAATGAAGGTCTATTATTTTACTGATAAACTTTTGGAATTTAAATTTTCTCACCCTAAAGGTTAATAGTAAATACCCTATGCAAGTTATTCAGAGTTTCATCTGTAAGATTTCAAAAAAAACAACAATGCTTCAGCTCTCAAATATGTTTTCTCTAGTTGGCATTCTTAAAGTTAAATGTTAATAAAAGACCTACATGTATTTCTACCTTTCTTTCCTCTTGGAGCATCATATATCAAATGAGTGTTTCAATTCACTTATCTGTTTCTTAGTTTATATTGTGGAGTATTATGGTCTGAAGAACAAAACCATAGTGTTGGGTTGTTTGGGGTTTTTTTGTTTTTTATTTTTGCAATCTTGTTTTTAAAAAGATTTAGACAATTTTCAGTTATTTCTAAAGCAGACAGACTGAGTGGGCTGGTTATGAATTATGGTGTTTGAGGATTTGTGAGTATCAAATTTCTGTTAATCATCACATTTAAGTCTACACTAAATTGTTTTCCACACCATCTATTGCCCATTTTGTTTCTCAACATCTGGCCAATTTTGGTCTCATTAAATAGAGAGCTTTGTTTTTTTCTGAGGTTCTGTTGACAGTTTTGATAACCAATGTTTACTGCTGCACAGCATACCCTTTCACGGACTTATTATTTTCATGTTCTCAGTCTGCACAGGTCTCTGAGCTTGGGTGTAGCAAGGAGGCAGCTCTGGTGAAGAGAGCACTGGACTGGGAATGTCAGGGGACCTAGGTTCAGACTCAGTGTCCCAGCTCTGCCATGTGGAACAGGCAGGGCATCCACAGCTTTGAGTCCCAGCTCTCTCACCTGTCAAGTGAGTTTTGAGGACTAAAAGAAGATAATGTACAATTTGTGAAACTCTGTAAATTCTAGTGTGCTTATTATAAACATTGTTTAGCATGTTGTTGTTATCATAGTTTGCCACATTTGGTTTATTTTTAAGGAGTCAGGAAAGACCATAAGATTTGGTACAAATATCAAACAAAAGTTGAGTAGTCAAAACAAGGGGTCAGTTGCTGCTTGGTCTTGCTGAAAAAAAAAAACTCCTGTTGCTGAGACGCTTTTAATCATGGGCTCCAATCCAGCAACTGTGACTGAGGTGATTGTCAAATGATATCATTATTGTGAGTATAATGGCTGTGAGAGAATTCTGTTTCAGGGGCAAGGTAGATGAAAAATGGATATTAACATTATAGTAATGTTATCTACATTTATATATATGCCCATCATTTGAAAACTGAAATTTATAGAAATATGTTATTCCAGTCAAGTTAATAATCAAAAATAAGAGAAAGGAAATAGGAATGGTCATCATTTTCTTTTATATTGTTATGAACTAAAACTCAATGTCATTTTTAAAAAATCTGAGCCAGCACAGAGCCTGACAGAGAATAGGAATTCAGTGCTGTGCTCAGGAAATGTTCAGCAAGTGCATTAGTAAATAAATTAATATAAGCCAACCCATTCTACTCGTTTAAGAACCTGCATTGTTGTGGTAACTATGGAGGATACAGGATAAGACATGGTTCCTTGTCTTCCAGGAGTTCCCTGTCTAGGAGGCTATAATAATTCCCTCTTAAATTTGTACAGTGGTTTTGAGGTTCCAAAGAACTTTGAATAAGTAAAAATATTTTAGTTGAATGAAATTTTCACTTGCTGTTATAGTGGTTCACCTGATGCATTAACACTCTCATCTCGCCCTGTGCTGTTTTATGATGAACTAGACAGTTGCCACTAAGTGAGGGAATATGTATTTTCTAACTCAAATGAAATAGTTGTGAAAGTACTTTGGAAATTATGAAAAAAGTTATTAATAAGAGAAAGTAAAATGAATAACTCTACTTAACTATAACATTTCAGAGGTCCTCGGGTTTTAGCACAGTGACCTTCTCCCAGTGTCTGCCTTCACACACACACACCAGGCACTCCCACAAGTAATATCTAATTACTCTGTGTGTTGATTCTCCAGGTAAGGTAGGGTTGGACTGCTATGTATTGGGTTGGCCAAAAAGTTCATTCGGGTTTAAGACCTGAAGGAACTTTTTGGCCAACCCAATAGTTTTTAAAAGCCTTAAGGGAATTCCATGTGGTTCACCCACCTTTCATCTTGCCAGGCTCCCCACTCCCCTCTGAGAATTATTGACTATATAATAGGAGGATGAGGAGATAAGGTGCGGTAAGTAGAAGACAGAGGCAGAAACATTTATGTTTGAAGTCTCTGCAGTTAAAATTGTTGCTTACACAAATAAGTAATATAAGAATTTTAAGTAAGGCAGGTGTTTTAAGCTTCAGGAAATTATTTTATACCTTTGTTACTGGTAGTTGAAGAAAGCATCCCTTCACATGTGGATTTATGGATACTTCCTGTCATGGTGTGGTGGGTTCTGCTTGTAGTATGCTGCCTGAAGCTTAAGCAGTGTAATACTGTACCTGACTTTGACATTTTAGGACTTGGGACTTCCCTGGTATATACAATACCTTTTCCCATTGTTATTTCAGAGAAGAGTTTTCTGGCCTTTGACTTTCTAAATAGTCAAAGTTTACATACTTCTCAGCTTCCTAATTTCCTTTTTCAGACCCGTGTCTGAGTAATCTGATCTCCGGAGAGTCCACTTCACTGCTTTTCCTGCCCACCTTAATGTGTTTCCTAAGCCTAGTTTTAGACTCCTTTGGGCTATGCTTATTAAGGCCACTGGAGGCTGGCGTGACCCTTGGCTGCCTTGAGTGTACATGTGTTCTGCAACTGAAACCGCAGATACCAATATTGCAACCTCACAGCCTAAAAGCATTTTGGTAATCTCGGTGGGCCTTAACTTCAACGCTGCTGGACTTGACATAAAAGTGATAAATGCAGTATTGTTTTAGAGGGGTATTGGGGAAGGGGGTAAGAACAATGGAAAAATCAGAAATTGAAATGTTTTCATAACCTTCTAGTGAGATGTTTAGTTAAACCCTTGTATTTGTAGTTTCTATGAAATACATTTAAACAAATCTGCCACACTGGAATTTTGTACTTAATTTTTGCTAGGAGTGTACTACCTTAAAAAAAAAGTGCTTTCCTTCAGCTTTCATTTATGATTCTTCTCGTCTAAGCATTCTTGGCAGTTTAGTTTCATTAGATGTTTTGAAAAATCCTTTTAAGTTGCTGCTGTGAGTTGAGGCAGGGAAAGGAGGGAACGTGATCTATTTTGGATTATTGGCTTAGAAGCTTCCTGTTTTATCAGTGCTACTCTCCTTTTTCTTCACATTGATTCCTCATGGCATTTCATGAACCTCACTAGATTTGGAGATTGAATTTAATGTCAGACATAATACCTTATTATTTTCACTTTCTTGTTATATACCTATATATTGTGGACCCAATACATGTTCTATAAGCACTATTATTTTCAGAGTCTTTTTCTTTGGCCATTTCTCCCAGATTTCCTTGATATTAACCCTTTGGGGGTTTGTGTGTATATGTGTGTTTTGTCATTTTCTAGGGTACCATCCAGGTGATACACTTAAGGGGCTGTAACAAGCTATAACATATATCTTGTGCAGTCTGGGGGGTCAGATAGAAATTTTATAAACTTAGCTGAGACCTCAAAGTGAAATACCATAATTGGGTTACTTTTCTTCATGAAATTTAGTGTGTTCTTCAAATATAGTTATTACTTTATTCTCTAGGCTTCCCAGATTTGGGTGTAATTATTTTACTTGGATCGTTTTCAAGAAATAGGTCCAGAAGAAAAAGATGCTTTAACAAGCTGCATAAGTACATACCAACAGTAGAAACACATATCCTCTGCTGGACTTTTTTTTCCATTGTGGATTTCTTCAAATACTGAGGAGTGGCTATTTCCTCAAGGTCTCTCACCTTCAGGCATGTACATTCTGGTGATAGAAACTTTAAAAAATAAAGTCAGCTGTTAGAGTATATTCTTTGAGGCTTTCTATCTCTACTTTGACATTTAATTTAACTGACATCAAATTGGCCTCAGCTCAGCAACCTTCTAAGATGCCTGTCATCCCCAGACTTTGAAGCCCCTTCATAGCACTGGCCTTCATTCCTTTGTACTTTTTCCTCTGCTGCCCTTAAGGACAGTGTGTTCACATTGACTCAGGGAGTTATAAGATCAGAAGTAATTTATTCCTCACCCTATCTGCTCTGTTACCATTTCTGTTTTAGAGGTTTTGCATTTAGTGGGTTGAAGTGGTACACCTAGTCCACTTTAGGTGTATCTGTAGAGATCATTGATTCATTAAGGCTGTTTGGGATCTGTTTCTTACCCAGAACAGGGGAGGTAGCTAGAAATAATCTCGCTCTGTTTTTAAATTATATTATTACTTTGATCATCTTCAGAACACTTTTAAAAACCAAATTAGCTGCTCAGTACTAAAGTCAGTACTTTGGCTATCTTGAAGTGTGGTCACTTGAGCTCTAGAGAGAACGGGGGCCATGTTCATGGCCAAACAAAAACTCCTGTCTCAGATAAGAGAAGTGCTAAGGCTGGAGTCTTCTTTCTCAGATGTGACAAGTATTATTTTCTTGTCTGTTTCTGACTTTTTAAAAAATGAGTTATCTTTTTAAATTACATGTTTCTCTATTACAGTGACCATTCTATGAGTATGAATGTCATTGGAAAGCAGTCTTGAATTGTCCCATCTTTTGTACCATAGCTATTTCTGTAAAGAGCATTTGACTTTAACATCTTTTTCTGCAGAGCTTCGTAGTGTGTTTACAAGTTAAGCTTACAAATTCATAGTTTGTGAATTAGGGTACTGAGTGTTTATTATTTCATAAAGTACATCTGCTCTTTTTTAAAAAACTTGGTTCTCTTGGAGAATTAAAGAATTATGTAACTTGAGAATATATATACAAAGGGATGTAAAGACGGGAAATAATATTTATTGAGCATCTAATAAGAGATGAGAAAATCCATTGTGATGGATAAGCATATGGGCTTTAACATATATGAACTTGGGTTCAATTAATGTCCCAGACACTAGTTATGTGATCTTGAACAAGTCATTTACCTGCTTTAACCCTCAATTTTCTCATCTGTCTGCAGAATGAGGGTAGTAAATAAATTGCCTGCATTATAGGATTGTTATAAGGATATTTGAGATGTCATGTAAAATATTTAACGTAGCGTCTGACACAGACACAGTTGCTCGAAAGGTTGTTTGCTGTTACTACTGTTGTAATTATAATTTTATCTAAATTCTGTTATTTAGTTCCAGTAAGGATATTAGCTTCAGTTTCACCAGTGAGGAAACTGAGATTACAGGAGGTTTCACCACTTGATAGAGACCTCTATCTGTCTAACCCCAAAGTCTGTCCTCTTTTTGTTTTGCCTTTTCATCCTTTTGGAATGGTGTTTATGTGTAATAACTCTTATGGTCCTCTCAAACTCTCTACTACATGTAGGACAGTGTCATTATCTTCATTTTTCAGGTGAAGCAACAGGTTCCAGGAGTGTCTTGTGCAAGACCATTGATCTTTTTTCCTTCTCAATATGAGAATCTCTTTTCTATTAAATAATCCAATATAGATGTGACAACAATGCAAAATGTGATCCTGGGCTGGGATCAGTTGGTCAATGGATCTATCTATCTGTCTGTTGCTATAAAGGACATTAGTGAGATAATTACTGAAATTTGAATAAGGTCTGTAGATCAGGTAATAGTACTGTATCAGTGTTAATTTCCTGATTTTGATAATTGTGCTGTGGTTATATAAGAAAATATTCTTGTTTTCAAGAAATTCGGGAATAAGGGGACGTTATGTCTGCAAATTATTTTCAAATGGTTCAAGAAAAAACCCAACATGTATACATATATGGGGGAGAATGATAACAGAAACTTGATAAAATGTTTTATTATTTGTGAGATCTGGGTAGAAAGATATAAGGGAATTCTTTGTATTGTTTAGGCAGCTTTTCTGTAAGTCCAAAACTGTTTCAAACTGAAGAATTAAGAAATAAAAGTAACATATGCTTGTTATAAAAAATTAAAGCAGTATGACAATGTATAACAGTAAAAGAGCTTAGTCCTCCTGCTCTGGAATGAGCACTGTTGTATAATTTATCAGTATTGTTTCTTCTTTGATCCAGGTAAACAAACCATATGTATTTCTTTCTCAACAAAACTAGAATTCTATTTTACACAAAAGTTTCTTGGTTTTTCTCCTCACTTAATCTTGTGTCCATTTCTTTACATAGAAATTTACTTTATTTATTTATTTATTAGCAGCAACATGTAGAATTCACTCTGTTCTCTGCGGTCTCCCAGTTCCCATTTCTGTGCTCTTTCAACAGTGCCCTGCAGCCTATTAGTTTCCTGTTCTCAGGTTTCTTTCCTATGAAATGGTAATAACTACCGTACCTGTGTCATAGCTGTAAAGATAAAATGAGGTAATTAATATGAAAGCTTTTGAAAAAGTTACACAAGTACAATATAAATGTAAGATGTGATTAGGTAGATGATTATTACTGTTGAAGATATGAAGCATAATACTTGATTCGTTTATGAAATAAATTTCTAATGTTTATACAATGTTAACACAATTTTTTAGGGCCTGTGGGTTGTCTTCTTTCTCCTAATGTCTTCTTCACCCCTTTGAATCCCAAACACCACAGAATGCATACTATTGAAAATGTTTTTGAAGCAGAAATTCTAAAACTTTAAACCCTGCAGTTGCATTAGGTTACAGAACCTGTCCTTGATATCTTTTTTTTTTATTTATTTTTTTATTTTTTTGGGGGTACACCAGGTTCAATCATCTGTTTTTATACACATATCCCCGTATTCCCTCCCTTCCTTGACTCCCCCCTTGATATCTTAATAATCATATAGTACTTTAGAAAAATACTATAGAACATGATTCTTTTTTTTTATACTTTTTAAAGCTCTTTATTGGAATATAATTGCTTTACACTGTTGTGCCAGTTTTTCCTGTATGACAAAGTGAGTTAGCTGTATTTATACATATATCCCCATATCCCCTCCCTCCTGAGACTCTCTCCCACCCTCCCTATACCAGCCCTCTAAGTCATCACCCATCATCGAGTTGTAGAACACAATTCTTAAAAGCTTTTTTTTTAGTGATTTCCATTCTAGGGTTTTTTTTTTTTTCTTTTTAAATTGGGCATATTTCACACTGTTAGATTTGTCATTCCAGTGGCAGTGTACATATATATGCATAAGTATGTGTTTGCGTGTGTGCACGCGCACGTGTGTGAGTGATTAGAAGGCTTTTCTTTGCCGTCTACAGGAGGCCCAGAATAGAAAAGAAAAATACAAGACATCTTAGGTCTTCTGAGGTTGCTCCCCTTTTCTGGATTTTACACAAGGATGTGGTTGTAGAACGTAGCGGTGGTTCTAGTCTTGAGGCTCATGTACAACTTTCTGTAGACCACCATTCCTCAAATTTTTTGTCTTAGGACCTCTTTACACTCTTAAAAGTGTTTGAGAATCCCAAAGAGCTTTGGTTTGTATGGGTTATTATCTAAAAATTTTACTGGATTAGAAATTAAGACAAAATTTTTAAATAATTACTAGTTCATATAAAAATAACAATAGTAAATCCATGAGAAGAGTGGTGTGGTTTTACATTTTTGCAGATTTCTTCAACGTTAGGCTTAATAAAAGATACTTTGAGGACCACCATGGTAGTCAGAGCCAGTGGCAGGTAGGCTAAATGGAGTTATAGGCTGGCATCCACAGCAAGGCTGATTAAATTCTTTTCTTCCTGGCGGAAAAATAGTGAGAAGAGATTTGGAGCAGGTGCATGGTAATCCTTCAGGCAGAAGCTTCTTTGTTATCTTTGTTGATGTTGCTTTGTTCAGACACCCTTCCTAGTCACCTGTGCATCATCTCTCCCTCTGCCTTCATTGTGTGTGCTTTGATAAAAGCCCTACTGTTAGTGCTAAACATTCTTGTGCAGGGCAGGCCATTCATTCAACAAATATTTATTAAGTTTCTCTGGTGTGCACAGTTCTATGCTGGGCATTGAGAATAAATCAGGGAACAAAATCGGCAGGTCCTTTGTTCTTGTGACCTTTACATTTAAACAATTAGTTATACAAAATGTTATTTAATTATAATATGATTCTTATGGTACAGGGTGCTATATGAGCATATAATGGGGTGACAGTCTTTACTGGGGTCAGGAATGCCTTTTTTGAAGAAATGATGTTCATGCTGCATGCTGAAGGAGAAGTAGTAATGGAAGTGCTTCATTTGGTTTAAGTTGTATTTAGATAAGGATCTTGTCTGTGACTCAGAAAGGAATGTAGAAAAATTAACCTTGAACAGTTTAAATGTTCCCAATTGAGGGATGGACAGCTAACAGTTTGGAGATAAGTACTGATTATCTGAGTAGATCATTGTCTTCTTTCTGAGAAATTGTGGAATTCAGTGGAAGTTCTATGACTCTGAGAAGTTTATACAATAGACCAGTACTTCTCAAATTTTAATGTGTGCACAAAGGGTCTTGGGATCTGGTTAGAACACAGGCTTAGATTAAATAGGCCTGGGGTGGGCCCTGAAATACTGCTTTCCTAAAAAGCTCATACGTGATGCTGATGCTGCTGGTCCGTGGACCACACTTTGAGTATCAAGACTATAATTACATACAACAAGAGTTTAGCAGGATACCAGCTGGACAAGAGGCTGGGAGAATATTCTAGAGGTAATGTCCAGTAGGGAGAAGTATTTGATAAGAGTAGAAGACAAAGCAGTTCGATTCAAGAAGTATCATGCTACATACTGAAACGTAAAAGGGATTCACAGTTGCTGTTGTGGAGAGGACAGGAAGCTTGGCATTGCAACGCATGACTACTAGCACAGCCAGTGAAATATTCCACAGACTCATTTCTGTGGTGAGGGCCAAGTGAACTAAATGGCCATTAGTCTGCCTAGGGAAAAGGTCAGGTACTGAGGATTGATGACCACCCTGTGGTAATTATGTGGGCTCCAGAAAATGATCTACATGACAAGCAGCTAGAGATACTAGAGAGAAGGTGCACTTTACTTGGAAAAAGAAGAATGTTCAATATTACTTCTCATTAATCATAGGTGATTAATTCATAAATGGAGGGTATTGCTAAATAGATTAAATTTTAAAAAATGGTTGTAAATAGCAAGGGTAGGAATAGAATGGAGAAAAAAAGAATCTTATGGTTAATATCCACTATGAAAGAATCACCACCATTAAGCCTAATATTTGCATGTCTCTTCTGTATTTCACTGGCATCTAGAGTAGAAGCTAATCAGACCATCCAAAGATATTATTGGTCTGCCCTTGTTTCAATATATTATTATGGAAAGTATCTTTTTGTTGCAATTATGCTTTAAATTTTTGTTCAAGATATTTTATAGAAATTAGTAAATTTATTTGAATCAGAGAAAGTAACAGCAAGTTAGCCATGTCATATTATGAACTGTATGTATAAAAATATTTTATATTTAATCATATTTTTGAGGGGGTTTAAAAGAAATATTTTGGAATGTTATAATCATGGTTTAAAACCCTGTCTAAAATTCTCTCCCTGTTTAGTATGTCATCTCTTTGAATTTGGCAAAATATTATGTCCTTCAGAATATGGAAGGAAAGGAATTAGGTTTTCTACACTGATGAGCAGTCATTTTAGATTACTTGTCTTTTAACTTTTGTACATGTACCTATAGAAGGATAATAGGCATAATTTACTGATATAGAAGGCTCTGAATACTGAATCAGGCAACTGTCTTAAACTTTCTAAAACTCTGTTAGAGTGAAGTGAATCTATGAAGTTTAAAAGTAGTCCTAGAGTAAAATCAGCTGTTAATTAAGATTGCCTCTTGATTTTAGAGGCAGGCCCACCTAGAAGGCGAGCCTGAGGAAAGCTGAGGGTAATAACACGTTTGTGAAAGGTCAAGTTTCCTTAGATATCCATACTTCTAAACTGTGACTCTGTGAGAACTAGGTGTCAGGGGACATCAGAGGTATGAAAGCAGTTGTTTGAAAAGAAGTGAAATATATAAAAAGCAACCCCCTGGAAGTTATAAAATTGCAAATGACTAGTCACTGTAACAGAGATGATCATTTTTGTAATGCCCTAGGTTTACATGATGGAGTTATTAAAAAGTATTCAAAAGGTTGCCATTCTTAGGATAATGCTATCTAAACAGTGAAATGGTATGTTGCCAGCTAGGCTAGGATGCTGCCACGCTTGGGAGTGTTTGGGGCAGAGAGCAGTTGGTAGAACTCTGTCTTCTCCGCTTGGAGAATAGTGACTAGACATGGTGAGGTACCCACCACGTCTTATTCAGCTACATTCCAGACACAGCCTCATGGGAAAAAGGATTCACCGAGAAGTAAATACGTTTCCATGCCATTTCTTAAATGCCTTAGGACTATAGATAAAAGGCTATTATTTCTTCCTTAAAACCTAGAAACTATTCTAGAAACAAGGAAAAAACCTTTAGTTTTAAAGCCAAGCTTGGAAATCTAGTTTCAAACTAGATTTGTGCTCCCAGATGCCTGCGTGATTCAGTTGTTCCTTCTAACAAACTATGCCTTGCTCTTCACTGGATCTTAATGAGTGAGGATGAGAGCTCCGTCCTCATCTGGCTAACGTGACTCTAGTGAAATGAAACTAAAAGGTGGGACTTAGGATTCAAGCCTGTGTTCTGGTTTGCCTTGGGTTCCTTGATTCTACAGCAAACTTCTTAATCAAAACTCATCATGCCCAAAGAAGTTCTACCAAGAATTAGTATTAGAAACTGACCCTAGTTGCAAATTATGTATCATCATGAGACTATAACATTGAGTCATATGTGTCTGTTCTTGACATCTTCTACCTGGGTGGCTTTATAAGGCATAGAAAGAATCCTCAGTGCTGCATCCTGCTTTTGTTAATTTTACCCCCAAGAATATGTCTTTCTGTACCTTATTTTAACATATTTCAAAATTATTTATTAAAGTCTTGATTTTGTTGTTTATGGTGTATATTCAGACAGCTAATTTAATCACAGCAATACTGGAGTATTTGTATTGCAAAACACCATGCAAGGCTGTAGCGCATGCCAAAGTGAATTTTAGGTACTTCCAATCTGTATATCTTAGAAAACCTTTAAAAAAAAATACCTAAATTTAACCTGCTCCAGAATTGACCAGATTAAAGACCTAGAGTCTGAAAGCTTCTATTATCTATGATACAACTAATGAATTGGAAGAATGGGCTTTTAGATTATATGAAAAGTATTTTTTTTAATCCAGGTCCTTACCTTGCTTTGAGATATTACAGTGGTTAGATATGTGTTCTGATTGGCTTATCAAAGTGTGTTTGTATTTAACATAAGTCCACAGGGAAGTGGAAGCACGCATTAACATCTCAGCTAGAGCAAGGCCGGGATCCTTCAGGATTCTTTTCTTTAATGTACATTTTGGTACCCTCACAGCCCTTAGAAGTGATTGGCATCTGCTCCCTAAGTTCATTTCTATCTATTTTGGGAAATTGTTGAGTTTTTGTTTGGTTAATACAGGTGAATACTGTAGAGAGAGGCAAGAGGAAAAGGGGCGGGGGGGCTGAGGAGGGGAGACAGAATTCTTCAATATGCAGGGATGTGCATCAAGAATTTCAAAGACACTTCAACAGATGTAGAGGGGTGGGGAAACAGCAAATTTGAAACCGCTCAACCATGACATTCTTCTAATGAAGAACAGCTTGAAAGCTGTAATTTTGAGAGTGTTGCAGTATTTTGAAGTCAGACACTTAGCACATTTTAAAATAGTGGTGAAATTTAAATGGGCCTTTTCCATCTTAAATGGAATTAAGTATTTTGGGTTGTCATCTTATTTTGATAGTTGTGGGTCTCAGAATGAACACCAGAGTTTTTAAAATTTAAATGGGCTATGACAGCATCTCTTTTTGTCCTTTATCTCCATTGTTTTCATAGATAGGAAGATATTTTTTTCTCTTTTAAATAAAGCAGTGCATTTTCTTTTTCTAGTTCTTCACAAATGACCTTGGATTCTTTATTTTTATATTTTGCAGTACATTTTTATACCTGAAATTCCTGGTAGTGTGGGCTCTTGTCCTCCTGGCAGATTTTGTCCTGGAGTTCAGATTTGAATACCTGTGGCCATTTTGGCTTTTCATCAGAAGCGTCTATGATTCCTTCAGATACCAAGGACTGGTATGTTTATTAATATATTTTTTTCAAGTATAAAAGATTTAATTACCCTTCTAAGAAAGTCTTCAATAACTGATAGTGAAACTGTTTAAAGAATATTTTATTAGCAATAGTTAGGTGACTGTATTTAGCTAATAGGGTCTATGGACTGAAACTAGCCTTTAAGGCTGTTTTGTCTAAATCTACTGATCAAATTATTATACTCCCTCCTCCTCTACGTTCCAGTGAAAAGAAGGGGAGGGAGGGAGGGAGGATTTCAGGAGGGAGACAGAGTAATGAAGGGAGCAGTAATTGCCCAGTCCAACTCTGAAGTACCTCTGGAGCCCTGTCACTGGCTTAGTGATTAGTTTAGAGTTAGAGCAGTGGTTCTCAAGCTTTTTGGGCTCAAGACCCTTTAGACTCTTAACAACTGTTGAGGGCTCCAGAAAGCTTTATTTACATGGGTTGCATCTATCCGTATTTACTATATTAGAAATTAAAACTGGAAAAATGTTTAATATTTATTTCATTTAAATAAAAATAAAAATTTTAAATTTTTATTTAAAATAAAATTGAAATTTAAAATAAAAATTTAATACTTAATTCACTTAAAAATAGCAATAATAAACCCATTACATGTTAATACACATTACATTTTGAAATGAAAAATAAGTATATTTTCCAAAACAAAAAAAAATAGAAGATTGACTACATTTTTAAAAATCTAATGTCTGGCTTAATAGAAGATAGCTGGATTTTCATATCTGCATGTGAACTCAGTTGATTATAATATCACATGTTGTGTAACTTCTAGAATACACCGCTGTACTCCTGAGTAAATGAGTGTGAAAGAGGCAGATAATGCCTTAGTATTATTATGAAGTCATTTTCTCTGGAAGACTCCCTGAAAGGATCTCAGAGATCCCTGGGGATCCCCAGACCATGTTTTGATGACTGCTGGAGTAGAGCAAGGGCACAGGCCTGGGCTTGCTCCCTTGGTTGACCTGTAGTTCCGTTGCGTTCCAGAGCCACATCTTAAAAATGTGACTCTTCTACAGAGGCCTGGTGCTCTGGTCAGAGCAAATCCATGCCTTGAAAAGATGGTTGCGAGCTCACGTCCTGTTAGTAATAGATAATAATGTGTCCAGAGGAAGCTGCATTGCTAAAATTATGAACATTAGCATAATTCTAACCACGGTTGTGTTTCATCTGTGTTCCAGAAGCCTATCCTTTAAGAATGAGGCTCTTTAGTTATGTTTTGTGAGAAGAGAGGAGCCTTTTCTGTGTTAAAATTCTGTTTCTTTTAGGGAACCCACCTGTGGAGTCCAAATAAACTCACTGTGAATCAACCTGAATTTGTTCTGGTCCAGTTCGTCATGATTTAAGGCCATAAATAGGATTACTCTTTAATGCTAAATTAACCACTACTTTTTATATGGGTGATTTTAAATATTTTAAATTTCCTGCTGTAACTTGCTCTATAGTTATTGCATAGCAGTTTCAGAAATTTTGTACAATGTGCTTTTAATGATCTGTTCGAAATTAACAAATTCTAAGATGTGTTTTTTGTTTTGTTTTTCCCTTTAGGCCTTCTCAGTATTTTTTGTTTGTGTAGCATTCACATCAAATATAATATGTCTGCTGTTCATCCCCATACAATGGCTTTTTTTTGCTGCTAGTACATATGTGTGGGTTCAGTATGTATGGCACACAGGTAAGTCCTAATGGTTTCTTAGATGGATAGAAATCCTAGATTCAAACTCTTTTAATGTGCTGATTTCCTTGAATAAATTAGAGTTGAATTTAATGTGGGTATTTTAAAGACCCTTTTTATAATAGATTATAATATACCTTTAAAATATATTTTCTTTTTTTATTATTGAATCAGAAGTTTAAGCCTTTATGATTTGATATTTCGATTGTAGGCATTTCAGTTACCGACTCTCACTATGAAAATATCCATTTTTTTTTTAAGTTGAAGCAGTTTTTATTTAGGTGGACTTGAAGACAGCCATGTGCCAAATAGGAAAAATGTTCCCGCAGCTTCAGCATTGACAGGAATGTCAGAAGTCATTTAGTTGAGCCTTATTTGGTATAAGAATCCCCAAAGCATCCCTGGCACATGGTGGTTTAATCTCTGATTGAAAATTTGCAGTGACAAGGAACTTAACTGTTGTTGTTTTGGAGCAGCTGGAATAGAAGATTCTTCCCCATAGTGAGCCAGAATTTTCCTCCTTATACTTTTGACCCAGCATGTCTTGACTGTCTTGGGGCTCACTGATCACTTAGAAGATATAAAGGGCTTTCCCCAGAAAAATATATAGGAATATACAGAATTTTTTTTTTTTTTAATTTCATGGGGCTTACAGACCATCCCTCTAGTCCATCCATTGGACTTCTACATTAGAGCTACACTGAATGAATGTAATCTTCCATCCGTGTTAGCATTTCTTTAGAAACTTAAAGAAACTGTCATATCCTCTTGTCTTCTTTTCTGCAGAGAAAGCATCTCTGATTTCATCAGCTTTTCCTTGTATATGATTTTAAGCACTTTCACCATTCTGATCTCCCTAGTTCTTAGTGGCTCTCGAAACCAAAATGTGCTATTTCAGATATGTTCTGACTTGAGTGGAGCCACACAGTCACCCCCATTCTTCTTAGAGCTATTTTTTTGCTATTACAAACTAAGATGAGATGAGATGTTTTGATAGCTCCAGTCCACTACGAAGCCTGCACACGGGACACATGGATGTGAGGATTGGCTCTCAGATTGTCACACTTTTCTGCAAAGCTGCATGAAACTTGGTTCCTAGGTCCAGCTGCAACCTGTAGCATTTTGACCACTGATGGAGTGCCAGCTAGTAAAAGCTCTCTGGAGCAGCGTTCATTCTCTTCTCTGAATGCTAGAAGGATGATGTTTTCCCATGTTAGAAGACACAGTTCAGCTCTGTTATTTAAATTATCTGCTGTGAGTGTGGTTTTCTCCATCTTCAGCACTCTCTCATGTCTGCCTGAATTTATAAGCCAGCACGCTGGTTCCTTAGTCTGCTTCCCTCTAGTTAAAGTGATTTTTCTATATACCAGTTTTTACTTGTCCTGGGCTTCAGTTTCGAGTGAGTTGCCCTTTATACTTGTCATTCTGTCATTCTCTCTAGGTCTCAGCTTCTTCTCTGTCATATGAAGGTGGAGTAATATAGATAATGTTTCAGGGAGCCTTCCAGCTCAGATAATCTGTGACTCTGATGAACTATAATGATTCCCTAAATTACTTTAATAATGTCTTACTAGTTGAGAAAAAACTACTTATATAACTATTAATAGAACCTATTAGAGTTGAGTAGGTGACCCACAGGGCAGCAATGAAGCTAATGTTATAAATGATATTGGCCTCTTTAGCACTAGCCTCAGAAATGCATGTTGGAATACCTAAGTTATGAAGTATGTTTTAATTTGGAATGATTAGTGAACAAACAAACTGTGTTCTTATTAGGCCCAATAAATATGAGTGTAATTTTTGTAGCTTGGGATTAATTTCTCTTTCAGTTGTTAAAATTTAAAATTTTTTCTTAAGAATATTAGGAATGGTTGGGCTTCCTAGGTGGCACAGTGGTTAAGAATCCGCCTGCCAATGCAGGGAACATGGGTTTGATCCCTGCTCCAGGAAGATCCCACGTGCTGCGGAGCAACTAAGCCCATGCACCACAACTATTGAGCATGTGCTTTAGAGCCCGTGAGCCACAACTACTGAGCCCATGTGCTGCAACTACTGAAGCCCACGTGCCTGGAGCCTGTGCTCCGCAACAAGAGAGGCCACGGCAATGAGGAGCCTGCGCACCACAATGAAGAGTAGCCCCCACTCACCGCAACTGAAGAAAGCCCATGCACAGCAAAAAAAGAGCCAACACAACCAATAAAATAGATAAATAAATAAATAAACTTATAAAAAAAAAGAATATTAGGAATGGTTGATGAAATTATATATTGCCACAAAAGAATGAAAATATTATATCATTAATTTTTTTCCTTGCTGTTAAGAGGGAGAAAACAGGATATAAAACTGTATGTATGGGATTTCCCTGGTGGTCCAGTGGTTAAGACTCCATGCTTCCACTGCAGGGGGTGTGGGTTCAGTCCCTGGTTGGGGAACTAAGATCCCACATGCTGCAAGGCACAGCCTAAATAAATAAATAAATAACAGAAACTGAAAGAATACTTAAAAAAAAAATTATGTACAGCATGACTATTGTACTAGTTCAAAAATATTTTCAGTGTGGTTT
This sequence comes from Hippopotamus amphibius kiboko, assembly GCF_030028045.1. NCBI lineage: Eukaryota > Metazoa > Chordata > Mammalia > Artiodactyla > Hippopotamidae > Hippopotamus > Hippopotamus amphibius. The sequence goes on from NC_080186.1 coordinate 19,757,837, forward strand.
TATTTATTGGATAGGTGTAGAAATATGGATAATTTGTCCAAATTTTTATGTTTTTTCTGCTTATTTTGTTTATGATAACTTTAGAAATTAACATAGGGAGTACAGAATATAAAATTTTTTTTTTTTTTTACACAATTTTTTTTTTTTTTTTTTTTTTTTTTTGTGGCACACGGGCTTAGTTGCTCCGTGGCATGTGGAATCTTCCCAGGGCAGGGCTCGAACCCGTGTCCCCTGCATTGGCAGGCGGATTCTTTACCACTGCGCCACCTAGGAAGTCCCAGAATATAAATTTTTAAAAGTGCATTTTGAAATGAATTTGAAAATGTGTAATCCTAAGCGTTGCTGTTTGTCTTCCTACATTGTGAAAATACCCTTTTTTGGGTATATTAAATCTTTAAGAATGGTTGAGACCATTAGCTGCCTTCACAGTGCTTCAGGTGTCTTCTTACCTTATGGACTAGGTCTGTGGGGACTTAGGTTCTCCTTAGAAGCAGATTTATTATCTCCTCTGTGAATTTGGACCCAATTTGTATAAACTCTGGGCCTCACTTTACGCTTCCATAAAATGAGGAAGTTGGAATAAGTGATCTTCTTTCTAGTCCCAAGATTCTATCGTTCTTGTATTTCATCCCAGAGAGTCTTAGAAAAAAGCCATTCAGTTCTTCAGGTCACTGAGTCTTCCCTCCAGTTCTCTATTTTGTAACTTACTTGCTTTATACAGTCTCAAAGGAGATCTTTCCAGAATTAGTGGACCTTATGCCTTTGTGGTCCATCTTCATAAAATATCCCATTTTTAGTCATGTCCTGACATAACTGGACGTAGCCTACAAACTTGGATTCTAAAACCCAATGAAAGTTACCCAGTTATTTGAGTCTCATTTATTATATTGCAAGTTGCTTTTTCCTACATTGAAAATTGTTTTTAATTACAAAAGGAATATGAGCTTGTACGTAAGAAAAAAAAATTTTTTTGAGTAGTATGTAAATGTCAGAAACATTCCTTAGTGCTGTAACTCATTCTTACTTAAGAATTTGTTGTTTTTTTACATATCATCTTATGGTAGTACAGGTCTTTATCCTTTTGAAAAGCTGCATCATATTATATAGATTTATCATAATTAAACAGTTCCTATTGATAGGCATTTAAATCTAAATCCTATTTTTTGCTAATGCAAATAATACATTGAATATTCTTATACATTTATCCCAGGGCTCTTTTGTATTTCTGTAGGGTAGATTCCTGGAATTGGAATTTCTGGGTCAAATGTATAAGTATTTTTAATTATACTGCCAAATTGCCTTTTAAGAAAGTTGCTCCTGTTTACATTATTGCTGAGTATGAGAAGGAAGCCTCTCACATATCTTCCCTATACTATTAACCGTCTTTAAAATTTTTGCTTTATCTGATAGGTTAAAGTAATAGAATCTCACTAAAAACTTTTTCATCTCCCTGATTAGAAGTGAAGTTGGCATCTTTTCACATGTTGTTTTAGCCATCTATATTTTTTTCTTTTATGACTTTCAAATTTTTTTCTTCAGTTGCCTTTTTATTGATTTGTAGGAGCTCTTTGTATGCTAGGGCTATGACTTCTTTGTTTTATATATATTATAAATATTTTCTGCCAGAATGCTTGTTTTTGTCTATGATTCCAAGCATCTTTTGTCATATAAAAGCTTTCACTTTGAATCAAATTGCTTTTTAATTAGTTTGAAAGTCTTAAATGAAAGTCACTATAGTTGAACCAGTCTCCCAAACAACCCATGTGTTTTATTAGTTAATGTTTCATTGATGCTTGTCTCTCTGTTGCTTTCCCACAGAAAGAGGAGTGTGTTTGCCCACAGTATCCCTGTGGATACTCTTTGTTTATATTGAAGCAGCAATTAGATTTAAAGATCTCAAAAATTTTCATGTAGACCTTTGTCGTCCATTTGCTGCTCACTGGTGAGTATTATGTGTATTCTCAATCTGTAATCCAGTTCAATGTCTTCAATGTAGAATGGTAAATTCGGTTGTAAATGTTCTCTTAGAGATATTACATGAACCCAGAAGACAACATAACATGGTGTGGTAAAGTGCATGAGCCCTCTAGTCAGGCAGATGAGCATTTGAATCCCAACTCTGCCTCCTGACAGCTTTGCTGCCTTGGACATGTCACCCTCTCTAAGTCTTAGTTCTCTTACCTATATATTGGGAACCTGTCTTGTGGGGTGTCATGGGAAAGATGAAATGAGGTGATATATGTAAATTATTTAACTTAATGCCAAGCACATAGGTGTCTGATACATGTTACCTATTTTTATTGTAATCAGATGATGATTCCAAAAAGTCTTAATGAAATATATGGCTATTTCATGGAGCTTAAGTGAACTTACAATTTCCTTTGCCTGTTTACAAAAGCAAGAGAATATTATTAATAATTTTTTAAGGAATATTATTTTTAACCTTAAACCATGAAACATTTCTTACAATGAGCTTGATTTTTGTTTTTTGCGGAACTTACCACGTAATGTATGTTTCTTTTAAATGTACCAATTTTTGTTAATATTTATGGCAGAAACCAAAATAAATAGGAATCGATAACAAAAAAATAGTTTCCAGTATGTTTAAAGTCTTTTCACAAACAAGTGAATAAACCTGGTCAGTAAAACTTGTAACTTTAAATTTGTGGTGTGATCACATTTAGACTAATTATAATTAAGTTTTAACATTAATGAAGCTTAATATGAGTTTTGACAGTGTTTTCAGAGGCTTTGGAATGATATTAGATAGACTGATGAGTTGAATGAAAATATTTCAACTTTTTATCTCAGAGATTAGAGTTGTAAATACAGCTGGTTTAACTCATTGGTGCAAACCAAATGTTGGTACCGATAACATCAGATACTTAGTTAAGTGATTCTTGAATTTATGTCTGATAGAGTGTTTATGTAACTAATTTTCCAGGAATAGCTGGTGACAGTACCCCTTAAGCAGCAAGAAGATCAGTCACCTGAATTCGACCCTGACTTCTAGTATTAAAAAGCAAATGATTTCTTAACACTTGTAATCTTTACTTATGACCACTCATAGAATCTCTACCCTGTTAGTTCTTAAAAGCATACAGATTTCTAAGTTCTAATCATGCATAAGGCAGTTGAATGTTAATCAAAGACATTAGCCATTGTATCCAGCAGTCTTGTGGTAACTTCTTGAGTTCATTTGAAGAATGCCAGAGTCTGATGGGCAGCCGCTTACGGTCCAGCAGTCCTGCTGTTCACTGGGGGTTTGCCCTATGTACGAGCTGCCTCTGATTTCCACAGCAGACATCAGATTTATTTGCGTGCTTACTGAGTGCTCATCTGAATCATCATCATCTAAAGAATTTATTTCTTAATTTTAGTCATAGGTGTCCTGTGCTTGATGCACGTGTTGTTTGTTTTTAACTTACATACTGGTGGGATTGTCTTCTTTCTAGCATTGGGTACCCTGTGGTGACTTTGGGCTTTGGCTTCAAAAGTTATGTAAGCTACAAAATGCGGTTGAGGAAGCAAAAGGAAGTGCAAAAAGAGAACGAATTTTACATGCAGCTTCTTCAACAAGCCCTCCCCCCAGAGCAACAGATGCTACAGAAGCAAGAAAAAGAGGCTGAGGAAGGTAGGTCTTTACTCTAAAGCTGTTGGCTCAATCAGTTAGTCATTATTTTGTCTGTCAGTATTTTTTTTTTTTTTTTTTTTCGGAAAAGTTTCTAGGGCTTTGGAAAATTACCAATGCCTTCCCTGTTTTCTGGTGTTTCTCTTCAGGGCTGTTGCTTTGTTTGGTCATGAAATACAGAATGTGTGTGGTGTTTTCTACCTAGTGTCGGAAGGCCATGTGCTTTTAATTTTAAATATGTTTATTTTATTTTTATATATTTCACTTTTATAGCTTATTTTCTATTTTAATATTTTATTTGTTATAAATATTTTAAAATATTTATTCTCAGTAACAAAATAGTCTATATAACTGTGCATTTGTAATTGAAACAAGCCAAGAACCAAAGTATAAGCAAAATAGAGATGTAAATATATAGAATTGTTTTATAAGTCAAAACTCTTCTGAATAGAGCAAAGATGGCTAGGTCTCATTTTAAATGGTTTGTATAATGCAACATGGATCCTAGATTGACCTTTTTCTAATACAAGCTCTCTCATGAATATATAACCAATTCAGTAGATGAATTGACAGCAATACCAGTTTTCTTTGGTTTGAGAGGGTCATGTTTTTAGTCAATATATGACAAAATCTTACTCTCTGGTGTGGTGCAAAATTATTTCTTCAAGTAGACTTTGACAAGACATATTCTTTGAAATATGTAGACCTGATACAGAAAATTCTTTGCAAGTGGCCTGGTAGATGATAACAGACTTATTACTTTAGTGATAGGGTCAAGGCAAAGGATAGATGCCCTGTATTCTAACATCACACCTCTTTGTTTCATTTCATCTCTTTCTTTTCAGTAAAGTTACTAAGTCTGTTTAATCTTTTAGAATGTGGCCTTTTAAGAATATGATCGGCCTGTGTCCTGTCATCCCAGTGATAGACAAGTTTGATTTGACTGATAAATGAAGTATGACTTAATTGTAAAATCCTCATATTATTTTCAAGGCCAGAACTTTAATGGCTTGGTGTTTGTAAATGATGGCAATTTTCTAAATGTGCAGCTTCTCAGTTTTCTTTGGATTTGCTTCTTGAAGTTAGCATAATGTGGTGTGGTTATTGCTTCTGAATGAGTTTGCAACTTAATGTAGTGAGTTTCTAACTGTAGATGATGCAGTTGTTGAATCAGTCCACTGTGTTTTTTTACAACTAAATATTCCAGTGTGGGTTTTTTTTTTTGCTTGTTGGTTTGTTTTTGGTATTGTAGCAGCCAAAGGATTACCTGATATGGATTCCTCAATCCTCATACACCACAACGGAGGTATCCCAGCCAACAAAAAACTCTCCACAACTTTGCCAGAGATAGAATACCGAGAAAAAGGGAAAGAAAAAGACAAAGATGCCAAAAAACACAATCTTGGAATAAATAACAACAATATTCTACAACCTGTAGACTCTAAAATACAAGAAATTGAGTATATGGAAAACCATATCAATAGTAAAAGATTAAATAATGATCTTGTGGGAAGTACAGAAAATCTCTTGAAAGAGGACTCATGCACTGCTTCCTCAAAAAACTACAAAAATGCCAGTGGAGTTGTGAACTCCTCACCTCGAAGTCACAGCGCCACAAATGGGAGCATTCCTTCCTCATCTAGTAAAAATGAGAAGAAGCAGAAATGCACTAGCAAGAGCCCAAGCGCACACAAGGACTTAATGGAAAACTGTATTCCTAATAACCAGCTAAGCAAACCAGATGCACTGGTAAGGTAAGTGTGTGTGCTGTGTCCTTACCAACACTTCCCATAAACTTGACTTCGGTCTTGAAAGACACTTCCAAATAGGCCTGAAGGAATTGTTTGTGATCAGATACTGTGACAATTAACCCTGTGGTGTTTGACATCTAATGTTTATCTCACATGGGTTTGTTGGTCACCTGTGCCATGTCCAGAAGTATTGACTCCAGCTCTTTCCAGTGTTCTGAGTGAGTGGTAACAGTGATTACTTTCCACATTTGACAAATGTACATGTAGCTTGATTCTTCTCATGGTTTTGAGAGGTGTATCTTTGGTCCTTGACCTTTTCTGTTTACAATATCCAAAGTTCTTGTGGCATAGACACAAAAGGAAGAGTTTGTGTCCTGTTCACGCAAATCTTTGTCAGACAGATACAGAAATGGGGGGGTGGGGAGTGGAGAAAGTTGTCCTTTACCACCTTGTACTTGTTCTTGATTTTCCCCTTAAAATATGAATTATCCCCCAAATAATTCTGGGAAAGTTAGGTTTGAAAAATAATCTCTTTCTAAAAATTCCATAGGTAAATACAGTTGATCCTTGAACAACACAGGTTTGAACTGCATGGGACCACTTTTCTGTGTTTATTTTTCAGTAGTAAATGCTGCAGTACACGCAGCCCCTGGTTGCTTGAATCTGTGGATGTTTTGGAGGAGCCATGGATATGGAGGGCCAGCTGTAAATTACACTGGGATTAACCCACACGTTGTTCAAGGGTCAGCTGTACAGTGGTAGACTTAGATTTTAATTAGAAATGTATCTTTCCCATCTTTAAAGTATTACCTTGACTGGCTCAGACTTAATTTTGTTGCGTTTTATGTATTTTATAAAGTATACATATATTCCTTTTACTTCATCGCTTTCAATTTGGAAACTGAGGTCTGAACTGGAGCTTTTTTATTTTTTTCTGTTTTTTTATTTTTTAAATTGAAGTATAGTGGATGTACAATGTTGTGTTAGTTTCTGGTGTACAGCAAAGTGATATAGTTCTTTTTCATATTCTTATCCGTTATGGTTATTACAGGATATTGAATATAGTCCCCTGTGCTGTGCAGTAGGACCTTGTTGTTTGTCTGTTTTCTGTATAGTAGTTTGTATCTGCTAATCCCAAACTCTTAATTTATCCCTCCCCCACCCCCTTTCCCCTTTGGTAACGGTAAATTTGGTTTCTATATCTCTGTGTCTCTTTCTGTTTTGTAATTAAGTTCATTTGTATCATATTTTAGATTCCACATATAGGTGATATCATATGGTATTTGTCTTTCTCTGTCTGACTTATTTCACTTAGTATAATAATCTCTAGGTCTATCATATTGCTGTAAATGGCATTATTTCATAGAGCTTTTTAAAAATATATAACTCAGGAGGGCAATTGTAACTCCGTCCCTCCACTAATTTATCTTATGTTCCTCTTCCTTTGGCTTGCTTCAGAGCAATTTATGAGGGAAGGTTTCTAGTGTTTTAAATTATGAATTAGATTATTAATTTGTCTTAGTTTTCTGATTGGCAGCCAGATGAAGGGAAATATATGTGAGTTCTACTGCTGAAGGCTCTAGAGGTTTCATAGCCCTCAGCCACTTGTGGAAGCATACCATGCTGTTGCTGATGCCAGGCTGGCATCCACATCTGTTTGTTTTGACATTCTGCCCCATCATATCCTTCAGAGAAAACACTCGGCAGAGAACTGTCTTCCATTTGCCCATGGGAAAAAAACCAGTCGACCTCCTATGTTAAAGGGAATATCCCACAAATTTACCATATGCTATAAATGAAACATCTGCCACCAGCTTTTTAACACCTGCTCCCACATACTATTGATAATAACAGTCAAGTCAAAACAATTTTCCTTTGCTGGCTGTTGTAGAGAGAGAGCAGTCAAGGCTCAGTCTTGTGATACCATCTCACTTAGGACCCACTTGTCATGTTGGTTGGCTCTACTACCTGATCTGCCTTTAGTAAAGAATTTCAAGGACCCAGATGGCCCATTTTCCAGTTGTGGGTCCAGTGCTCCTGTGCCTGCTCTTGGGCCACCTATTCCTGTGGTCACTAATGTGTACTCTGATGTGCCTTGATCTGAAGGGCCCCATAATATTACTCTGCTTTAGGGAATGCCTGCTGTCAAATACGTAAGTATAAAATATTATATTTAAATAGTTTTATAAGCTTCCATAGAATTATCTTCAACTTTTAATGTAATATTATAAAAAATAAAGAGGTGATATAAATATCCAACAATAGGGGAGAAATTTCAATAATTATAGTCTATCTATTTGATGGATTTTTAATACATTACAAAATCATATTTTTGAGCCATATTAAATAATATAGGGACATGCTTATGACATAATATTTCACGAAGAAAGTAGAAAGCAATCTTACTAGAAACATTTTGTTTCTAGTAGTTCTAAATGAACTTTTTTGCCAACCCAGTATATCTATCCTAGCAAATTATCACACTATTCCTTGCCTTTCTTGACTGTCTCCTGTTTCTTCTTCCTTGACTTCATGTATGTTTTGATGAATATTAATAAGACTGTAATGAATCCAAACCTGGCATGTTTGAGCTGTTAGCCAGAGAGTGGATTTGTTATCTTCATATGCAAGGGGCTGGGCTCGGTGGTCTCAAAGTCTCCTTCTGATGCAAACATACATGGGCTGACAGTAGTACGTGAGTCCTTCATTCCTGCAGGTACACCCAGGGCTATGTATAGGTCCAGGCTGGCTATAGAGATAAGACTGATTATCCCTTTTATAAATTTTGTTTTAAATCATTTGAAAACCAGTATTGTATTATTAGTAGTAAATTAATTGCAACACATTCTGCATAGCTATATCTGTCTCAATATCATGGTTGAAAACTGCTATATTTGAAGAACCAATTCATTGATTTTGCGGGGCGGCGGGGGGAAGTCCACTTTCAAAGAGGACTCTTGGAGATCAATGTGGCTGTCAAAGTAAGGTTTGGTGGTTGTTCCCTGTGAAGGAGCGAGCAGTGCTTCCAGTCTTTTCACCATCTCTCCAATCTCCAGGGATGTTCTCTAGTGTGCTGTATACCACAGGCTGGTAGACGACTGCACATAGGCCAAAGCTGGCCCACCGCCTGTTTTGGTAAAAAAGTTTTATTGGAACATAGCCACACTCATTCATTTACATAGTGTCTGTGGCTGCTTTATGGTGGCAGAGTTGAGGAGCTGTGATAGAAACTCTATGGCCTACAAAGCCAAAGATGTTTACTCCTAGCCCATAACAGAAAAAGTATGCTGATAGGTCCACTAAGGTGGGGGAAGGTGGAGAACTTGGCAGTAAGCCGTGCCTTTAGGCTCCTTCCTAGGAAAAGTTTGGGAACTTGCTAAAGCCACTCCAAAATTCTCTTTTGTATTTATTTGTTTGTTTGTTTGTTTTTATTGGCTGTGTTGGGTCTTCGTTGCTGCACATGGGTTTTCTCTAGTTGCGGCGAGCAGGGGCACCTCTTCATTGTGGTGCGCGGGCTTCTCATTGCGGTGGTCTCTCTTGCTGCAGAGCATGGGCTTTAGTAGTTGCGGCACATGGGCTCAATAGTTGTGGCTCATGAGCTCTAGCGCACAGGCTCAATAGTTGTGGTGCACGGGCTTAGTTGCTCCGCGGCATGTGGTATGTTCCCGGGGCAGGGATCGAACACGTGTCCCCTGCATTGGCAGGTAGATTCTTACCCACTGCGCCACCTAGGAAGTCCCCAAAATTTTCTTTTGGTTTGAGAAATACATATCTTACAAAATGACCCAATTTCTGCCAGCGTCATTTCTGAATTCTTTACCCAAGTTATTTAGAAACAGACTTATAATGTTGGTAGTCAAAAATATTTTTAATTCTGACATGGAAAAAAATTCTAGACATAAACAAAAAAGCAATTTTTTAACTGTATGTGCTGGGTGAGAAAGGAATCCTGTAAATTAGAATGAGACTTGCTTAATTTTTTTCTTCAGTGGTCAATTTGAAAATATTTTAAGTGCAAAACAATTATAGAAAATTTAGGTGGAAAAAAGGAAATGTATGATAAATCACTGTTAAATTTTTGTTGTATTTTCATTAGCTAAACTTATATAGTTGTGGCCATAGTGTTTGTGTAGTTTTTTTTTTTTATTAATTTTTATTGGAGTATGGTTACTTTACAATGTTGTGTTAGTTTGTGCTGTATATAACAGTGAATCACGTGTACGTATACATATATCCCCTCTTTTCTAGATTTCCTTCCCATTTAGGTCATCACAGAGCATTGAGTAGAGTTCCCTGTGCTATACAATAGGTTCTCATTGGTTATCTTTTTTATGATAGTAGTGTATATATGTCAATCCCAATCTCCCAATTCATCCCATCCCCTTCTTCCCCCCTTGGTATCCATAAGTTTGTTCTCTATGTTTGTGTAGTTTTTGTGTCCTGCTTTTTTCACCTAAATTATATTGAAATCATTTTCCCAACCTAGCCTAGCCCAGGCTTTCACTTGATATGGAATATTCCATGGCAGGTCTGTGAGATCATTCAGTGGTCATTCTAAGATCTGGCAGGTCAGGGTGCGACACCTGAGCTGCTTTCCTGTAGTTTCAGGGCCTGCAAGCAGAAGAGCCAATACTTGTTTGTACTTGGCACAATGCCCCCTCTCAAACACAGCCCAGGATTGTGGGGTTTCTTGTTGGGGGTTGTTACTTGTTGCAGTTTCCTGGTTAAGGGAGAGAATTTAAAACTGAGTACAAAATGTAAAGTGATCCATATTCTGTAGAAATATTGAAGCAAAAGTCTCTTCTTGATTTATTTACATCCCGCTTTTTCTTTGTTTTTTGTGTTCAAGACAAAAGATTAATCTTTATTGTTGTTAGAGCTTATTCTTAATAAGGTATCGATTCCTTAATGTAGTTGGTGTGAAGAGTCATAAAGGAAAAGTCTCCATAGTTTGCCTAGTAGAGATGCATTTTACAAAACTGAGTAGAATTTAGAATTACGTTTTATTTGGAACAGCAAGAGTTCTAAGAGACGTTTAGACCAGCCTCTCCAGCCCTGCCTTTTATCAGCAAAGTAAACAAGGCCTAGAAGATTAAATGGCTTGTCCAGGTAACCCAGCTAGAGTGGCAGTTACCAGGACCAGAACTGAGATTTCTTGACTTCTGCCTTGGCTGTTACATCATGCTGCTTAAAAAAAGTTTCATCAACCGGCTTTATTTTTCTGTTTTTTAAAAAAAAATTGTGTTTTTGTGCTTTTGTTTGTTTCAAATGCACATACAGCTAAAGTTGATTACAAGGATTGGCACCAGAGCTAAATTTTATGCTCTCATGGCTAAAATCTATAGAAGAAATGCTTAGAACTTCAGAATTGGTTTTAATTTTACATTCTTCTAGAGAGATGCTGTTTTAAGTGTTTTTAAAATTCTTGCTCTTGCCAAAGACACGGGGGTGTACTTATTTCTGAACAGAAGGGGGCCATCCACTTATACCCTTGAAAGCTTACGGGGTATCTGAGAAGTCAACTCTAGTTAGGGCTAACGTGGGAGTTGGTCTGGTTCAGATACCCTAGAGCTACCCAGCAGGAAATTTGCCCTTTAGAATTAAATCTGGGGTAGGCCTAGCTTGACAGCAGCAGACCTAACAGCCTCAAATTTGGGAGGTAACCATCAGCTTACCCTGAGGAAAGGCCACCAGTGACTGCTTGGAAGGCCAGAGGTCCTGGGGTGTGGGCATGGCCATGGCAGTAACTTCTAAGGGTGGGAGTGGGGGTGGTTTTCTTCAGGGGAAAGTGGAAATCTGGGGTATGTTATAATATATTGAATAGTCACTCTTTTTTTTCTAATTCATTTGGTTATTTTAGGCCCACCAAAATGTTATGACTTATAACTTAGTTTGTTCATACAGTTCTGCTTATTTGGAGACTTGAGAGCCTTGGGGGGAAAGGAGAAAATGGGTATCAGGATTTTTCCAGTAATCACTAAGCAAGAGTGGTAGCCCTGCCTCAGAGGGGAGGGAAGGAGAGAGGAGGAATAGAGAAGCACTTTAAGAAATTTTAACTCATTCACTTACACTGAGGAGTTGTTTAACTTACACTCATGCCCAGGAACTAACTTATATTAGCAGATCTGGGTCTTAGGGAAATATTTGGGGAGCATATAGATTAATGGCCACATACTTTATAAATAGGCCTTATAGTGTTCTGATCCATCAGTGAGTATATTGATTAGCATTGTGTTTTAGTAGGCTGTGATACGAGTATTTGAGACTCATCTAGTTTAAGCTGGTGCGTGAGCAAAATGTCATTGGTCTTTATTTCACTTTTTAGCCTATATAAACCTTGTGTTTTATATTTTATGATTTTGTGTTTTTCTTAAGGGGGACAAAGATAGCAAAAGCTAACAACAGCCAGCTTTTTTTTTTGATGGGACTTGCTGGTGGCACAGATTGCTCAGATGGTTTGACTAGCAGTTCTCAGTCTTTGTACTTCTGAGTTTAATCTTGTCTCCAGGTGCCAGCATTTGAGATTGTCATGTAACCTCTGCATTATAAAAGGTTCCTTAGTGTGGTCTTGCTGGTTGGGAATAAACAACAGACAGTTTACACTACTTTCTATTTTTCATTTCCTTGCATTTTAAGATGTCTACATACAGTTGAAAGTTATATATCCATTGAAAGGTAAGGGCCATATTTTTAGATACTGATTTTTAATAATCAGTGGATTCAGTATGATTTTGGTGTGAATAGCTGTGAAAAAGAGCAAAGTAAAGAGAGAATCCAAGAAGCCCCTGTTTTGTCATCTTAGAGATTGTAGGCACAAAGCGAGGATAGAATCCAAAGTTGAGACGTGACTATGGGAAAGAAACAAGACAGAGCAGTCAATTCCAGAGGAAGAGCCCATGAGCATTCCCTGGGACAGGTACTCCAGGAGGAGGTGGCCTTTTATGGACCTTTCCAGCCCTCTCCCAAGTCCCTAAAGAGTCCTACGTGGGGAATCACAGTAGTTTAAGTGGGGAAGGTTACAAAGGATTCTCTTGAAAGGTGGAAACCCATCTTAAAAGAAGGTACTGGAAAGACCTCAAGATTTATTGTTAAAGGGGTGGAAGTAGCAAAACAGATCATATAGTATGAACCCATTACAAAATATGGGTAGGTATCATTCTTACATACACAGAAAATTATTTGAAAAAGTATATACTAAGCAGTCAATTGTAGTTGATTTTAGGGGATGTTTACTTTCTACATTGCCTAATTCTACATACTTTGAATTTTTACATAGGCTTATTGTGCCCATAATAGAATGTAAGCTTAACAAGGGCAGGGACCTCCTTTTCTCTGTCTGCCGTAGTACACAGTGATTGGCACAGGGTAGATGCTCAGTAAATACTTGTTGAATGAATATAACCTTTGTGCAGGGAAACTAGTAGATGGGGGCAGGGGGAGGAAAGGTAGGCCTTAGTAACTGCAGTGCAGTGCAGTGTAGTGCAACTCAAAGCCTTTTGAAGTTGGAAAACCTAAATATTACATTAGGCCAGGCCAAGGACCTGCCATCCAGCGTCAAACTATGTTGTTCTTGAGTAAGTTGTTACTGATTTTATTTCTAAAAAATAGAAAGACTTTCCCACTTTAAGCCCCTTTCCTTGGATTTCTCAGGAAGCTTTTAAAATGTAGTACTCTGTCAGGACTTTTTTCCAGGGCTGTGCAGGAGGTTGAAGAATTTCTGGAAGTTACAAGGGCAATGGCAGAAAACTCCAAGGGACTGCTGTCGAAAAAGCCATTTGCTCTGGCAGTGGGTTGGTTGTGCTTCAGGGCCAAGGAATCTAGGCACAAGCCACATGTCAGCCAAGAACTCGGAGGAAATCTCAGTTTGCCTGGTCTTATTCACCTTTCCTGGTGGGACTTGCCTTCTCTCTCCCCACTTAGCCCTAGCCATTCTCTTTGTCTTTCTGGTAGCTGGAGAGAGAGCTCAGACCTCACGTTTCTGTTCCAGCCTTCCCTCCAAGGAAATCCCCTGGTTAGAAAATGTGTTGACTGCTTGTATGTCATCTCTGGTGCTAGAGAGAAAATGGTTTATTTGTTTGTTTTCTTTTACATTTGAATACATGTTGCTGTGTGTCAGGAATAGTTTGCGGAAGAAAATCTGACCTTGGGAGACAGTGATTGGCGCTTTGGGGCTTTACCCAGACTGCTTTCCCTATGTGTGTTACCTGTCACCTGCGCTGCAAACCTGTGCTGCATAGTGACTTGCCTGACACTCTCCTCGTGAGTGATGGCTGCCAAAGTAGGCCTTTCCGCTTCTCCAGGTGCATTTGATCATTTATTTGTAACAGTATCATTTCTAGCTGAGAGATAAAACTTAGTAAAAATATGTGACATTTCAGAAAGATTATAACTAGACACTTAGAGGTTCTAATTAGATTAGATTACATATGTTGGATATAGCTGCTACTAAATTGTTTGGAAACTAAGTGGAGTAAATAAGTAGTGGAGCCATATTTCTATTTAGTAAGTTTAGTTAGTGTCTCTGTGGAAACATGTTTTTGATTTATATTAGTCTAGCGTTGTTTCTGAGCAGATATACATTGTCGGACCTGATTTATTTTTGTTTTCTGCCATGCTCATAATATTTAAGGTACCTGTAGGTTTTACTTGGTTAGCTTTGTTTATTGTATTAATTCATAATATAGTTTGAATTTATTTTAACCATTGCAGTGACTTAAAACTATAATATTCTTGGATATAAATGTGGTAATAAAAGCATGATAATTTTATGCTTAAGCAGGCCTATTTTATGGCTTGAAAACCAGGCAGCAGTTTAGAAGTTAGGCATTAATGAATTTAAGCCAGAAGTTTACTTAATGTCTCCATATCCAGGTAATCAAAGAAGATAATTACCTATGTTGTATAGTTAAATTATGAAATAACACATAAATTATTTGGGGGGGGAGTCCACATTAGAAACATTTTTATGTTGAGTATTGAGAGTTTATTCTAACAACAGGGATTTCTGATTAGACAATTAGAAAGTTTCCTCCCTAGAATTCAGAAGGAACTACTATAAAATTTTGTGTTAAATTCTGAGTCAGTACCCCTGCTGGCATATAATGAATTGAGATTTCCAGCTAAGGGAATTAGGGGTGGATTCCCTGAAGAGGAGGAACTCTAAGGAAAAGGAACTGTATTCTTTAAATGTTACGCTGTCATTTAGAAACTGGCTATTTGAATACTTTGACAGCCAGTGTGGGTATACTTCAGTCTGTGCACATCTCTCAGGGATCTCTTAGACTTTTTTTCTAGCCAGCTGGGACTCTCAGAATTAAAACAAGTTTTAGTTTCTTTTTTATGGGAAGAATGATAGCTCCTCTCTCTCATAAGGTACATTTCACCTTTCTTGGTAGAATGTTGTAAACATATTTGAAACAGAAACAGTATAAGGAACTGGAAAGGACCCCTTGCGCCCCCCCCCCCCCCCCACGCCTCTAGAGGGGGTGTTGCACACTCAGACAGCTACAGGAGCAAGGCAGGGCACAGGCATGAGCGGGGAGCCAGGGCTGGTATCGTTCGTATCCAGTACTACACCTGGCATCCCGGAGTTTGGAAGCACATGCCTTCCAAACAGGACAGCCAGTTACTGCTCTGCGGGGTTGCAGGTCCATTGTTGCTAAATCTTCTGATATTTGGAAGAGATGCCAAAAATAGATATCTTTATGTGAAATCTCACAGTTAAACAACATTTTTTTTACTGTCACATAGGGGAGGGTCAGACAAAACATGCTTATGGGCCAGATTGACTCACTAGTTTGTAACCTCTGCACCGACCCTTCCTGTTATTCTTTTATTTTGTTCCATCGCTCACTGACCCCACCAGTCAAAACTGGACGCCTGAAGGAAGGACTTCTAGTTAGGGGCTATCTGGTAAATCCCATGAACTGATCTGCTGTATATTAATGGGACCTTTTTGCCTTCTCCTGTCCTTGAGTTCCTTGTGCTCCTGGAAAACATGAACCTCTTGACAGCGCACCTGCAGAGTCAAAGACCACCCCCTTTTTGTTGCATCTTCACACCTGTCTGTGAGGCTTTCAGACCACTTGGAGGGAGAAGGGACAGCCTTGTGATAAGAAGAGTGGTTTGGGTCTCTGGTGGTCCTCAAACCATACAGTATAAGAGGCCTCCTGTGCCTAAGGCAGGTGACTTCTTCCACACCAGGGTGTTTTTCTGCTGTGTTCTTAAAGCATAAAATACACGAAAACAGACATAGACACTGGTTATTTGCAGATTTCACAAACCAGCTGGTTTAGAATCTGGACCTCCTAGCACCATCCCCTGTAATATGTGTATACCGTCAAGGCTGATGTCAGAGCAATGCCTGCTCTCTCTTTGTACAAGGAGCGAGGGCAGTGTGATAAACTGCACCTTTAGAATCTAGATGTAGACAAACTATTGCTTTGATAGGAACTGATGAATGGGAAGTACAGGTAGTTGATGTAGATTTAGGAACTGAGGCATTTTCTACTTCAGAAAGTTAAGTTCCCCTTTTTTGGAGTGACCTAGAAAGTTTAAAAAGTGAAAGAGTTGGGTTTTCCCCAAGGCTTTCAGATTATTCTAAAACTGGCCTGTGACATGGGCAGATGTCAGAGTAACAGTGAATGTTGAAAAGCCATGGAAAGCAAATTAACAGCTTCCTCTTTTAAAATCTTTTCTCCCACTCATAAAATAATAATTGAAATGTTAAAAATAAGTTATAGATGTTGATTACCTCCAACTCTGAAAATAAAGAAGAGATGGCCCATGTCTTAATATATATCCTCCCAGTCCTTTTCCTCTTGCACACATGCACATTATTTTCACAAAGTGAAGCTCATAGTGTGTATAAGCTTTTGTAATTGTCTTTTTCACTGACTGTATCATGAGCATTCTCCCATATCATTGGTTTTTTAATGGTTGCATGTCAGTCAGACATGTGAATATACAATGTATTTAGCCAATCTTCTGTTGAATATTTACGTGTTCCTGATTTTTTTTCTTATTATAACTAAGCTGCAACAAACACACTTTTACACAAATCTTTGTGTATATCTCCAGTTTGGGAGTGGGACGCTGTATCAACCGATATGAACATTTTAAAGACTTATGATACAAACTATCCTATCTGACCACATCCTTTAAGGACCTTATTAAAAATACAAGTTCATGGCACCCATAGCTTTATTCTTGAGGGGCTTCAAGAAGTCAGTTTCCTATTTCCCTGAATGGCAGTGAAATCCTCTAGATTTCGTTTCCTGTCTCTCTGTGTTTCTTAATGAAAATCAGGGAGCAGAGACATAGGATACTTTGTAATATCGTTTCACCTAGCAATCAGGTGGTCAGGCTGTTGCTTATTTTTGGATACTTATGCCTGGTAAGCAATTGTAGTAGCCACATTAAGACCTGAGGCAGCTTCATTTCCTTATTTCCAAAGTTGTGGTTTGTAGGATATACTGGAGCAGCTTCAAGTCAGTGTAGACCTCACTTAAGAGATATTCATGTTTTTATGTGAATGACCCATGCTGCCCAACCTGTCAGGGTGAATGACCTTGAGAGGGGGGAAGGGAAGGAGTTGGTGGAGAGGGTAAACAGTATTTCTTCTGGGGACAGAGCTTTGATTTATGAGCTCAGTATCCTGCATAGACAGCTGTGTGGTCCCTAAACAAGTCTCGTCTTGTGTGATTAATGTATGCCAGGGGATCTCCTAATGGCATTAGTTACTTACCGAGATGAAGCAGTTGCTCTTCATTCATTCTTTTCATGTGCGCCTGCCTTCCTGATAAGCAAACGCCCCTTTACCCCTGTCTCCTTCAGCCACTATTTAAAAAAATCTGGCGGCCCGCTGTAGTTACTTGTTTCTAGAGCCTCATATATCATAACACTGACCCTGTTCTATTCTAAGCACCGAGGGAGATGGTCACAGAACGAGGGTTAGTGACATGGTCTTGGAAAGATTGGAAGAAACTTTAGAAATACACTTCCAGCTTCTAACTTTAGAGTGCCATCAGTCCCTAGCTTCAGAGAACTTATAGGCTTTTTAGAAATAAGATACATACACATAAAAAGATTAAAAACAAAAACAAAAAACAGCACAGGGAAATG
Organism: Hippopotamus amphibius kiboko; assembly: GCF_030028045.1. NCBI lineage: Eukaryota > Metazoa > Chordata > Mammalia > Artiodactyla > Hippopotamidae > Hippopotamus > Hippopotamus amphibius. The sequence goes on from NC_080186.1 coordinate 19,775,342, forward strand.
GTTTGGTGCCAAATGAGAAACACCAACATTAAGGGCTTTCAGATTTCAGAAGGAGAGGGAACTTTGGGCCCTTAGAAATCAGCACCTCATGCTTGGAGAGTTCGTTTTTTGTTTTTGTTTTTTAACTGGGCCTTGAATAAGTGAGATTTGAAAATTGAACGCCATTCCTCCAGAAGGGAGTGGTGGCATAATTAAAGGCAGAACATGTCTGGAAACAAGTAGTGGGTCATTTTGGCTGGTATGATGGGTTTGTGAAAAAGCTCATCTTTCGGTCACTTGGGTGTATAACTTGGAGGTGACCTTCTGAAGCCCCTTTTCTTAGGGCGCAGGCAGCATTGTAAGTTTTCTGTTATCTTGCAGGGCCTACAGCATCTCTGTCACAGCTTCTTTAGAGTTCAGAGATAACCAGCAGAGCCCAGGCTTCTTATCTTCCTGATGGCCTCATGAGGTCAAATTGGCAACCCGTAGAAATATACACTTAGGTCATTTTCTGGAGTCGGTATGGAGTGTGACTCAGAGTATTTGGGGAACCTAGCCATCCCTCGGTGAATTCCTGGCTGAGAAAAGGTCTCCTTCTTTTTTGGAGGACTTGCTTCCTGGGGAAATTTACTGCCCCAAAGTCTTAAAGTTCTTCTGTGTTCTCAGTCAGGCCTCATAAAGCCTCATGCTTTATAAAAACATGAAGGTACTATACACATTGGAGACTTTTAAACTTTCAGTGAAGTCATAGCACTGTGGCTGTGTTTCAGATAATTCACAAAAGTTAAGGATTACAAACATTTAGACATAAATATCTCCCTACTTTTTCAGATACTTAAAAACAATGCTTCTTTCAACTAAAAGCTGACACTTGAATAGGGTACTTTGTTTTACTGCCAGATGTGCTTCAAGATACTCAAAGATAATCCTACTTAGCCTGCCTTGAAAGACTCAGGTTTGAGCTTCATTCTTTTGGTCAGCTAGGAAAATGCCCCTTATTAAAAGGTAAATTTTCCCCTTAGAATTAAATAATTATCAACCATTTACATTATAGCTTACCTTAGTTGGGTGGGATGAGTGAGAAGATGAGGTAGAGTTGAGGTTTAGAGTGGGTAAGAGGGTTCCTCAACTTGGCAGTTTTGCTCTGAAATCAGCTGGGCGGGTAAGTGGAGCCCTGAGGAAGGGCTGCTCCAGTGGCCCTGCCTCTTGCATGTGATTTAAGTGGTCTGCTGGAGTTTAGAGGTAGCTTCACAAGTTTAGAAGTAGAGTTTAAATTTATCAGTAAAGTGGCTTGGAAAAGTGCCTGGACCTAGTAACATTTTGAGTTGCTTAGGCGCCTGGTTTGTCTGATTGGGCACAAATGGACATATTTATTGGACACATAGACTCTAGCTTTGCTGTGGGCCCTCTCTGTGTCCCAGTGGCAGCACTGTTGGGCAGCTTTTGTAAGGATGACTAGTGTCACAGGAGTTGGGCAAGGAGGGAGTGCATTTATTTCCTGCCTAAACCTTACCACAGTTTGGTTAAGATCTGATTGACCCATTATTTCTCTTTTTTTGGATAAGTTTGTAGCTCTGCTGGAGGAACGTTCTCTTTTATCCCTTAATCTTCTATTGTGTAGGGAGGAGAGTAGGATTTAGCTATGATAAATTGAGCTTGGAGATGAACTTTTTTCCTCCTTTTTTTTTTTTGATCCCTGTTTACTGAAATTAGTTATAAGGGTTCTAAACTATTACTTCTGCCTCATTTTCTTCCTGACCACATGCTTCACATTTAGGTTGCAGCTATCGACATTTTTTTAAAATCCCATGAATACATTTGAAGATTTTGCATTAACTTCTTAACACCATTTAATCAGTACTTCTTGGTGCTTCACACCAATAAATTATGTATCTGCATTTTACCTAGTTAAGTATTGACCTTCAGTACGAAAGGGTTTTGTCTACCATTATGATAAGTAGTAGTTATCTGTCTAATAAATGCCCCTGACACTTGACTGGCTTGATTCAGCTCAGTTTACTGATTCACATAATTCTTTAAAGACTCATGTATACATTTTCTTATTGAGCACATGCAGATTGATATATCTTACAAAATAGGATTGTACGGTACATTCATGCAATGCAATATGCAGCAATTAAGTTGTTTGTGAAAAATTTCTAATTGTGTGGAACGGTGCTTAAGATATGTAAACTATACATGTGTAGCAATATTAAAAATATTTACGTGTTAAGAAAGAGAAAGAAAAGACATACAGAAATGAAGTAAACCAAATGCAAATAGTGGTTCTGTCTGGATGAAAGGATTTTGAGTTATTTACATTTTTATTCTTTATACTTTTCTGTTGTATGCAGTTTTTTTATTTTGACTGGATATCACTTTTGCAATAAAAACATAAATCCAGTAAGGGATTGTAAATAATTTACCACCTACCTCAGTAAAGATTTAAAATATAGTGACCGTTCAACTTAAATTAATGCTTTCTGCGGAGAAACAATGAAAAATTTCCGCTCATAAATTTTTTAAATTACTGAGAATTTACCATTTAGGACATTAAGTTATCTTACATGTCATTATGCAGTTTCCTGCAGACCAGTGTTTCTTAAACTGGGGAATGCTGGGGTTAACTCACAGGTTTGCTGCAACTGTTTGGAAAACAGTCATTCAGAGTTTTACAGAACTAATGGCAGCAGTTATGAAAATCCTGAAGCAGTTTAATTCTATGCCTTGTAAACTTAGGTTATTTAATTTTTGAAAACAAGCTTTTTATTGAAGTATAACACACATCCGCACAAGTGCACAAATCTTAAGTGTACAATTTATGAATGTTCACAAAGTGAACACACCCTTGTAACCATATCACTTTATTTTTCTTGTATTGTGCTGCTGTACGTCTTTGATAAAATTTTTGTAGTTCTGCACACACACACACACAAATACTGTTTAGTGTTCTGTGGTCTCCAGAAATTACACTCTAGATATTTTTGCATATTTTGCTCTCATAACTGCACTAATTCCTTGGTTTTTTACATTTTTCAAAGGACTTTAAAGTTCATTCAAAATATTGTTATTCTTGGTTCATGGTAGGAAAATTTGGCTTTTATAGATTAAAAACTGCAAAAAAGTAATAACTTCACAATTCTTGACATCTAGACTTTGCGAGTTTAATTTTTCTTTCATTCCCAACTGCGGCACATGCTTTGGCCCAGGGGTTGGTTGTGTGGAACTTGATTCCTGGGCCTCTGCGAATGATACAGCTTAGGTTGCTAATCTGGAGGAACAGATCAAGCAGCCAGTGCTAAGTGTGTCAGGCCTGGAAATCCTAGACCAAGCTGGGCGGAGCGTCAGAGATCATTTGCCTCAGGTGGGGAGACTGAGTCCTGAAAGGTTACATGCCTTGTCCAGGGTCGCAGAGCTGGCACCAGAGCTGAGTCTCGAATCCTGATCCTATACCCCATTTCTAAACTATGCTAAGTCCCTGGTCTCTTCTTAAAGCTCATCGTTTTTACTAAAAATGCAATCCTCAGGCTGTGAAACCGACTTCTCAGAAAAGATAAATTACCTAACACGTTTTTCAGCCAAACTTCTTAATGGGGATAACCTGACAGCATCGACCTGTTTTGGAAAATATCCCTTGGGTTACTTCAGGTGAATGAGGAATGGTGTGGGGATGGTATAAATGCCAGTCGGTAATTGTTTAGAGCAGTTTCGGGAGTACATTCAACTGGAATAACCCTGGCAATAAGGAAAGTGTGGCGTGATGTGCATTTGTGACCCTTCCCTGGGGAGCGAGCTCTGTCAGGAGACCCGGTAGCTCTTCTGGAACACAAGGTCTCTAGTCTGTGCTCCTAGGCACGGACGGGGGAGTGGCTGCTGGGCCTGGGAGATAACCATCAATGTTTCATGATATGTGGGTTTTGAGGTTTATTTCAGTTGGCTAAAGGTAGACAGGTAAATAAAGCTGCTCTTTGGTTTTCTAAGGAATGCCAGGCAACTGATATATGTGTTTAGTAAGTGTTGATCACTGTGCTTGATGGGCCCTGGGGATTTAGTGCCGCATAAAACATAGCTGTAAGGACCTAGTCTGTGGAGCTGGCAGGTCCATGGAGAGATCACCATTGCCCTCCAGAAATCTTGGTTCTGTTGGTATGTTGAATTAGTGAAATGCAGAAGAGTCTCA